>NC_053436.1:48401392-48718751 GCF_007990345.1 Gossypium hirsutum | reverse complement strand
TATTAGCATATTAATGCGTATAAGTCTTTCTCATTATCCTTAATGATAAAAAGTCACAATTTTCACAATAATATGAGAATGAAAAAAATATAAAATAATTTTATAGATTTATGTAAAAAATAGTAGAAAAGGATTACTTTTTTTTTCATCACCCCTTTTTCATCATAAATAGGTTCCTTCCTCCATATAGGTCAAACTTAAAGTTGAGGGTGATGATCCCCCTTTTTACTCCATGTCCCCCTCCTTGCATAACCTCATCTCTTACCTTGTTGCATGATACATTGAACCTGCATGGTGACCAGCCCTCCTTCCTTGCATTACCGTCCATACCCTCTTCTATAGCATATCATTTTTAGTCAAATTAGAATAGTGGTTTGGACCCCAAATCTGAGATTAAAATTTATTTTATTATTCCTTTAATGTTATAGTTATAGTATGATTTGTGAAATTTGTTAAGAAATTTATCATTTGAATGCTTAATTGATAAAAAGACTAATCGCGTAAAGTGTAAAAGTGATTCTATTAGCTAAAGGTGTGTAATGTAACACCCCGAACCGAGACCGACACTGGAGTCGAACACGAGTGTTAACTGACTTTAAACCCTTATAAAAATATTTCCAGACACTGCCAATCTCCATACTAGTCGCTTTAAAATCATATCTTGAGTTTCACAACTCGAAAATCAGTTTCGTGATTTTTCCCTGAAACTAGACTCATATGCCCATCTACATATTCTTTTCTAGAATTTTGGTCGGCCAATTAGTACAGTTTATTAGTCAAATTCTCCCATGTTACAGGGATCGACTACCCTGACCTTTGGCATACGACTTGATATCTCTTGTACAGGTCCAATACTATGCGTTTGTTTATAGAAACTAGACTCAGAGAGGATCTATACATATATGGTATGATCTATTATCTCTGGTTATTTATAATGAATTTCCAAAGTCGGAACAGGAATCCAGAAACCGTTCTGGCCCTGTTCACGAGAACCTGAATATCTCTTAACTACTGTCCGTATGATTGTTTCGTTACTTCCTATGAAAGTAGATTCATCAAGGTTTGTTTACATATTTATTCACTATTTATTCATTCCTACTATTTTTAGTGATTTTCCAATCTACATCACTGCTGCTGTCAGCATCTGCTTTAAGGTAGACTTTACCTATTTCATGGTTTCCATGATTCAACTAGCCTTTTTGCATAAATAGCACAATTTATGAAAGTGATTAACCATCCCCGTGGCCAATCCTTGTCAAGCATATCCACACCAAATGATTATAACATTATACTCAAACACATATAAGCCATTTTCGCATGGCTATCCAAAATTTATACAAGTCCAAAGGGTCCACGACCCACAACAACGGGTAGTCTATACATGCCATTTCGAAGTTCAACCAAATTGTACCAAAGGGGGGGCTTTGATAGTGTGGGCGACTTTGACTTCAAGATCCGAGTCCGATAGCTGGAGAACCAAATCTATAAAACAGAGGAGCAATGAAACGGAGTAAGCAATTTATGCTTAGTAAGTTTTGAGCAAGGAATTCCAGCACAACAAAAGTATAGCATTCATATAGCTAAACGGATAATTTCATATGCACAAATTTACGATATCGTACTTGCTTCACATTATCAACCCTTATGTACATACACAAAAGATCAACTCAGCCAAAGGCCGGTAGCTCGTTTATCAACTGAGCGAATACTTATTTGTAAGGGCTCAACTAAATTCAAGCACATACGAAACATACCTCAATGTTGGGATGTTTCGAGAGTATTAACTGGAATTTTACAGCAAGTTCATTCATTCCCAAATCACGTACCTTCGGAATTTAACCGGATATAGCTCCTCGTTCAAATGCCTTCGGGACATAGCCCGGTTATAGTAATTCGCACAATGCCTTCGGGACTTAACCGGATTTAGTAACTCGCACAAATGCCTTCGGGCTTAGCCCGGAATTAGTATCTCGCACAAATGCCTTCGGCTTAGCCCGGAATTAGTATCTCGCACAAATGCCTTCGGATCTTAGTCCGGATATTGTCACTTAGCACAAGCCTTCGGGACTTAGCCCGGACATCATTCAAATAACCATGCACATTTATCAATAAATCATGGCCCATTCGTATTTCATTTTCGTTAGCAAAACTCAAACACAAGACATTTATCATTCTTGCAAATTCGGCTCAATAGCCACACAAAGAGCATGATTTTAATTTGCTTAAAACATGATCTAATCACATCATAATTTAAGCTCTCTTACTCAAGAACTTACCTCGGGTGTTGTCGAACGATTCCGATAGCTATTCGACCACTTTTTCCTTCCCTTTATCGGATTTAGTTCCCTTTGCTCTTGAGCTTAATTAAACAAATAAATTGATTTAATCATTTGAGCATCGAAAAGAGGAACACAAGGCACTTAGCCCATATTTATACATTAGACATTAAAGTCACATATGTACGGAATCATGAATCAAACTCAACATTTTAGCTAATTTTTCCCCCTTGGCCGAATATGCATGTCTATTTTGGGGCCGATTTCAACACTTAATACATTCTACAAGTATGGTCACTTGTATTGACTAACACCCTTTTGTTTCAAGTTCAAAACTTGGCTAATACACACATATACACACTAGTAAAGCATCCTCTCCCTTTCCATCAATTTAACACATGCATTGCTCATTAACATGCAAAAGTTATATTCGGCCTTAGCACACAACTTGCTAGCCGATTCTTCTCCATTTAGCAACCAATGCACATATGTGCTCACTCAAAATGCTAAAAAGGAGGTTCAAGAATCATCAAGCCACCATCACATGCATCATTAACAAGCTTCATATTTAGCATGCAATGGCATTAACACAAACTCCACCTAGGCCGAATCTTAACTCATCCTCATGCCTCATCACCACAACATCAAACATCAACCAAGAATGATGCATCCATGGCCGAGTGTCATTTCCATCACATAGCAAGATTTAGACCATGGGCTAGGTAGAACTCAAGCTAACAACTAAAACATGCATGCATCTCATGGAACATCATCAAACATACCTTAGCCTAGCTACATGCATGGCCGAACTCTTCAACCTTTCTTCTTCCTTCCTCCTTAAAATTTTTGGCCAAGGATGAACCAAAGGATGAGCATTTTTTTTCTTTGTTTTTTTCTTTCTAGTTTCGGCTAAATGAAGATGAGAAAGGATGAACAAAAATTTTCTCCTTTCTTTTCTTTAGCTCACGGCAATGGGGGGGGGAAACAACTACACACATTTTTTTTTTGTATTCATCATACTCCTTTTCATTATTTTATGCCCATGCCCCTTATTTTATTTTTTCCTACATACCTCACTAGGCCAACATGTTCCCAACATGTTTCCACCCATAGCATGGCCAACCACTAGCTCAAATTTTGGGTAATTTGACATGCAAACCCATCATTTTCACAACATGCATTAATAGACCATTTTAAATTAGCCTATCATATTTTCACCATGTCTCATATCAATCCCTATTTAATAATTTCTCATGCAATTAGCAAAATTGGAGAATGAAACTTCCACATACTCATGTACACACATAATAAGCATAGAATATGGAAATCAATTATTTTTATGACTCGGTTTTGTGGTCCCGAAACCACTTCCCGACTAGGGTCAATTTTGGGCTGTCACAACTCTCCCCCACTTAAGAAATTTTCGTCCCCGAAAATCTTACCGGTAAATAGGTTTGGGTATCGTTCTTTCATCGAGCTCTCGGTTTCCCAAGTAGCTTCCTGATCCCGTGTTTGAGCCATAACACCTTCACTAACGGAACCCTTTTGTTTCGCAACTCCTTCACTTCACGAGCTAGGATATGCATCGGCTCTTCTACATAACTCATATCGGCTTGAATTTCAACCTCTGATGGGCTAATTATGTGCGATGGATCAGATCGATAGCGTCGAAGCATCGAAACATGAAAGACATCGTGAATCTTTTCAAGCTCAGGGGGCAAAATCAATCTATACGCAACCGGACCAACTCGTTCGGAGATTTCGTACGGCCCAATGAATCTCGGGCTCAACTTGCCCTTACGACCAAACCTGAGTACTTTTTCCAAGGCGAAACTTTAAGGAACACTTTATCTCCCACCTGATATTCAATGTCCTTTTGTTTCAAATCCGCATACGATTTTTGACGATCTGTGGCTGCTTTCAGACTTTCACGGATTACCTTTACTTTCTGTTCAGCATCCTTAATCAAATCAACTCCGAAAATTTTACTTTCACCGAGCTCGGTCCAAAACAACGGTGTACGGCATTTACGACCGTACAAAGCCTCGTAAGGTGCCATCTTAATACTTGATTGAAAACTATTATTGTAAGCGAATTCAATCAAAGGTAAATACCGTTCCCATGAACCACTGAACTCGAGGATGCAACATCTCAACATATCCTCAAGTATCTGAATTTCCGCTCAGATTGACCATCGGTTTGGGGATGGAAAGCAGTGCTAAAATGCAGCTTGGTACCCAAAGCTTCTTGCAATTTCCTCCAAAATCGCGAGGTGAATCTCGGATCTCTATCCGACACGATAGAAATAGATACCCCGTGTAATCTCACAATCTGAGAAACATACAATTCAACTAGCCTATCCAATGAAAAATCCATACACACGGGGATAAAGTGAGCCGACTTAGTCAGTCTATCAACAACAACCCAAATCGCATCCTTCTTACTTGTTGACAATGGCAGTCCGGACACAAAGTCCATTGTGACTCGATCCCATTTCCACTCGGGTATCATGATCGGCTGAAGTAATCCTGAAGGCACTTGATGTTCCGCTTTCACTTGTTGACATATTAAACATCTCGAAACAAAGTCGGAGATGTCTCGTTTCATACCATGCCACCAAAACCAACGTTTCAAATCGTTGTACATTTTCGTACTCCCCGGGTGACTTGACATTCGGCTACAATGGGCTTCGTTCAGAATCATCGAAATGAGTTCCGAACTCCTTGGAATACACAAATGACTTTTGAACCTCAAACAATCATCATCATCAATTTGAAACTCTGATTCCTTGTTCGGAGCACACTCAGCCCGTTTTGCAACCAATTCATCATCAACTTTCTGGGCTTCACGAATTTGATGAATCAATAATGGTTTGGCTTTTAATTCAGCTATTAACACATTGTCGGGTAGAACAGACAAGTGCACATTCATCGCTCGTAAAGCAAACAATGATTTCCGGCTTAAGGCGTCCGCAACCATATTAGCCTTTCCCGGGTGGTAATCAATGACAAGCTCGTAATCTTTCAACAACTCAAGCCAACGTCTTTGTCGCAGATTTAAGTCTCTTTGAGTCATCAAATTTTTGAGACTTTTGTGATCCGAAAATACATGGCACTTCTCACCAAATAAGTAATGTCGCCATATTTTTAAAGCAAATACGATGGCAGCTAGTTCAAGATCATGGGTCGGATAATTTTTCTCATGTGGCTTTAATTGTCTCGACGCATAGGCCACCACTCGACCTTCTTGCATCAATACGCAACCCAACCCAAGTAGGGATGCGTCACTATAAATGACAAACTCTTTGCCTGATTCGAGTTGCACTAAAATTGGAGCTTCAGTCAAATAAGTTTTTAGTTGATCAAAACTTTTCTGACATTTCTCCATCCATTCGAACTTAACATCCTTTTGAAGTAGCTTCGTCATTGGTGTGGCTATCATCGAGAAACCTTTGACAATCGTCGGTAATAACCGGCGAGTCCCAGGAAGCTCCGAACTTCGGTAATATTTCTTGGAGGCTTCCAGTTAAGTATGGCTGAAATTTTGCTCGGGTCAGCTCGAATACCCGATGCGGATACCACATGACCCAAGAAGCTAACCTCTCTTAACCAGAACTCACACTTACTGAACTTAGCATATAACTGCTTATCCCGTAAAATTTGCAACACTAGCCTCAGATGCTCAGCATGTTCGGTCTCATCTCTTGAATAGACCAAGATGTCATCAATGAACACAACTACGAACCGATCCAAATATGGTCTGAAGATCCGATTCATCAAATCCATAAATACCGCAGGGGCATTTGTGAGCCCAAACGGCATCACTAAGAACTCGTAGTGACCATATCCCGTTCTGAAAGCAGTTTTGGGTATGTCCGAATCTCGAATTCGCAACTGATAATAGCCCGATCTCAAATCTATTTTTGAGAACATTGAGGCTCCCTTCAGTTGGTCGAACAAATCATCGATACGCGGTAACGGATATTTGTTCTTTATCGTCACTTTATTCAGTTGACGATAGTCAATGCACAACCTCATGGTTCCGTCCTTCTTTTTCACGAACAATACTGGTGCACCCCAAGGTGAGAAACTTGGTCCAGCAAAACCTCTATTCGTCAATTCTTGCAACTGAGCTTTCAACTCTTTTAACTCGGTTGGTGCCATACGATATGGAGCTATCGAAATCGGCGTAGTCCAGGTACAAGCTCAATACCAAACTCTACCTCCCGAACAGGTGGTAAACCCGGTAATCCTTCAGGAAAAACATCCGGGTATTCACAAATCACCGGCACAGATTCGGGTTTCTTGTCTAATTCTTTGTCATCCTATACATACGCAAGGTATGCTTCGCACCCTTTTCTTACATATTTCTGGGCCAACATTGCTGATATTACAGCTGGCATCCCCTCCAAGTCCGTAGACTCAACTCGGATTACTTCGTTATTTGCACACCTCAAATCAATAGTCTTGCTTTTGCAATTCACAACCGCATCATGCGCGGTCAACCAATCCAAACCAAGAATAACATCAAATTCATCAAACGGCAAAAGCATCAAGTCTGCCGGAAAATAGGAACCTCGAATTTCTAGGGGACATTTCTTACACACTTTGTCGACAAGCACGTAACGACCCAAGGGATTTGACACCCGAATTACGAACTCAGTAGACTCAATAGGTAAAGTCTTACTGGATGCTAAGGTTTCACATATGTAAGAATGAGTAGAACTGGGGTCAATCAAAGCAATTACATTAGTATCAAAGAGAGTAAAAGTACCGATAATAACATCAGGCGAAGAAGCATCCTCGCGGGCACGTATAGCATAAGCTCTAGCAGGCGCACGAGCCTCGGATCTGGTCGTAGCATCTCTAGATCCTCTCTGACCACCACTAGCATTGCCCGTATTTCCAGATGGTCTACCTCGAGCAGTGGTAGCACCCGGTTTCCCACTCTGATTTTCATTCTGTTCAAACAACCTCGGGCAATCTTTAATGAAGTGGTCAACTGATCCGCACTTGTAACAGGAGCGGTCAGGGAATCTACAACTCCCCGAATGCCATTTACCGCAATATTGACATTTCGTTCTATCTCGACGTTCATTCCCAACACTGGCGACCGAAGTGCCTCGTGTACCCACAGGGGGTCGATCACGATCTCGTCTAAAAAGGCCCGAAGTGCCTCTAAACTGGCCCGCATCATCTCGAAATTTCTTCGATGCCTGTTGAAGAGACTTTCCCGAAGATCTTTTACGAAACTCTCCAGTTCCCACATCAACTTTTTGTTTTTCTTTTCTAAGCTCTACGGCTTTACAAGCTCGCTCGACCAGTACTACGAACTCTCGTATTTCAAGAACGCCAACGAACATTTTTATATCTTCATTCAGCCCATCCTCGAAGCGTTTACACATGATAGCCTCGGACGAAACACATTCCCGAGCGTATCTACTAAGTCTAACAAATTTTCGCTCGTAATCAGTAACTGACATGGAACCTTGCTTAAGCTCAAGAAATTCCTTCCGTTTTTGATCAACAAATCTCTGACTGATATACTTTTTCCGAAACTCAGTTTGGAAAAACTCCCAAGTTACTTGCTCTCGGGGCACAACAGAAGTCAGAGTACTCCACCAATAATAGGCAGAATCACGTAGCAAGGAGATAGTACACTTTAGGCATTCATCGGGTGTACAAGATAGCTCATCGAGTACCTGGATAGTGTTGTCCAACCAAAATTCAGCTTGCTCGGCATTGTCGCTATCCGTAGCTTTAAATTCAGTAGCCCCATGTTTTTGGATTCTGTCAACTGGGGGCTTATTTGACCTTATTTGGTCAGTTACTGGAGGTATTGTAGGTGCGGGGGTGGTATTAGTTGGGAATGGAGGTTGTGGGATAGCCGTATTAGTTCGAATGTATTGGTTGAACCAATCATTCATCACGCTATAGAAAGCTTGTCTAGCTTCATCATTCGGGTTACTAGCATTAGGTTGAGAGTCCGCCGGCGCTGTCCCTTGTGCGGGAGCAGGCGCTACACTCTCAAGATCATCAGCTACCTCTCGGTTGGGATCGGGATCCATTACTATAAATAAACACATTTACAATTGTCAGAAATCACCACACTATCAAGTAATCACATAAAATGGCATGTATAGCTAGACCCAACGCATTACGGTAGTCCTAGAATCGACTAAACTGTAGCTCTGATACCAATCAAATGTAACACCCCGAACCCGAGACCGACACCGGAGTCGAACACGAGGTGTTAACAGACTTTAAACCCCTTATAAAAAATATTTCCCAGACACTGCCAATCTGCATACTAGTCGCTTTAAAAATCATATCTTGAGTTTCACAACTCGAAAATAAGTTTTGTGATTTTTCCCTGAAACTAGACTCATATGGCCATCTACATATTTTTTTCTAGAATTTTTGGTCGAGCCAATTAGTACAGTTTATTAGTCAAAGTCTCCCATGTTACAGGGATCGACTACCCTGACCTTTACGCATTACGACTTGGATATATCCTTGTACAGGGCTCCAATACTGATGCCTTTTGTTTCTATAGAAACTAGACTCAGAGAGGAATCTATAAATATATGGTATGACTCCTAATTATCTCTGGTTAATTTATAATGAATTTCCAAAGTCGGAACAGGGAATCCAGAAACAGTTCTGGTCCTGTCTCACGAGAACCTGAATATCTCTTAACATACTGTCCGTATGATTGTTTCGTTACTTTCCTATGAAAGTAGATTCATCAAGGTTTTTTTACATAATTTATTCACTATTTAATTCCATTCCTACTATTTTTAGTGATTTTCCAAATCTACATCACTGCTGCTGTCAGCATCTGCCTTTAAGGTAGACTTTACCTATTTCATGGTTTCCATGATTCAACTAGCCCTTTTTGCATAAATAGCACAATTTATGAAAGTGATTAACCATCCCCGTGGCCAATCCTTGTCAAGCATATCCACACCAAATGATTATAACATTATACTCAAACACATATAAGCCATTTTCGCATGGCTATCCAAAATTTATACAAGTCCAAAGGGTCCACGACCCACAACAAACGGGTAGTCCTATACATGCCATTTCGAAGTTCAACCAAAATTGTACCAAAGGGGGGGCTTTGATAGTGTGGGCAACTTTGACTTCAAGATCCCGAGTCCGATAGCTGGAGAACCAAATCTATAAAACAGAGGAGCAATGAAACGGAGTAAGCAATTTATGCTTAGTAAGTTTTGAGCAAAGAATTCCAGCACAACAAAAGTATAGCATTCATATAGCTAAACGGATAATTTCATATGCACAAATTTACGATATCGTACTTGCTTCACATTATCAACCCTTATGTACATACACAAAAGATCAACTCAGCCAAAGGCCGGTAGCTCGTTTATCAACTGAGCGAATACTTATTTGTAAGGGCTCAACTAAATTCAAGCACATACGAAACATACCTCAATGTTGGGATGTTTCGAGAGTATTAACTGGAATTTTATAGCAAGTTCATTCATTCCCAAATCACGTACCTTCGGAATTTAACCGGATATAGCTCCTCGTTCAAATGCCTTCGGGACATAGCCCGGTTATAGTAATTCACACAAATGCCTTCGGGACTTAACCCGGATTTAGTAACTAGCACAAATGCCTTCGGGCTTAGCCCGGAATTAGTATCTCGCACAAATGCCTTCGGGCTTAGCCCGGAATTAGTATCTCGCACAAATGCCTTCGGGCTTAGCCCGGAATTAGTATCTCGCACAAATGCCTTCGGATCTTAGTCCGGATATTGTCACTTAGCACAAGCCTTCGGGACTTAGCCCGGACATCATTCAAATAACCATGCACATTTAACAATAAATCATGGCCCATTCGTATTTCATTTTCGTTAGCAAAACTCAAACACAAGACATTTATCATTCTTGCAAATTCGGCTCAATAGCCACACAAAGAGCATGATTTTAATTTGCTTAAAACATGATCTAATCACATCATAATTTAAGCTCTCTTACTCAAGAACTTACCTCGGGTGTTGTCGAACGATTCCGATAGCTATTCGACCACTTTTTCCTTCCCTTTATCGGATTTAGTTCCCCTTTGCTCTTGAGCTTAATTAAACAAATAAATTGATTTAATCATTTGAGCATCGAAAAGAGGAACACAAGGCACTTAGCCCATATTTATACATTAGACATTAAAGTCACATATGTACGGAATCATGAATCAAACTCAACATTTTAGCTAATTTTTTCCCCCTTGGCCGAATATGCATGTCTATTTTGGGGCCGATTTCAACACTTAATACATTCTACAAGTATGGCCACTTGTATTGACTAAACACCCTTTTGTTTCAAGTTCAAAACTTGGCTAATACACACATATACACACTAGTAAAGCATCCTCTCCCTTTCCATCAATTTAACACATGCATTGCTCATTAACATGCAAAAGTTATATTCGGCCTTAGCACACAACTTGCTAGCCGATTCTTCTCCATTTAGCAACCAATGCACATATGTGCTCACTCAAAATGCTAAAAAGGAGGTTCAAGAATCATCAAGCCACCATCACATGCATCATTAACAAGCTTCATATTTAGCATGCAATGGCATTAACACAAACTCCACCTAGGCCGAATCTTAACTCATCCTCATGCCTCATCACCACAACATCAAACATCAACCAAGAATGATGCATCCATGGCCGAGTGTCATTTCCATCACATAGCAAGATTTAGACCATGGGCTAGGTAGAACTCAAGCTAACAACTAAAACATGCATGCATCTCATGGAACATCATCAAACATACCTTAGCCTAGCTACATGCATGGCCGAACCTCTTCAACCTTTCTTCTTCCTTCCTCCTTAAAATTTTTGGCCAAGGATGAACCAAAGGATGAGCATTTTTTTTCTTTGTTTTTTTCTTTCTAGTTTCGGCTAAATGAAGATGAGAAAGGATGAACAAAAATTTTCTCCTTTCTTTTCTTTAGCTCACGGCAATGGGGGGGGAAAACAACTACACACATTTTTTTTTTGTATTCATCATACTCCTTTTCATTATTTTATGCCCATGCCCCTTATTTTATTTTTTTCCTACATACCTCACTAGGCCAACATGTTCCCAACATGTTTCCACCCATAGCATGGCCAACCACTAGCTCAAATTTTGGGTAATTTGACATGCAAACCCATCATTTTCACAACATGCATTAATAGACCATTTTAAATTAGCCTATCATATTTTCACCATGTCTCATATCAATCCCTATTTAATAATTTCTCATGCAATTGGCAAAATTGGAGAATGAAACTTCCACATACTCATGTACACACATAATAAGCATAGAATATGGAAATCAATTATTTTTATGACTCGGTTTTGTGGTCCCGAAACCACTTCCCGACTAGGGTCAATTTTGGGCTGTCACATGTAATAGCTATGGAATCTTAAATTAGAGGTCTTTATGTATGAGTGGACAAATATGGGCATTAATTAGGTGATTTTAATGTTTTAATTAAAGGTTAATTTTGGTATTTATTAAATAAAGGTTAAATAAATAAATAAAATAATTTTATATTCTTTTATCATCTTCTCCAACCGAACCTAGGGTGTAAAGAAGCCCTTTTTAAGATTCAATATTCGATTATTTCATTTCTTACAATTAGGTATGATTGTTCCATTTTTAATGATTTCTATGTTTTTGAGATCGTTACAGCTTAATATAGCTAGCCCAGGGACTAATTTGCAAAAATGTTAAAGGTTTAGGGTATTTTCATTGATTAATATGTGTGTATTCTGATGTTTGAAGAAAGAAAATGAATTCTTGTTGTAAGATAAATAACATTTGTAAAGTGATTTCTGGTAAAATTGCTAATTAGGGATTAAATTGTGAAATGTGTAAATTTTGTGGTTAAATTATGAAATAAATGAAAAATATGGACTAATTTGGGGCTATATGAAATTCGGCTAGCATGGGTAGGGGCCTAATTGCATGAATTTGTGTTTTTATGAGATAAGGACTAAATTGTAAAAATATTGAAATATTAGGGGTAAAAGTGTAAAGTTTCCATAATATGCATTTTGGAATAAATTGAATAGAATGATAATTAAATAATTTTGATTACATATAGATCAAGAAAAGCAAAATTTTGGATTTAGATCGGGGGAAAAATAAAGTGTTGGACTAATCTACTCATTTCGTCATTTTTGCATTCGGGGTAAGTTCGTATGCTAATAAGAATTTTTGTAATTGTGTTTTAAATGATTTATAATTGAATTGTTGATGAATATGTTTGTACAAAAATGTTCGATGACGATTTGAAAAATGTGAAATCCTGGTTGAACCTTAAGAATAGATTAAGATACAAATGACATGTCATTAGGGGTTATGTGATTTGGATGCTGGTCCGTACGTCCTACCGATGGCTAAGTTATTCGGCATGGGTTTGCGAATTCTCGTCAACTTGTATGAGCAACACCGTGTAGCTATGTCATGACCATCAGCTTGTGTGAGCAGACTCGTTGATAGCTCGAGATTGAGCATTATATGTGATATGAGATTGAGATAGATTCAACTATGTATTGGAACTTAGGGTGCTAATTTCCCAAGTACTCGATAGTATTCCAAATGGTTCAACGGGTATATCAAAAATATGGATGAGTATGAGATTGATACGAGTTGATATAGGTATATACATGAATCGTACAAGCATTGAATTGAAGAAACTTGTGAATTTCATATCTAAACTTGTGTATGAATATGTGATAGTTTTGTGGAGCAACATGAATTATATTATGATATGTTTAAATTGCTTAAATTTTATTTATATGGTAAGTTGAGTTTATTACTATATGAGTTTACTAAGCTTTATAGCCTTCTTCATTTACTTTTCTGTGTTTTATAGTGAATATCAAAGCTAGCTCAGATTGGGAGTCGTCGGAGATCTCATCACACTATCAAGCTTTCACTTTGGTACTTTTGAACTTATGTAATTTGGTTATATGACATGTATAGGAGTTATGGTCACTTTGGTTTATGGTTTGGTAACAAATTTAGCCATTTGAGTTAGCTTGTGAATGATAAGTGTTTGGTTTTGTGTATATCCATGAGAGTTGGCTTATTTTGGTATATTCGGTAATGTATATATTTCTACAAATGCCTTTTGTTGTGAGGTTGATAATTTCCATTTTACATGCTTCTTGTGAATCGGTATTTGGAGTATCATATGGTTGAAATTTGAAGGATTGGTATGCATGTGATTAGAAGTAAGAAAGTACATATATGAAGTTAACTAGTTAAGTGAATGGAGAATGTGAATTTGGTATAAAATTAAATAGCACTTTGTGGTACTTGTGTGCCTTATAGTTGATGCTATTGAAATGGCATGAATTATGCTTAGTTGAGATTGGTTTAAATGTCTATTGATGCTTTGCTATATGCTGATTGATGTTGTTAGGTGGTTGCAATGTGGGTGAGAAAGATGGCTTGGTAAATAGCCTATTTTTGTCCACACGGGCATGTGTTTTAGTCGTGTGTGACACAGGTTAGGTTACACGGGCATGTGTCTTAGTCGTGTGTGACACACGGTTAGGTTACACGGCCATGTGTCCCTTAGTGTTTAATTAGAAATCAAGTCAGTATGCTCCACATGGCCCAACACACGGGCATGTGACTTGGCCGTGTGGCATAAGTTAGTATACCCTACGGGTTTGGCATGGCCTAGCACACGGCCTGACACATGGGTGTGTAAGGCCATTTTGAAGAGTACACGAGATGGTCACACGGGCATGTGGCTAGCCGTGTGACCTAAGTCAGAGAGTTACACGGGTTGGACACGGGCTGGGACACGGCCATGTGATCCCATTTCGAATGTCCACACGGCCTATGACATGGGCATGTCTTTTGCCGTGTGAGACACACAGTCAGGCCATATGAGCGTGTGTCCCCTGTATTTTGAAAATTTTTCTAAGTTTTCTAAAAATTCCTTAGATATCAGTTTAGTCCCGAACCCCTTCTAAAGCATGTTTTGGGCCTCGCAGCCTCATATTAGATATGTTATGAATGATTGTGAATGTTTTATATTTGAAATGGAAAAATGTATGTGAAATGTATGTTCAATTGTGTTGTAAGTTTGGTAATGCTCTGTAACCCTATTTTGGTGACAGATACGAGTTAGAGGTGTTACACTCTCTCACACACTTTCTTTAAATTTTCATTTCTTTTCTCACAAGTTTCACTCCTTTTTGCAAACAACCACCACTATCCTCTTAAGATTTTTCTTCTTCCACCGTGACCCAAACTTCCTTCCATCGATCACCACCTCTTGTGGCCATCGTTCCTCTACTCTTTTCATCAGCCTCTTCTAATCGTTGCCATGGGTGCTGTTGTGGTTTCCGTTGTGCACCACCATAAGTCCTCCACCTCCTCCTTCATTTTTATTTAATTTTCATTCTCTTACTCCTTTCTTCCCTCTTTTTAGCCGAACCTTATAACTCTTGCACCATCGTCACCATTGCCATCATCGGACCATTGCCGATATCGTCGGACCACCACCACCTTCAGTGACCAAAAAATTTTCCTTTCCTTTTTCTTTTCCTCTCCTTGTGCCTCTTCTCACTTTGTTTTAATCAAACTTTTTCTTTCATTTTAATGGTCCTTTCTAGACTGCTCGATTTTTTGACATTACTCCTTTCTGATTCATTGATCGATTCGAACTAACCAAGTGTAAGTAAAGATTAATTTGGGTCGTAAAATCCCTTCTCCTAGTGATTCCTTAATATGGTCGAATGGTATAGTGCCATGAATCATAATGGTATTTTGTTATTATTATTTATTTATGAACTATAGTACTAATACTTCTTCGTATCACTTTGAAGGACCAAACAATAATCGTAGGGGAGACCTCTAACTTCGCAAAAGAAAATCCTCTTTTCTAGAGTCTTAAATCGTGGGGTAAGTGATGTTAAGACTATTAGTGATAGATCTCTTAAGTGACAGCATTTTCTAGGATCCACTGTAATACATGTGACTTATGTAGTAGATCATCTTTCGAGATAGAACAAGTGAAACCATAAATAAGGGGTTGAGGCAATTTGAATATACAATCTAAGGTGTTGATCGATACTATTTGTTTGTGTGACATTGGTATTTTATTATTAACAAATTAATTATTTTAAAATATATGAATATACTAAATATTTATGAAGAGTTGTATAACTTATTGAGATGGATACCAAGTAAGTGTTCTAACCAAGTGGATCTATGATTTACATGACAAGTGATATGCCTATAATTGTGGTTCTGATATTTGTGTAGATCTTATGCTTATGATATGTGATGTATGGCTTGTATGATATATGTTATGATTTAAGCATGTGAAACTTTTATATGTATGTGAAAATTGAGATCCATGATCTAATGTGAAAAACATGTTTAACATGTTAAAAGTGATTATTATGTGATAAGTGATTATGAGGGCATGTTTACATGCATAAGTGTAACAACTCGTTTTTAGTGAAATCAGAACAGCAGTTTTGAGACCACAAATCCAATGAGTAAATTATTATTTTATTATTATTGTAAAGCCCACGGTATATTAGTAGAGTCATATAAAAATTTCGTTAAAAAATTTTGACGTTTGCATGCTTAATTAAGTGAAGAGGACTAAATCGTAAAAGGTGGAACAATAGAGTTCTAGTAGCTAAAGGTATCAAATAGCTATGAAACTTTAATATAAGAGGAATTAGATGGTAAATAGGCAATTTATATAGTTTGTGGATATTCATGGATTGGTTTTGTTGAAATTATGAATATTTTTAAAGGTTAAAAATATAAATAGGTAAATAATGATAAAATTAAATAAGTAAAAGGTATCGTCTTCCTCAATATGTTTCGTCTTCCAGAAATTCTTCAAAGGGAGTATAGCTAAGGTTTGGTCAAGCCATTTTTTTTTTGCATGGTATGTATTTTGATTCCATTTTTAATGATATTTATGTTTCTGGGATCGTTGTAGCTTAATTTAGCTAGCCTAAGGACTAATTTGCAAAATAGATAAAGGTTTAGGTTTTTCCATGAATGTTATTACATAATTTTTTAAGCTTAATGAAGAATATAAATCTTTGTTGTTAAATAAACAAGTTTTGTAAAGGGATTTTTTATGAAATTGTCATTTAGGGACTTATTTATAAAAGTAGTAAAATACTATGTTAAATTTGTGAAATACTGGTTTGTATGAATTAGTAGAGATCCCTAGTCCATTTGGCTAGCATGAAATGTGGATGAAATTGCTTAAATTTCAATTTATAAGCCTAAGAACTAAATTGTAAAGAAGTTAAAATATTAGGGCAAAATTATAATTTTGCAAAAATACGAATTTGGACTGAATTGAGTAATATAAGTATTAAATGAATTGAATTTGCTTATTTAGATCAAGATAAACCTCTTATGGATTTAGATCGAGGAAAAGCTAAAGCCTCGGATTTGTTTATCTCGATTTTACGTCTTTGTCATGAGGTAAGTTCGTATGTTTAAATAATGATTTAATGTTATTTTGATCCATATGTCATTGTGCTATATATGATGTAAATAAATGCTGGAAATCTAATAATGTTACGATGATTATTGAACCTGGTTTGAACCTTAGGAATATATAGGATACAAATGACATGTCATTAGGGTTACCATGTTTCGGGTGTTGGTCCTGAATTTTCTATCGATGGCTGAGGTCCGGCATTTGTTGCAGATACTCAACAGCTTGTGTGAGCAGGATCGCGTAGCTTACATTTTGACCATCATCTTGTGTGAGAAGACCCATTTCATGGCTCGAGTAAGCAATGATGTAAAGGAAAATGAAAGGTTATATGTTTAGCACACTTTATGTGAGCTTTCCCACGTATCTGATGTTATTCTAAATGGTTCAATGGGCATAAAAAGGAAAGGAACGGTAAGTATTCAAATGACTTATGTCATGATTCTAAGAAAAATGTTGGAAAGGAAATGTTAATGAAAGTATATCTATGTTCTTGAAAATGATGATTTCATGTGATGTTCATGTATAATGACTTACCTTATGTTAAATTCAAGTGAATTGTGAAATGATGCACTAACATATGTTGTTGATGATGTTTAGGCTTGTGCCAAGCTTATGGATGGATTGTATAATGTTTAGTTTTAAATTTATGCATTGAAATGGTAAATTATGTTCATGTTTCACGAACTTACTAAGCATTATATGCTTACGCAGTTTTCTTTTTCATGTTTTATAGATGATCGGAAACTTGATCGGTTTGGAAGCTCGTCAGAGATCTATCACACTATCCAGTGAATATATCAGTAGTTTTTGATGTTTCGGCCAAGGTTATAATAGCATGTATAGGTGGACTTGTGTTTAATGATCTGGTAGGTATGTTTGGCATGTATATGTTATTATGGTGTATGTACTTATGGTACTTTTGATACTTTGATGGTAGGTGTCATATGGGTAAGTTATAATATATGATTTAATGGCCAATATGGTATATGTTGGAATAGTTTTGATGTGGTCAAAATAGGGTAAGTTTTGAAATGGTATTGATCTTAATGTGTATGTATGAAATGTGGTAATGTTTCCATGTTTGGGTAAAATATGGTTGAATACATTAGAGGTGCCTTGTTGGCATGTTGGTTGGATGGATTTATGGTTCATTGAATTGATTGTTACATGCATGAATTGGTATGTTTTGATGCCTTGAATTTGGGTACAAAATTCTTGAAGGTATATACTTGAAATAGGTGATGGAAATGGCTTGATTTTGGCCAATTTCATGTCCACACGGCCTAAGACACGGGCGTGTGTCTCAACTATGTGTGACACATAGCCATGAGACACGGTCATGTGTCCCTTGTAGGTTTTAAAGGTTACAAGTCAGACAATTACACGGCCTAGCACATGGGCGTGTAAGGCCATTTTGAGAGTTACATAGCTTAACACATGGGCGTGTGGCTTGGTCGTGTGACCTAACTCAGAGAGTTACACGGGCATGGACATAGGCTAGTACACGGCTGTGTGTCCCTATTTTGAATGTTACACGGCTTGAGACTGTAACACCCCTTACCCGAGATTGACGCCCATACCGGGTATGAGGCATTGTCGACCACAAATCACATACACATGTACTAAGTCAGATCGTAAGAGCCAGTTAAAATTTAAAACTTTTTCAAACTTGCTCTAAACTTCTTTAATATGGCCTACGAGGTCCCAAACATCATTGGAAACCATTCAAGACCAACTTGGGTCCTTTAACTAACTTTAGAAAAATAACTCTTTAACAGGGCACACGCCCATGTGGAAGGGCAACACGCCCATGTAGTCATTATAACATGGTCGTGCTGATGGCCCGTGTGACACACATGACTTGAGCATCTAGGGACACGCCTGTGTCCCATGCTCGTGTGAATTAAATTCTAAATTCGAAACTACAGGGGTTTTTAGATGGCTTAACACATGCCAGTGCCTATGGCCCATGCCTCTCACATGGCCATGACACACTCGTGTCCTAACCTGTGTTTAAAAACCTTGACATTTTGTTTCTAACGTTAGCAATCCTTAAGGGTCACACGCCCAAGGCACACACCCGTGTGCTAGGCTGTGCCCTTCACACGGCTGAGACACACGACTGTTTCTCTGCCCGTGTCTTTACTACCATGCATACTGACTTGTCAATTTAACGTGCAGGGGAGACATTACCGCATAACATGCCCATGGGGCTGGTCGTGTGTCACACATGGCCTAGACACACGCCCGTATGTTTACTCGTGTGGACAAAATAAGGCTATTTAGCAAGCCTTTTTACCACCCTTACTTGCACTAACCTACATATCATCTAACATGACAAATCTACACAACAATACAAGGTCTAATCAGCCACACAAGGCATTATCTCATTCATGCAATTTACTCATCCATGAAAATATTGTCATTTGTATATATCAATAATGAACATTTGCCATTATCCAAGGCTTTATACATAATGAAGGGATTCATCCCAAGCCAACACATTTGGCCAAATTAACATTGACACAAAACTCAAAAGTCTAAGCCTTATACATGCCATATTCAAAATAATAAAACCAACTATACCAAGTGCTTTGGTTGATAGTGTGATTGATGCCTGTGACGTCTGATGATCCTTGAGCAAATTAGGTGGCACTATAAGAAAATGGAAAGGAGAGGGAGTAAGCATAAAGCTTAGTAAGTTGCATGCAAATAAATATAACAACTTTACCATTCATCATCATGCTCATAATACAAAAGTAGGCATAAGCACAACTTACACATCACTATCCAATACAATTCACATAACATATATTGAGCTCAGATCTCTTACATTTCAAATAGGTACCTGTACCACTCACAACATGGTTATACTTTTCTCGTTTAAATTAAACTATAACTCTCACCGTTGAACCATTTAGAATGCTATCGGATATTCACTAAGCCTCAAACATAGGGTATAATGTTGATGCCATGTCTTAGACATGGTCTTACACTAGCTCATCCATCAAGTTGATGCCATGTCCCAGACATGGTCTTACACTGACTATCGAAATCGAGGCCGACGCCATGTCCCAGACATGGTCTTACACTGACACATGTCGTAGCCGATGCATGTCCTAGTGTCACGGGTCAGAGTGCAAGGCCCGTGACCATGGCACAAGATGCGCCCCATGGAGGTCTGTCGATAAGATGGGGATCATTTAGTCCACGAGAGCTGGCCCAATTCAAGGAACTGATAGAGAAGCCTGTCAAATTGAAGCCTGGTTGGCCCGATAGCGAAGATATGGCAACTTAGGCAACTATGGTAACTAATCTTCAAAGATAGAGAGAATCATATCTTGTAAGATTAGATAGGATTTGATTTGGCAATATCTTGTAAATCCCTTAAATCATGGGATATGGTTAATCTCATCCGTCGATGTAAATGTATCTTGTCCGTCGGTTTTGGGAGAGCTCAAGTATAAATAGAGAGCCTCCCCCTCACTTGTAAATGATCCATTGTATTTGAGAATTCTTAAAAATAATAGAGTTCTGAGAGCATTTACTCAAACACCTTGTGTGCGATCTTTTCTGTGGCTTTCTGTTGTCCTTGTAAGCTTCTTTTGGCACAAGTTTGCTTCCGCTGTACAAGTTGGTGCCTTGGAGGAGTTCTTAAGGAACCCTCATTCGAGTAAAGGCTGACTTGGGTGAGTTTGGACGAGCAAATCGCCTAAGGCCGCACGGATTGCGAGACAAAAGGTCTAGCCCCGTGACAATTGGTATCCGAGTTGTTGGTTCGAAGGCACTGTTGGGATGTCAAAAGAATTCGTTGGGCAGAATGAGCCAATGGAGACCTGAGGAAGGGCCAGGAAAGTAAGTCGATCAAGGGACTTGTTGTCGGCTTTGGAGGATCGAGTCGTCACTCTCGAGGAATCCATGGGGGATGTCAAAGAGAGGATAGATGATGTCGGTGATAGTGTTCATGATGGGTTGCAAACTATGCAAGAGCAGCTTAAGGAATATGTGTTGGATACTATCGGTTCCTCAGAAATTAAGCTGGCTAGGAAGGATGATGCTCTCGAGGCTATGGTAACAGCGTTGAAGGAGGAGATCAGCGAGCTTAAGGGGGAGCTCGAGATGATCAATGAGTTTAAGGGGGAGCTCAAGGTTTTCAAGGCTGCCATAGGTAGTGGGATGTTTGCTTCGAAGCCGAAGCAACAAGCAATGGATGTGCCCAAACCGAAAGTGTTTAAAGGGGCAAGGTCCGCAAGTGAGGTGGACAATTTTCTTTGGGCCATGGAGCAATACTTCCGTGCAATGGGCATCGAGGATGATGTCGCAAAGGTAAACACTGTCGCTATGTATTTTACTGATGTTACTTTGTTCTGGTGGCGATGTAGGTCCACTGATGTGAAACGTGGTGGGACCGAGATTGGGACTTACGAAGAGTTCCAAAAGGAGTTTAAGGCACAGTTTTACCCCAAGTATGCTGAGAATGAAGCTCGAGCAAAGTTGCGGCGGCTTACGCAACGAGGCACGGTTAGGGAGTATGTGCGAGAGTTCAGTGAACTCATGCTTCAAATTTTAGATTTGAGCGAAAAGGAGGCATTTTTCTCTTTTACGGATGGGCTGAAACTATGGGCGAAGCAAGAATTGCAATGTCGTGGAGTTCAAGAACTAGCCAATGCCAGAGTCCCTAGTGGAACTTGTTCCGAGAAAAGACAGGTTCAAATCTTCCAAGCCCAATGGGAGGGGCAATGGTGGGCACCATGAGGAAGATGAGGAGGGACATAGCTATTATGGCAGCAATAGTGGCAGCGATGGTGGTAATAGAAAACCACGAAATGGGAAAAGAAGACCCAATAGCCCCAAAGAGAAGAGGGGAAAGTTGAGGTGCTACTTTTGTAATGGACCGCACATGAAGAGGGACTGCCCAAAAGTATCTACTTTTACAGCTATCAAGAAGAGTGATGAGCCGGAAGAGGAAAAGCCTATTGAGAAAAAGGCATTGAGGGTCAATTCGATGATTCTGTTCTCGAAGAAAAGGAATGGTAGGGAAGGGTTGATGTTCGTAGACATCAGCATTGCAGGTCGAAATGGGAGTGCTCTGATTGATACGGGAGCATCGGGTTTATTCATATCGGAGAAGGCTGCAAAGAAACTTGGTCTCTCGATTAAGAAATTGAATAGGAAGATCAAGACGATAAATTCCGAGGAGGGCCCAACTATGGGAGTAGTTCGTGAGGTGGAACTACAAATCGGCGAATGGAAGGGCAAGGAAGAATTCGAGGTAATCCAACTAGATGATTACGATTATGTGCTTGGCTTAAACTTCCTTGACAGGATTCAGACGGTTCTGTATCCATGGGCTGATCAAATTCATATTGTCACTGGTCCAGTATCAAAGATTGTTTTGCCAGTGTATCGAGATATGAAGGTTGGGACAAAGGTTTTGTCGTCAATCCAACTAGTCGAGGATGTTTCGTATGGGAGGAACATTGACTCGATAGAACGGGATGTTATGAAAAGCCATTCGGAAGTGTTAGTGGCGCAAGCGATTGATATGACGCCAACAGATTCAACTGTGGAGCTGACACCTATGGGAAAGGTGGGTGGTGCATCGGACTTCGAGGGAAAAGAAGCGATGCAGAAACAATCGGGACGAGTAAATGCTGTGAGTAAGGTTCATTGCGAACACTTTGATAGTGTTTTAAATTCTGACTTGTTGGCTTGGCAAGGTCGTAAGGGCCCTTTCAAAGTTGATAAGCAAGGAAGCCGAGAGACTGTGGGCAACACGAAGCCAAGGTGTGAGAATCAAGGCGATTCAAAAGGGAACAAGTCAAAATTGGGGCAAGTTAATACGGAGACTTCTTGCCAACGAGATGTACCAACGAGTGCGACGGTTCAAGATAAGTGGAGACAGAAGCCGAGGCAAAAAGTCCGGAAGAAGGGACAACCCGATTGGGAAGCGAGTCGGGAGGAAGCCAAGGCAACGAGAGGGATCCAAGGTGAATCAAGTCAGTGCCATTCGGAAGTCACAACGAGGGCGTTGAGAGAATGGGTGGGGGAGAATGTCACGGGTCAGAGTGCAAGGCCCGTGACCATGGCACAAGATGCGCCCCATGGAGGTCTATCGATAAGATGGGGATCATTTAGCCCACGAGAGCTGGCCCGATTCAAGGAACTGATAGAGAAGCCTGTCAAATTGAAGCCTGGTTGGCCCGATAGCGAAGATATGGCAACTTAGGCAACTATGGTAACTAATCTTCAAAAATAGAGAGAATCATATCTTGTAAGATTAGATAGGATTTGATTTGGCAATATCTTGTAAATCCCTTAAATCATGGGATATGGTTAATCTCATCCGTCAATGTAAATGTATCTTGTCCGTCGGTTTTGGGAGAGCTCAAGTATAAATAGAGAGCCTCCCCCTCACTTGTAAATCATCCATTGTATTTGAGAATTTTTAAAAGTAATAGAGTTCTGAGAGCATTTACTCAAACACCTTGTGTGCGATCTTTTCTGTGGCTTACTATTGTTCTTATAAGCTTCTTTTGGCACAAGTTTGCTTCCGCTGTACGAGTTGGTGCCTTGGAGGAGTTCTTAAGGAACCCTCATTCGAGTAAAGGCTGACTTGGGCGAGTTTGGACGAGCAAATCGCCTAAGGCTGCACGGATTGCGAGACGAAAGGTCTAGCCCCGTGACACTAGACATGTCTTACACTGGCTTACATCTCAAGGCCGATGCTTGTCCTAGACATGCCTTACACTAGCTCTCGTCTCAATGCTGATCCCATGTCCCAAACATGGTCTTACACTGGCTCTCGTAATGTGGCTGGTGCATGTCCTAGACATGTCTTACACTGGCATACAAATAACCCGAATGTCATGGCATGAATATCTGATTTATTTCCTAAGGTTCAAACGGGAGTTCTACTATCTCCATATTCATCATGCATAATCATTTCCACAAACAAGCAATTTATGCTATATCAATTCAAACCTATATAATAACAATGTAGTTGTCTTATTTACATACAACTTACCTCGGATTACAAAATGTAGACGACTAGTTCGGCTTAGCCCACTTGTTTTGCTTTTCCCCAATCTATGCCTGGATTTTGTAATTCTTGATCTATAATGATAAAAATTCACAATTTAATCATTTTATTGATCTAGGTACAGAACAATGTATAATTAGGCGAAATTTACCATTTTGCCCTTGGACTTTCACAAAATTATGATTTTTCCCTTGGGCTCGTAAATTAATTTTTATCAAATTTTCACATTTTCCAAGCCTAGCCGAACCTATTTCATGCTTATAGCAACTCACAAATCCAAACATTTCTCACATTTATTACCTATTTTACAACTTATGCAAAATGGTCCTTAGTTAGGGTTTCCATGAAAACTACTTCACAAAAGTTGTTTATCTCACAACCATAACTCATATTCTTCCATAAAAAACATCATAATCTCAGTCATGGCAAATCCCTAGACCATCAACCATTTTGCAAAATGGTCCCCCCATTAGGTAGCTCATGCCATAAGGGTCCCAAAAACATAAAAAGTATTAAGAAAAGTCATCAAAATCACTTACTTGTAGAGATATTAAGTGGCTGAAATTTTTCAAGCTTCAAAAACCTATTATGGCTGATGTTTTCGATGGGAAGAAGATGAGAGAAAAAATATGATATAATTCTCTCTTTGTTTTATTTTATTTATAGCTAATTTAGTCACCAAATCTACCTAATCTTTGACTTTTTGACTATTCTTGTCTCTATGGACGTCCAGCCTATGTATTAGGGGTCTGATTACTCTTTAAAGACCCCCAATTTTAGTTATCTAGCCATATGACACCCTTAGCTATCAAAATAGGACTTTTGCGCTTTATGCGATTTAGTCATTTTTCACAATTGGGCTCACAAACGCTAAAATTAATTCACCAAAATTTTCATCCACCTATATAATCATGTTATAACACATAAAAAATATTAAAAATAATAAAATAGTTTCTCTAACTTTAGATTTGTGTTCTCAAAACCATTTTTTTTGACTAAGCCCAAAATCAGGCTATTACAGAGACACGGGCGTGTGACCCATGTAGTTCAATTTTTCTAACTTTTTCTTAAATGTTCCAAATATTTTCGATTTAGTCTTGAATCATTTATAAGGTGTTTCTAAGGCCTCGAAGGCTCGAATAAGGGATGATATGCATGTGTTTATATGTTTTATATCATGTTTATGTTGAGTGCTTGAAATGTATGTTTTAAAGTTATGTTTTTACGGTAATGCTCCGTAACCCTATTTCGACGACGGATACAGGTTTGGGGTGTTACAATAAGTGTATAAGTGATCTATATGTGTTATAAGTAAAAATTTCCATATCACATGGATAGGGTGGGATTTTTTGAAAGGTGGAAGCAGTGGCAGTATATCTGCAATTTAGTGGTGGCTTGTCCATATCAATGTTATTAGTGGTAGTTTATCTACAAATTAGTGGTGGCTTTTCCACAAACGGTGTTTTGGATAGACTAGTACTATGGAACTCAATATTGGTTTGTAGCAGAGATGGGTAGGAAATTTTATAAAATGCGCATTAGAACTTGTGATTATTATGATGATTAATATGATGAGATTGATATTTTGATATGTATGTCATTATAATTGTGTTGATCTCACACTAGGATTTTAAAGCTCTCCCTTTTTTAAGTCTGACATTTTAGATGATAATTGAGGTTAGGACGTGGCTTACAAAGGTGCTCTCGGTCATTTTCAGAAAAATATATTATTTTGGGGATGTGTTTTTATTACTGTGTACTTTTGCTTGTGATTTTCTTTTGGAATTCGGATTATTTTTATTTTGGATTTTTCTACATAATTTAGGTTCTAAAACTATCATTTAAAACATTGTGAAATTGACAATATATGATGGATTTTTCATAACTAAGTCAAGCAAGGCCCAACAAGGGTGTTTTCAAAATTCAATGCTTTATTTTCGAAACTCAACACTATCTACTCACAAAATTGATATTTTATGAAATATATATTAAATCTATGTTCTAAAAATGACAAATGAGTTTTAGATATGCAAATTATTTAGTACTATGTTTTAATTAAAATACGAAACTTTCTAAAAAAAATTAGAAAAACTTTAGTTCTCTAAAGATAAATAATTTCAAACAAAATTTGGTTTTCTGAACAAGGACGTTTTTAGCAATGACGATTTTTAAGAGAAAATATCTAAATGATGTTTCTACACCATCAATATGGCCAATGTGATCCTCAAGATTCGACCATAACATCTAGGCCGAGTTTAGGGGGTTACACGTAGCGCCTAAATCACTAGGAGTAGAAACTCCTTTGTGGAAAAACTCTAGATAGGAAAGCCTTTGCGGTAAGTATTAGATGTAAAGGACAACATTTGTGGCAAAACTCTAGACAAGAAAGCCTTTGTGGCGAGTACTGAATGGAAGGGATGCCTTTGTCGCAAAACTCTGAAAAGGTATGCCTTTGTGGAAACCTCAGTTTAAGAATGCCTTTGAGGCAAATTTCTGAAAGGAAATGCCTTTGTGGTGATCTTTGTCAAAGGAAAGCCTCTGTGGCATTCTTTGTGAAGGAAGCCTTCATGGCTATATCTAAAAAGAAATGCCTTCATGGCGTAACCTAAGGGGATGCCTTGGTGGCAACTCTATAAAGGAAAGCCTTTGTGGCTAATACAAGGAAGCCCTTGTGGCTTTTTAAATGAAAGAATGCCTTCATGAAAAATTTTGAATGAATAATGTGTAAGAAATCAGGAAATAATGACATGAGTGGTCCTCTAAAGGCATCGTAAAGGTAAGGTAAGTATGAGAGATGATGTATGGACAAGTAAAGGAAACTAAGTATCCAGCAAACTCTGAAAGAAAGGAATCGTAAGCAATTGAAATGGTAATGTAACGCCCCGTACCCGAGACCATCGCCGGAGTCGAACACGAGGTGTTAACAGACTTAATTCATTACTTAAACAGCTCAAACAATTTATTTTTAAAATTTCCAGTTAAACTAGCAATCTGCGCCACAGTCGCTTAAAAATTCATATCTCAAGTTACGAAACTCAAAATCTAATTCCGTAAAATTTCTATGAAAATAGATTCATTTATATATTTAATAATTTTTTTATAGAATTTTTGGTCAATCCAATTAGTACATTTTATTAGTTAAAGTCTCCCCTGTTTTAGGGTTCGAATGCTCTCACCTCTGTGTATTACGAATCAGATATCTCTCTGTACCGAATTTCAATGACTATGAAGTTTGTTTCTCTTAAAACTAGATGCAATAAGGAATCTGTACATATAAATAATGACTTCTAATTATATTTTTACAATTTATGATAAATTTTTAAAGTTAGAACAGGGGATCCAGAAATCACTCTGGCCCTGTTTCACAAAAATTCAAATATCTCATAAAATATAATTCATATACCTGTTTTGTTCAATCAATATGAAAATAGACTCATTAAGCTTCAATTTCATATCATACTCATCATTTATATCCATTTCTACTATTTTTAGTGATTTTTCAAATTTACATCACTACTGCTGTTAGAATCTATTTTATGGTAAATTTTACCTATTTCATGGTTTCCATGGATTAGCTAGCAATTTGACATACATAACACCAAATATGATCATGATTAGCCATTCCAATGGCTAATCATTACCAAGCATTTCCATACCACTCAATAACCATATCATAAGACCATATATACAAAATGATTATAATGCTATACATGCCATACTCAAAATATACAAGCCATTATGCCAAGATGGTATACAAATAGTGTGAGCAAACCTCCGACCGTTCCCGATTTCTGAGCTGGCTTGTCAAAACTACAAGGAATGAAAAGGATGGAGTAAGCATAAATGCTTAGTAAGTTCACATGCAAATAGCAAGTAACATAACCATATAAGCAAACATAAAACATCATTTGCATAATCATCACCAAGACATTCATATCATATTTTCATTTATCATCTTACCATATTATTGTTATATCGATTTTTCAACCCGAGGGTCAAGTACATACCTGTTCAAAGTATCCATTTCACAACACTCACCAATACGTCCCTTTCATCTCTAGTATTCCTCCATTTGAGTAGAACTTTACCCGTTGAACACATCGGAATATAATTCGGATACATGGAAAGTTTGCACATAAGTGCCACATATGTAGCCAAGCTACCATGTAACCCGCCCATAAGTGAACTCGGACTCAACTCAACGAGCTCGGGCGTTCGTATCCACAAGTGAACTCGGACTCAACTCAATGGGCTCGGATGCCTAGTTACATCTCTCGAACTCAGACTCAACTCAACGAGTTCGGACATTCGCATCCATAACTGAACTCGGACTCAACTCAATGAGTTCGGATGCTCAACCATCCTAGTGACATGTCACTTGTATCCTAATTCATTCCTAAGGTTCAACGGGACCTTTTTCCCAATCATGTGTCTCAACCATCTTCTACGGAATGCCGATACCGATACTCGGTAGTATTTCACATTTTCCAAGTATATCACACAATTTGACATATTATCAAACAATTATCACGAGTATAATATTTCATAATAATTATCATATCATTTAAATAACATAAAAACATTTAAAATAATAACTATGTTACCAACATTTACATATGAACTTACCTCGTATGCGAAAATGGCCACTTTTACCATTTCGTCCACAACTTGGTATTTTCCCCATTTTAGCCCGAATTTTAGTTTTCCTTGCTCTATCATTTAAAATATAGTCTAATTAGGACTCACATTATTCAAATTGACCCAAAATCATATTTTAGAAAAATTATAGTTTTGCCCCTAAACTTTTGCATATTTACACTTTTGCCCCAAAGCTCGTAAATTAAAATTCAGCCTATTTTCTTATGTTTTATGACATGCTGATCATTTTTCCCTTCTATAGAAACATCAAATTCTCACTCTAACATGTACTTATGACTATTAGGTATTTTTACCGATTAAGCCCTTTTGCTCGTTTTCACTTAAAACCGAGTAGCACAAGTTGTCTAACATAATTTAAAACCTCATATTCTATCATAAAATACAAAAATACACAAATTTCACCTATGGGTATTTTTCCAAATATAAAACCTAGGTTAAATTATTGTTAGAATAAGCTAAATTAAGTTACCGGGACTCCAAAAATGTAAAAATCATTAAAAACGAGGCTAGAACGGACTTACAATCGAGCTTGGAAGCTTGAAAAACCCTAGCCATGGTTTCTCCTTGCTATATTCGGCCATGGGGTTGAAGATGAGCAAAATTGGCTTTTAATTTTGTATTTTAATTCATTTTACCCCTAAATGACCAAAATGCCCTTACTACTAAACTTTTCAAAAATTCCATCCATGTCCAATTTTGTCCATAGACTTATAAATTGGTAAAATTGCTATTTAATACCTCCTAATTAATATTTCAAAACAATTTCATACTAGAAACTTCTAGAATGCAAGTTTTGCAAATTATTTGATTTAGTCCCTAATTTCAATTTAAGCACTTTATGCATAAAATTTCTTCACGAAATTTTCACACAATCATGAAATCATATCATAGACCTCAAAATAATCATAAAATAATTATTTCTATCTCGGATTTTGTGGTCACAAAACCACTATTCCGACTAGGCCCAAAATCAAGATATTACGAGTAAACCCCACAAAATAACAAGAAAAGAACTGTGAAGCTAGAGCGTGCCAAAATAAGTGGTGAGTTCAGGATATGTGTTATTGGCATGTATAGATAGCATCTAGAAGGAAGGAATATTTGGGTGAACTCTAAGTAATGGGCATAGTCTAGCCTGCCCAAAGGTAATGGAAAAGTTAGTAAGTTTGAATTAAGATTATAAGTCTATAAATAAGGTAAGTGAAATGGTTAGGGACTATGCAAAGATAAGATTTAAGAAGGGACTTACAAAGTGAAGAGATTCTAAGTATAGTATACTCAAAGGAAAGAAACAACCATTTGAGTTTGGGCTTCGAATCTAAACCATAAATAGAGTGAAGACCTAATGAACATGAGAGAAAGATAAGTTACTAAGGAACCTGAGAGGAAGACAAAGGTCTCAAATAGAGAAAAGTAATTACAGTCTATTAATAGGGAAATCTTGGTGAAGTATCTTCTAGATGGAATGAGGAAAAGTCAAAAGACATATGAAGGACATGCGAAACAAAGCTTTCATCTTTTACCATTTTCGATCGATTTTCACAAGAAAACAAAGCCATTGAAAAAGCTAGGTTCGGCCATCTTTGTTTGCTCAACTAGGTATGCATTTGTGTCCTATTTTTTATGATTTCTATGTTTTCGGGATTGTTGTAGCTTAATCTAGCTAGCCCGGGGACTAATTTATGAAATTATTAAACTATTAGGGTTTTGCCATTGATGCATATACATGAGTTTTGAAGTTTGATAATAGAAAATGGATGGTTGTTGTTAGATAAACAACTTTTGTAAAGGGATTTTTGGTGAAATTGTCAAATAGGGACTAAATTGAAAAATAGTAAATGTTAAATGGTATAATTTGTGAACTAGTGAAATGTGTGGGCTGCTATAAGTGTATAAGATATTCGGCTAGGCTTGGGTAAGGGTAAAATTGTATGAATTTTATTTTTTGAGCGTAAGGACTAATTTGCAAAGATGTTAAAATTATAAGGGTAAAATGGTAATTTTTCCAAAATATGATTTGGGTTAAATTAAATGAAAGTATATTGAATTGAGTTAAATTTATCCATATAGATCAAGACGGACCTCGTACAAAGTTAGATCGGGGAAAAGGGAAAATCTTGAATTAATGGCCTCCGTATGTACATATACTCGTCGAGGTAAATTGTGTTTATATGTTTTTTAATTGAATTATATATATGTTATCAATTTTCATACATAATTACCGAGTGCATATCCAACGACGTACAATGATTACTGAGTCTCGTTTGAACCTTAGGAATCCGTAGGATACAAATGACATGTCATTAAGGTTACATGATTTGAGTACTGGTCTTGAACGTCCTACTGATGGCTAAGGTCTTACATGTGTTGCGGATACTCCACAGCTCATGTGAGCATACCAATTTATAGCTTGTGAGAGCATAACGATCTACAGCTCAAGTGAGCATACCGATTCACAGCTCATATGAGCATACATGTACATGAATTGACGAATTACAGTTATATGAGCTAGCACACCATGTGTGAACTATCCCGGGTATCCGATAGTATTCTAAACGGTTCAACGAGTAATGTTTTGATATGAAATAATAAGAGTTCGATATGAACTATTATAGGTATACATGTGAATTACATAGAAATGTTGTTACATGGTATATGGAAACTTGAATCGGTTGATACATGTATATGGAACTTGATCAATGGTTATGTTCATCTGAGTTTATTGGCTTGTATATGTAATTATATGGCTAACATGGTTGGTGTATATGTGCTTAGGCATTTGGCCAAATTGTGTTGGGATATGCTTGTTTACTTACCTATTATATGACTAAATGGTAAGTTATATTCTATATTATACGAACTTACTTAGTTTAAATGCTTACTTTGTGTTATTTTTCGTGTTTTATAGTGAATCAGAAGCTCGTTCGGGTTGGAAGCTTCTCAGAGCTATATCACACTATCCATAGACTCTTTTGGTACTTTTGGATGTTTAATTTTGGTTATAATGGCATGTATAGGTATTTTGGCTAATGTGGCCATGTATTTTGGGTTGTTAAATGACCATTTGTTGGCTTGTGTTTTGGTACTTTAATGATGGCATGAGTTTAGTATATGACATGTAAATATTAGCTTTCTAATGGTTGATGTTTAGAATTGTTGTGAAATGGCACTTGGTTTGAATGGCTTATATGGTCTTAGATGCTAGTGGTTGAATGGCATGATTATTACCATTTGGTATATTTTGGCAAGTAATTTACATCTTATGTATTAAGGAAAATATGCCTATAAGTTAATTGATTAATTAGCAAAAATGAATACATAGTTATACATGTTTATTTATTGTCATTTGAGGTGCCTAAGGGCATATTGGTTGTATGTGATCATACCATTTTTTTTAAGGCTAGAATATGCATGGTTTTACTGCCTTATTATGGCTTGTGTATATGTGCATTTGTGGTTGTAGGTATATGCCAAATTAGGTGAGAAAAAAGGCTTGTAAAATGACCTATTTTTGTCCACACGGGTAGAGACACGGGAGTGTGTCTTAGTCGTGTGTAACACACGGGTAGGTGACATGGTCATGTTGTCCCCTGTAGATTTCAAAGGGTTGCAAGTCAGGCTGTTACACACCTAGCACACGGCTTGGCACACGGGAGTGTGGCTTGGCCATGTGACCCAAGTCAGTGAGTTACACGGGTATGGACACGGGCTGGGACACGACTGTGTGTCCCTACTTCAAATGCCTACAGGACTTGAGACATGGGCATGTCTCTTGGCCATGTGAGTCATACGGTCTGGCCACACGGCTGTGTGACCCCTGTAGTTTTAAAAAATTTCATTATATTTTGAAAAATTCTCTAAGCTTTCAATTTAGTCCCGACTTTTTTCTAACACGTATTTAGGGCGTCGAGGGCTTGTATAAGGGACATTATGTATGATTTGACCTGGTTTTTATATGTTTATTGATATGTTATGAAATGTTTGAAAATTTATCCCGTTTGAATTGTAAACTTCGGTAATGCTCTGTAACCCTGTTCTGGCAACGAATACGGGTTAAAAGGGTGTTATATGGGCTGTTATGCATACAAAGGAAGTTAAGTGGCATGCTCAAGTCTGAGCATAAGTTTGTTAAGCTGCATTCGAATATGTATACATTAGGTCGAGAGATAAAATAAAGAATACTAAAATTTTATTATCATGAATTGTAAATGTGATCCATACAATGTACGTCCACTAGAGACTTAGCTATATTTATAGATAGAACTTGTACATAGACAAAAAGTTTAAGTTACATCTGTTATAAGACATAACATTCAATACTCGGATCTAGTTCATTGGGTCAGGTGGAGGGCGTTACATATAACATAAGAATATTACACAAATGGAAGTAAGAAGGACCTCACTAGAATACAAAAAAGTCTATAAAGTAGGACCTTTGCCTTTGTCACTCATCCCTTCAATAGCGTTTTGAGCAAAAATCTGGACAATTACACTTATTAGATCATTACTCCATTGAATCCAAACATGCATGTAAGAAACATTAACACATAACCTAGAATCAGGAAGATTCCTTAATTACATATAATTCTAACACTTATGCATTCAAAGCTAAAAATACATAAAATAAATTTGAAAATAACCTAGGATTCATTAGTATTTACTAGAGAGCTAAAACAACATGAGAGTTGGCTGAATATAGGGAACCCAAGTTCAGTGAGGTTTCTGGACTTAAACTTTGAGAGAGAATGCAGATAAAATCATGAAGAAGATGAATGTAAAGAAAACGCAAAAGTTTATTGCTGAAGACACTAATATCCTTATATACTTAAGCATAGAGACAAGGTTTAGTGGAAGGATTAGATTATTCCACTAACTCTCTTGATTTTTATGATTAAGTGCACTTATCATAACTTAAGTCTTATCAACTACAGTATCTTAGTTTCATTTTAACCAGTTCTTATTGGACTAAATAATTAGTCTTATAAAAATAATAAACAAATCTATGAAACTACAGATTTAACGATCTCGCCAAAACATCTAGGGTGGCATATTCTCGGATCCTCATCAGGGTCATCATATTATACTTTATTGGTTAGTATTTCATGATTTTTTTACTTATCATAGAAGTTCCTAGACATACATACTACATGCAAGAGTCAGCCTAGGGACTCACCTGATAACCTTGAAGAGTAGCTTAGCCTTTAGGCTCATCATTCAGCAGGATTCTACAACCTCCCCTACCTTTTAGAATAGAAACACTTTGATGGAACCCATCCGGGTAACCATTATCACCATTTAGAACCCAAACATCTCTCAAAGCCATGTTTCTTTAATCATAATTACATATTAATGTTTTCTTAACAGTCGGAGTCATAAAACGTACATTGTAGTGAAGAAAATCACTAGAAATATCTAGGATTTCTAACTCTGCTTAGAGTAATGTTTCTATCTCTCTTTAGCCCTAAATCTTTTTTTTCAGGGGAGAAAAGGAAAAGAGATAACCTTTTCTTTTCTTAACCTAACCATAGTGTCATTTTAACTTAACCTAAGTCTCTATGGGAACTTCGTAAACATCACATCAAGACTGAGTGGGCTTATCAAAATCTGCCACCTCTAAGAACTTACTTGATTACTCCTTTAGCCTTCAAAATTTTTAGTTCACGTTTAGCTAATTCCTAACGAGCTTTCCTCACAATTTAGTTGGCATGGGACCATATTGGTCATTAGATATACTATATCACTAGCGTGGACTCATACCTTATAACCATTCCTTTCGTAATTACCACTTCTGTTTCACTTATTATCATAATTTGATGGGGAGTCCTTGTCTATTTATTTTCATGTCAGAGTCCACCCGTTCTATAAGCAAAAAAGGCTTTTGGGCGAACACTACTTCACCAATAGTAATTCTTTATACTATGTGTCATATTCATATATTATTGCCAACACTCCTTGATTTGTCATACTTACCTTTGTTCAAAGTTATCCATAAGCTTTGTTCTTTCAGAATATCCTATGCGATGTACATACGAGAGTTTTTCATGGGTTCTTTTCCCTTCATTCAGAGTCTCCAGACCAGGGCATCATTGGCCCACTCAAGAAGTCCTTACACATAATCGAGTCCTAATGTTGAGCGCTTGAAACTTACCCTTAAGCCTTACTTTTATAAACATTTAAATAGTTAGGACTTCACTGGGCGAGATGTTACACCAATACTATGGTATCTAAAATGTAGTCGAATATAGTTTACAACCTTTCTCTACCAATACTCGAGCTAATATTGTTAATATGATATTGGTCGAACAATCTAATCTGTCTGTCTCCATATTTATCATTCTATTCTTTTGATGTCTCATTAGCGTTCTTTTTCTATCGACGATTGACTAAAACATCATGCAGAGTTAATTAGTCTCTATCGAGGATAATATCAATCAACTATGGTTTCAGGAATTGTAGCCTCTTCTTTAGCTCGGACAGCATAAGCTTTGACTGGTGCATGAGCTTCAGATCTCAACGTTGTATCTTTAGTCTCACCTTGACTGGTTCCTACATTAGTACTAATTCTCGGTTTCTTACTTCTCTATGAAGTTAACATCGGTCTAACATTCTAATCACTAATAACATTTGATTCTTTTGGGCAATCCTTCATGAAGTGCTTGTTAAAGTCAAATTTGAAACAGGCTTCAATTCTCACAATGTATTTCCTTGAAATGATTTGTGCTTCAATTTTCATAAATCAGTTTATTTGTGTTCCTGGCACTATCCGTACTAACCATTGACTTAACCTAAGGGTTCGAATAACTCTGTTTAAACATATCTTTCCTCAAATCTTCCATAGGGTAAATGATTAAATTTTTAAATTTCGCATTTGCTTGGATGAGGAGATGGAAAAGGTCTAGTCACACTACGCTTTTTAATGTCCCTGATGTTAGGGTTACCCACTACTGGTACACTTCTTCTTTTTGTAACAATACTGTGTAGTTCAAACTATCCTTTGGAGAATACATTCATTCATCAAACACTCTCATAATATTTTTAGTTAATATTCAACTCTTGTCAAATCGTTGTCCTTTAAATCTCAGAATTCTTGTGTCCCACAATCTCAGATTTTTCAATCGAGGGTCAATGAACATCAATCGTGTTAGGGTTTTGAGGATAATAAGGTTTCACATAAGGCATAATTGGGGGCAGAGGTTGTTTTAGCGATTTTAGAGCTAAAGGGGTAGCTCCTAGGTATTAGGTTAATCTCTGGTTTATTAATTAGAGGAAGGAATATCTCACCTCATTCCATAACACTTGCAGAATGAGCTCTCTATAACAATTCCCTAATCAAAATTAGGAACATTACTATTTACTTTCCAGATATGACACAATTTAATTTGGCCATCATAATATATAAAAATAGAGTCAATCTGGATCTGAAGACATCACTTTATAACTGGTTCTTGTGGCATGTATTTTTGACTCAATACATGCTATGTTCATTCCTAGAATCGACTGAACCTGTAACTCTGATACCACTAAATGTAACACCCCGAGCCCAATCTAATCACCGGACCCGAGTTTCAGGATGCTACTATAGTTATCGAAACATTCACTCGCAGACCATAACATTGAACTCAATTTAAATCAACAAGTTGTTCTTATTTCATGCATAATAGAAGTTATGTACCAAACAAAAACTAAATTGAGCATACAAACATAGTTTAGCATATTAGAGTATGATTATGGACCAATCTAAAAAAATTTTAAACTTTGGAACTAGGTATCAATACCAAAGAAATAAGTATAGATATTTTTATGATAGGTATCAATACTAAAAATAATATCAATGCCATTTCGACATTCTACCAATTTTTGAAAACTATTAATTTGGTAAAGTATAGATACTTTGGTCCCTGATATTGACACTTTTTCCCAGAAAGTCAGAAATCTTAAGTTTAAAAATACATTCCATGCTCAAATCAAGTCACTTTATAATAAGTAACATAAACATAATTAGGCCTACATAAAATTCAATCCAAGCATTACCAACCATTACAATCAACAAAATTTTTAATAACATTCCATTATTATACCAATATGCCACATATGGCACCTAATTCAATCAACATTTAATTGAGCATGTTATATCAATCAACTATAACAATAATCCTCATTGTAATATTCAATCAACTTTGTACCTAACCAAAATGATACCAACCATCTAATAACCACCTCTTTAACATTATAACAAAGTAATACATTCTATTCAAATATTCATCATCATTCACTATCACCATTGATAAACCATAAATTATACATATTTTTACCTTATGCTTAATGCATTTTATGGATGATTTCTCATTAGAATTGGTGAATTCGATGCTCCTAATGCTTTAATTTCATGTTTTATACTTAGGAGAGCATAAGAGAGACAAAGGAATGAGAAACGGGCCAAAAATGGAGAAAATGGGCCAAAGTACGAAATCAACACGGCCTGGACCTCCTCACACGGGCAGACCACATGGCCGTGTCAATTTGGCAGGCTCGAGCATGGCCTGAAGTAATTGAACACGGGCGTGTGCCACAGGCGTGTCCCTGCTGAGCCCAAGTTGAGTCCAATTCGGAAAAGGCTAATTTTGAGGGCTTCTAGGCATTCCAAAGACTATAAATACACCCTAGAGAAGGAAGAAAGGGGAGACAGGGAATAGGGAGTAAGGGATTACTCCAAGAAACCCCATTGATCCATCTCATAAGCCGGATTCATCATCAAGACTGAAGATCTCTCCTCAGTTTCCCTTCAGGAGTTTTGAGTTTTCTTTATGTTTTGTATTCTTTATTCTTCTGAGATGTTTTCTTATTTAGTTATGAACTAAAACCCCTGAATACCTAAGGGGAATGAAACCTAAGACGAATCTTGTTATTATTTTCTGAATCGTATGATAAATATTTAACTTGTTCTTAATTATGTGTTCTTAGTTCTTGTTTTGATATCCCAGGATACTAATTCAAGACATGCTCTTATTCAGAGGAGGAATAGACCCTTTCGAAGAGTACATTTGTCATAATTAAGCGGAGTTGATTGCGCGCCTAGACATAGGGTGACAAAATTTTGCTGGATTAGGGTGAAACCTAAAAGGGGATCCATAGGTCGAGTTAATGCAACCCTAAAGTGTTAATTAGAGAAAAGTCTCAGTTATTCAATCTAGGGATTAGATGTTACTAGTCTTGAATAGGGATAATAACATAACTTAGGGATCTCTATGGAATAAGTTGAATGAATAAATCGTCCGATTCGGAGCCAGAATAACAAGTAAAGTCTAGGTGGATTTTTCCTTAGGTATTGTCTTAAGTCAATCGATTTTTCCCAAAAGAAATTCCCCAATTCTTTTCTCTGTGCATTCTTAGTTTAGATAAGTAGTTAATTAAAACAAAAACCTCTTTATTCTTAGGCTACATAATAAAAATACAGTCATTACTTTAACTTTTAGTTCCTTTGGGTTCGACAAATCCGGTCTAGCTAAAACTATACTACTGTTCGATAGGTACACTTGCCTACATCGCAATAATAGTTAGTTTAAGAACGAGTAATTATAAATATTTAAAACCTATCACAAAATCACACGATCAACCATTTTGCTTAACCATTCTTTCACCACAACATCATAGGTACATGTTCATTTCAAACTTATATATACATATCATATAAGTACCAAGATCAACCGTGTCATATGTTCTTTTAATGTCAACACCATCTAAAAGATCAAGATCATCAAGATTTAAATTAATCACACTTACTAAATAGCCCTATATACATTTATAAACTCTATAAACATGCCAAAATATCATATATCACCCTTTCAAACGATCTGATGCAACCTTTCCACAATTTGGCATAAAAACATATCAAAATAACTTAAATAAACTCAACGTCAGTAGTCAATTCTTTTATCCATAACATGACATCATATTATCTATATAATTGCATACTCAAAATGTTATTTCAATAGCCATTAGCACTGTCACACCCTGAGTTTGGCAGATCCAAGTTTAAGGCGTAGGGCTGTGAGGTTATCTATTTGGTGTAGTGTAATTCACCACATTTCATTCTTCTGGCGAATTGGAATATGGCATATAGTAACCACCGTTAAGGGGAATAAAGTTTTTAGGTTATTGTTATTCTGTTATAAAGAGAATGATATATCAAGTGAAGTATAAGTTGGTTGAGAAGGGGTTGTAAGGAAAAATTAAGAAGGAAAAATTTTGGATTCGAGTGACACTTGTTATGTTCCAATAAGAGAAGTTGTTCATATATATGGGCAAGAAGGGGTTGTAAGGAAGTTTCTTCTTCCTTCAATATTAGTTCTGCTTCTTTTTCTTAAATTTAAATGTTATCTCTTTCTTAGTAAGCTGGAAGCTAAGGTTCTTAATTTAATCAGTGGTTGTTCCATTTCTTGGTAAGTATTACATCTCTGCATGTTAAGTTTTTGAAGGAGTAAAAATTTTAAGAAATATAAGAACAGTAAGTTATGAATATAACGTATTGCATGGAGGTTATCTATGATTGAGATGGTAGCAATTTGTATGAAAATGGGTTTTAATGGTGAATCTGTGTTCTTTAAGCAATTGTAGGATGTTCAAGTTTGGAGTTAGAGCTATAGTTTAGGTGACTATTAGGTGAGTCTCTATTCTAACTCGTTCATGTCAATTTCTTAGGTAAAAAATTATATATAATGATAAAACCTCAGATAATGAGTTAGTGGGTGAAGCATAGTAAATATGTTTTGTGTGTGTGATGATATTATATATGAATTATTGAACTATTGTATGAATAGAAAGGTATTGGTAAGTATGCAGGTAGAGTTTGATATTTGAATATACAAATCGATCAGCTATGCGTGAACAAATCTGGGTAAGCAAATTCTGGGTAAAATATCCCTTGTGATGCCTCTAGTAGAGCAGGTATATTACAAACTAGATTAACAGATCATGATACAAAAATAAGCGTAAGACATGTGGTTGAGAACATGGCAATGTATGATATGAAAACACTCATGTTATAGCCTCTATAAGATGAAGGCTAGACTGGTAAATCACGACATGAGAATGTGTAAGTGTATGTGGCTGAGATCCATAACTGTATGAATATTCATGGTGATGCCTTAAGTAATATGCAAACTAGACTGACATATCACGACATGAAAATTTGTATAAGTCTGTCACATCCTAAAATTTTAGATGTTGTTGTTAGTTCATTTAGAAGCTTGAAAACTAATGTAGTGGTTAAGTATCTTAAGTAACTCCCCAGTGAAATAAGTTCAAGCCTCCATGTTCTCATTATTTTAAAATCTTTTGATAAATGATTGGTCAACTTAGCCATGCAAACTGTCCATGCATGTGTGCATAGATGTAAGTCCTTTTCAATTTTGTAACATCTTTTCTTTTTCAAAATTATTCATATTATGTTTTGAAACTCCCATGTTTATTTCATCATCAATTCTTTCTAACTCCCTTGTCTCCTTATGAATGAGATGTTGGGAGTTCGAATTTTGATTTTTGAATTGGGTAGCTTGTAGCGCCCCGAAGTTTGGGCATAGAAGTATTAGGTCTTAAGTGTGGGTGCAGTTAGGAGACTGCACATAAATATTTAGTTGTGCAAAAAAGTGACACAAACGTATGTTTGGCTTAGTGGTTGAGTGTTCTGGGAAGTGTCTGGGAAGTCATGGGTTCAAGCCTTGGCTTCCACAAAATTTTTATTTTTAAGGATAAAATCCCTATCTTTGGCCAGTAGGGTTATAAGTTTATTTTGGTAAAAACATGATAGAATGGGCCTATTAGTCTAGTGGATAGTGGCGTATGGAGTGTGCTAGTGGTCTGAGGTTCGAATCCTTGCTTGTGCAAATGGAGATTATTTTTGCTGGTGGCCTTGGGAGGAAGTTGTGTTTGACCGAAACACCAAGTGTTTGAACAGATTTGAATGGGATTGTTGTTAACCGAATTTGAAGAGATGGATAGAAGGAAATTAAGGAGAAAATCAAGCAAGTTTGAATTTGGAGAAGAGTCTTGCCGGGTTTGAACTGTAAGAGTATGCCCAAAGATCAATCATGAGATGGTTCTAATAGCATACTTGATTTACCATGTTTATTAATATAAGGTGTTGCCATTATTATTTCAGTTTCTTTTCTGTATGTATAAATAAACTGTTTTATAATAATGTCTTGAGAATAATATGATTATTCTTAAAAAGTCCTTAGTCAAGTATTATTGTTGACTAGGACAACAATAATGCATTAAGACTAACATGTAGTTGATTGATGATAAAGAGTTGTCATTGATATGGAGTGTCAGAATCAATGCATGAATATGTGTGTTAGAGAACAACAGGACTGACCCGCTATGTGTATGTTTCTTGGATTATTATGTAATTTTCACAACATTACTCATAGTTATTAATATGTATATGATGCTCAGGCTTGAGAACATCATTATCCCAACATTGTGAGTTGTATATTTTGATACAGTCAAACGTACACCGTAATTGGTTGTTTTATAAAGGCTGATGTTGGATATACCACAATCTACGTAGAGGGATATGGTTGATCAATTTAGGATAAGTCCCTCCTACATAGTGGGAGTAATATCTTAGGCCACTTGATTGAGTGAGACTAGAAATGCATGGCCATGCTGAAATAAGTTGATATGAGATGTCATACTTATTTGTGTATCATAGTCTACTCAAGGTATCAAGAAACATGGGATGGACTATGCAAGTGTGACTATTCTATGACTTGTGTCCATTCTAGAGATAAAGGACTTAAGGATTAATGCATGAAAGGTTAATCACAAAAGGTTATGTCAAATCATGACTTCTTGTAACTTAGGTAGCAATGATGCATTGCTAGATGCCACTCATTGTTTGTAACATTAGAATCGTTCTAGTATTACTGCTAACATTATAAGAACCTGCAGGGTCACACCCTATGGTTGAAATAAACGGAATAAAACATAGTTGGTATTGTGTTTGGTTGTCACATGAATTAAATTAATTATAGAATTAATTTAATTGGGCAATCAAATATCGAACATATTATATGTACAAGGATGTTGTACACATAAGGAGAACATAATTCTATTAATATATGAATTTGGTTAGTATATAAATTTAAATAAATATAGTTTACCGAAATCTTTATTATAATTAATGTAATTATAATTTTCGATTAAAACATTATTATATTTATTTATTTTAATTATGATTATTATGTTCGGATTAAAATTTAATCAATTAAGAATTCGTTATATACATACCAATTATAAGAAGAGTTATATATAGAAAGGGAGAAAAACCCTAAAAAGTGAATATATATACAAACCCGAAGCTTTGCTACTAGGTCTAGTAGCCGTCAAGCAAAATATCTCTAAAAATAGTTTTGGGGATTTCTTCCGTTCATTGTCAACTGGGTGGATTACATAGAGGTCAGGATCATAAAGATTGCGGCTTGAATTTGAAAGCAAAACAGTATTCTCATTACCGAGGCTTCACTATCTACTCAAATTGAAATTTTGGTAATTTCGAAACCTTTTTCACCCCGATTCGTTCCTCACACATGGATCCATGGTTTGGATCACTGGAATATTTTTTTCCATTGTGCCATGGGGGTACCGGCGTTCCAACATGAACTGTGACACTTAGTGTTTCGGTTGTGTAGGGATGTTGGGGGAGGTGTTTAGTGTATGGAAAGCTAAACGAAATTGGGGAGTTCTTTTGGGGTAAAATTCGACTATGTATTGGTAATTGGTCATTTCATTTCGAGATTTTGTAAAATTATGGTTTTGCTCACTCTTTGTTTTCTAAACTCGATTTGTGGTAGGAAGTCTTTCGATATCGGTTGTTTATGGCTAGTGCTTTCGGGTACTTTCATTTTGGGACTATCTCCGTTGTTGTTCTTCTCCTTCTACTCTTTGACAACTTTTTCCCTTGATACCTTTTGTAACCGAATAACCTCCTTTCTTTTCCCTCTTTTACCATTTCAGTTTTTAGCCTTAGTCTTGATTGAATCTCTCCTTATTCTCCCTGACTCAATTGATCACCTCTTTGATTGAATACATTTTTTTCTTCCCTCTCTCAAATCTTTTTGTTCTTCCTGCTTGGGCCGAGTCTCATTGATTGACTATTGTCGAAAGTCATTTGAGTTATTGGTAAGGGTAAGTACAATCGCTTCATTATTACTTTCTAGTTGAATCTCTGTTAGCTCTACTGCCAAGTTTTGGCTTTCCCCTTCTCTTTCTCTTTGGGTCCGAATGTATGCTTTTTGTATAAACATCTTATGATCTGTCTAATCTTGCTAGGAGTGTAGATTCTATTGTGGAAGTTCAGGCTGATTATTTTTCTCATTACAAGCGGTCTATTCACTTTTGGGGTAAGCGCTTTAAATGAGATGTGTTTTTATTGGACTTTAAATGCTTATGAATCGATTGAATGTTTCTTATGAAGGTCGAAGTTTTGGAGTGGTACGTGGGTGTTAAGTCAGTAAGGATCTGCGATTGTTGGTTTGGTAAGTGACAGAGGATCGAAAGAATCCTTTTCGATATTGTGGTATGGATTAATAATGGTTTTAGGCTAATGAGGGATTGTTGCTAATCATAGGTGAATTGATCTCCGAAGTGTTTCAGTTACAACCCCATAATAGGTGTGTGTAACACTGCCATTGGATGTGAAACTGCAAAGGCTGAAAAGCCAAAAGGCTGAAAAGCAAAAAAAGTGGGTTGACGACACCACACGGGCGTGTGGACTCCCGTGTGGCAGGCCGTGTGACAAAACATGGCCGTGTGGTTGACGAGATGGCCATGAGCGTCTTCATGGGCCGAAACGAACTGGGCCATTTTGGGCTAAAATGGGCTGTGTAGGCCCAATGGGCCTGTGGGCCCCACATGAAATCAACACATAAAAGTGTGGTTACTATTGGGCTAGGCTGTGTAAACCACATGGCTAAGGCCAATTTAGGCTATGTAAGCCATACGAGCGTGTGGGCCCACATGGGCCCGCAATATGGGTCGTGGGCCCATTATCATCGATTGACTGTTAAGGTTGCATGGGTCGTCCAAGACGACTTTGGACCTATTGTTGGGCCAATGAGTGTACCTAGACCCTTATTTTTGGTAAGATGACTATTTTACCCCTATGTAATGTATGACTGTTTAAGCATACCATTTTACTGTATGTACATTTATGTCATGTTGAATTGCATGGGGTGGGATATATGATTTTGGAGGAAGTGTACCGAAAGGCTATAAGGCTATTACTGGCAGCTCTGCTGCAAATACTATTTTAGTGTCATAACTAGTACGACTTGGTGTGTAGGGTTGGGTGGGTCGATTTTATCCCCACATGGTGTGTAGGGCTGGTACGGAGATGGTGTGTAGCGGATGGATTGGGTAGGGCTCTGTGTTTGCATACTGTACTAAAATGGGCTAAGGCCCAAACTGCCACTAATACTGTAATGGGCTCAAGCCCAGACTGTTACTGCTATTGAAAGAGGGCCTAAGGCCCTTAACTGAAATTGAGGGCTTAGGCCCACATTGTGTTTACTTTGGCCGTATGCTTTTATGGGATTTCACACACTGAGTTTTTGTAAACTCACCCATCTGTTAACTGTGCAGAAAATCCACAAGCTTAGACGGATTGAGGCGACGGAGGACCCAGAGGTGGCCACTCGACAAAGTTTCTTTTAATATTATGATTAAGATTTTATTTTGGGTTTCATTATGTAATAAGGCCACTATAAGTTTTTAATTTTTGGGTTTATTTATTTTTGATTTATATCTGCTAGTAGTAGGATGCAGGTTTTCAAAAAATATGCATGATTTACCAACATACCACGAATACGCAAAACTATTTCAAAACCTTCCGCGATAAACGAGATTTTTGAATTAATAAGTTTTAAAGTGAATACTTTTTTATAGTGGCATAAATTTTAAAATCATTTTCTAGTTCACACAAAGAGGCTGAATAAACATTGGGCTTTTCAAACGATTTCACGCGTTAAGAAAAACACTTCAATGTGACATCGCCAGATTCGGCCATATTGTCCAGGCCAAGTTTGGGGTATTACATTTAGTGGTATCAGAGTTAAGTTCCAAAACTCAGCTGTGGATTTTGGGCTTTTACAAAAATGTGGAAATTTTAACAGAATTGTTTCACTTAGTTTAAAGTGATTGATATAATTTGGAAATATTTTATTGAATGAGTGGTACACCAAGTTTTCGCATCGACCCTGTAAGTCTTCTAATTGTTTATACTGAAATCTTATTATTGAGACTACTTAGGGTAGTAAAAAATATATCGAAACTCTCTAGTTAGAGTAAACTACGAATCGTAGCGAGACTGCGAACTGCGAAAACAAACTCTGAGATAATATTGTAACACCCCTAACCCGTGTCCGTCGCCGAACCAGGGTTAAGAGGTATTACCGGACATGACAGAACATTCGAACGAGTCTCATTAGCACTTATGTAATATCCGTTTAATTAAAACATATCACTAATTAATCATTAAACATATATCATAAGTCATATTACTAATAAAACTCATATCTCATAAATCAAAGGTTCATACACATAGGACCAAATTGGCTAAGACCATTCCAGTACGAATGTCAAATAAATTTACACTTAACCGCAAGTTAAATTACCCTTCATATACATATAATTATATATATGACATAAGTGACTTTAATACTAAGCAACATTCGGCTTCACTAAAATCATAGAATACACATACCGTAAAATTTTTCGAGGTATTACTCACAACATGTAATGCATCAATAAGCACAACAAAAATTAATCCCAAAATGGTTAAACAAGTTACTGAAACACTTTTTTATTAAACGTAAATTCATCAAAACCATATACATGTCTTTGAAATTTATTGTCATAATACAAGCCTTGAAACCATATACATATGCGACTCAGTTCAAGGTTAATAAGGCTCACATAATTTACACTTTAAGTCAAATTGAAAATATCCACACGAAAAAAAATAATCATGCATATTCATATACTCCTTTATAAGTTTTAATCATTAAGTATCATACATATGTTTTTGCTTGGTCATTAGTATTTATGCGCATGTGAACTTAATTAATTTAATCAATTTATGAACCTAATTCATCAAAATATACAAACTTATTACTTATGCTAACTAATATGCCGACAATTGCATAAGCAACACTCAAATGCAGACAATGTTGGGACAGCACAAGTTGTAAATCATTTAAATGAGTACTGCGTATCAACTAAATAAAACTACTGCTACCTTTACAAGTTGTTTACTCCATATTGCATAACAGTTCATCTTCAAACTCTATTGCCGAATATATATCCATTTATACTGTTTAGTATTTAATACTATGATTTCGCCTTCCAAAATAGAATTACAAAGTATACAAACATCAATTATGACATATTCATGCATTATATAATTAAACACATGGATAAATATAAATATATATATCTCAAACATTTTATGCAACTAATTCATCACATCATATGTTCTCAATTAAGATATTAACTAAATACATCCCAAGCTTATATGTATACATACTAAAGCCGAATCAAAAGTATCTTCCAACATTTGTTTAATTCAACCTTTTTAAATCTTACCTTTATAAAGTACCCAGACCAACTTACCTTATTATCTAAATTCATAGCAACAATCAAACAAAACAAGCTACACATAAATACATTTAAATATATGCCACGACTAAATTATCAAACCCTAAGTCAACCTTACCGCATACTTTATATTAGCTATGTGGCCGGTTTTACACAAGCACACCTACATATAATTAAGACTTATTCAATGGTATCTACATTGCCGAATACCCTCATAATTACCTTAGCACATTATTAGCCAACTTTTCAAAATCGGTTGGACATAAAGAAATTTAGTCCATACGCACTCATATGCGTAAGCTATTGTACCCAAATAATATTTCAATACATGTTAATTATGCAACCAAATATACATATGTCTATACCAAAGTACTATATACTATTAAAGCCATGTTATCAAATACCTAAAGCTGAACCTTTAGCCATTTGTTTACGCACACTCATGTATCAAATCTTTATACCATAGAATTGCACTTAACATATATCCAGATATGTTTCACGATTACTCACCTGGGCCGAGTACTCACATGGTTCTTCTAACATATGTTGCTCAATTTCCAAACTAAATTATTTTTATCATGACTAGTACCTATACTCATATATGCATAAGTTCATAAGTCAATGAATAATAATCACACTTATATTTATAGTATGTGGCCAAACACATACACATATAAATAAAATATATCCTTCAATTTCAAGGTCAAATACCATTATAAAAACACATATACTTATGAATCACACTATGATATCATATGCATATTTTTAGCAAAGGCCAAGTATACACCACAATTATATTTCGGTTCTTCTAAGGGATCTGTAAACTCGCACACTCAGTGCCAATTCCTTGTAACGTATCGCACACTTAGTGTCGTTACATTAACGTCTTGCACACTTAGTGGCACAGTCTTGTGATGTATCGCACACTTAGTGCCGTTACCTTAATAGGTTTATTCCGTCGAAACGAATTCGTAACACTTTGTAATCACACTTTGTCACATTCGGCTATAATTTATATAAAATCATATTTTTCCATTCAGCACAGATACTTTGCATTTAACTAAAAATTAAGTACGTCAATTTGCTTACGAACTTACCTTGGTCGATGAAAAATGGAACGAGACGACTAATCGATAACTTTTAGTTTTCCCGATCCAAACCCGATTTCTTTAGTTCTTGATCTAAACATATTCAAATTAAGCTCTTTCAAATATATTTTCACTCAATTTAATCCAAACACACACAAATGGGTAAATTACCATTTTGCCCCTGACATTTTACACTTTTTACAATTTAGTCCAATTTACACAAAACACAAAATATTCAAAATTTGACTTTACTATGCTTAAGCCGAATCTTTATTAAGCTCATACAAGTCCATAAATTTCATTTATTCACATCTTAGCCCCTCCAACTATTATTTTTGCAATTAAGTCCTAATTACTCAAAATCATCAAAATTCCAATACAAAATATATTAATCCAACACCTATCTTTCATATTTCACCATCAAACAATAAAAATCACAAGCTCTCATCAATGGCATAACTCAAAATATTCATCAAAATTAAAAATTTAAGCATGGGTTTTGTAGTACTCGAAGCAACGATCTCAAAAATGTAAAAATGATCAAAAACTGACTGAAAATGAACCTTGAATTTGAACTTGGGAGATGGTCGAACCTAGTTTCTTCTCTTTTCTTCTTCTTTCGTTTATAATCGGTTATGGTGACATTATAAAAACACTTAGGCTTATTTTATTTTATAACATATATTATATAAATTAAAGGTTGGCTTCCTAAATTACCCTTTTAAAAATTAACAACTAAAGCTTCTAAGCCCAGGACATATTCGTCCATGTCACATGCACATGGTTTCCAACTCATAACTTATATTATAACATGTATATATTGTACATATTAAATAAGAAAATATATTCAACTTAGCTAATGCCGTCCACTAATATATAGAAAAAAAATTGGACTTTTTGCATCATGAGTGCTTCCATTTAAGAAGCCATTACCAAAACAGTCCTTACAATTAAAACTAGCTAATTTTCAATTTAAGCGATTAAGTCCTTTTATTAAATCGGACACCCAAACGACAAAATTAAATCATGAAATTTCACAGATATAAATTCGCACAAAATAAACACAGAAAATAATTTAAATATATTTTTTAGACTTGGATTCGTGGTCCCAAAACCATCATTTCGATTAGGGTCTAAATCGAGCTGTTACAAATATTGTTCATAAGATATCTGTAATAAATACTGGAACAATAAATTGACTGGCATAAAACTGTTAATACAGACTAAGCGCATTCGGTAATGAGCACTAGAGGTACTCGTGGAAGAGGCAGCGGTAGTGGCCGTAGGAGTGCTCGGGCTGATCTTCGTCAGCTAGACACTAGCCTAATGATGAAGCTAGAGAGGCACCAGCTTCACCTATGATTGAGACGGGGTTTCAAAATCGAGTGGCTGGGGACGACGCACTGTCCCAAGCGATGTTGAGGATTTTGGAAAGGGTCGTTGGGCCTAGTACTGGCACTGTGGGCCGTGGGTCGGTTACAGAATGGCTCAGGTTTAATGGGGCTGAGATATTCAGGGGTAATGCTGGAGTGGCACCTAGTGTAGCTGAATATTGGATCGAGGCCATAGAGAGGATCATGGATGACCTCGACTGCACCCCTGAACAGAAATTAAAGGGTGCAGTATCACTACTGAGAGACAAGGCATACCAGTGGTGGCTTACTGTCAAAGAGGGCACTCAAGCTGATCGTTTGACCTGGGAGTTTTTCAAGACTACTTTCCAGGCTAAATATGTGGGTGCCAGCTATGTGGATGCCCGTAGGAGGGAATTTCTTAATTTAACTCAGGTAGATAAGACAGTAGCTGAGTACGAAGCTAATTTTTTCAACTTAGCCGCTATGCACGGTGGATGGTGGCAACTGAATATGAACATTGCGTTAGTTTCGAAGATGGCCTCAAAGATAGTCTACGGGTTTTAATAGCTCCACAAAGGGAGCAAGATTTTACTACTTTGGTGGAAAAGGCAAAGATTACCGAGGATGTGAAGTGCACTGAGTTCCAGAACCGCGAAAAGGAAAGGGGTAGGAACAAGAGGGATTCAAAGCCCTTGAGCTCATTAATGAGGTCTAAGAAAAAGCCCAGAGTTGATTGATTGATCAGAGTTGAGGCCCCTATTGCTGTTATTGGACCGCAGCCCTGTGCTGATTGTGGGAGGCATCATCAAGGCAAGTGTTGGAAAAGGATTAGGGCATCTTTTAGGTGTGAATCTTTGGAGCACTGTATCAAATATTGTCCATGGAGGCCCGATCATATGCAAGCTACTAGTACGGATACTGTTCAGCAGCCACCGAGAGGCCGTCGTCAAGCTAAGGGGGAAATGGTTTGGGCCGTAGTCGTGGAGCGGAGGACAGAGGTGCTGGTTATACTGAGGCAGGGCAGCCAGCACTAGTTTATGCTGCATGTCGCCGAAAAGACAGATATGCCCCAAATGTTGATACGGGTACGTTCTTTATCCATAATGTACCTTACTCTGTATTGGTTGATGTTGGGTTTATGCATTCTTATATGACATGTACTGTACTTGAAACCTCTGGTTAAATGTGGTAGTGTTTTGGAATTAGAGTGCACAGAGGGAGCATAGTAGTGTAGTCTGTGTTTTGCCACTAATCTGATAGTTGGAAATTTTGGGGACGATCTGTAAGGAGGGGTGAATTGTAACGCCCTGAAGTTTGGGCCTAGAAGTATTAGGTCTTGAGTGTGGGTGCAGTTAGAAGATTGCACATAAATATTTAGTTGTACAAGAAAGTGACACAAACGCATGTTTGGCTTAGTGGTTGAGTGCTTTGGAAAGTGTCTGGGTAGTCATGGGTTCAAGCCTTGGCTTCCACAAAATTTTTATTTTTCAGGATAAAACCCCTATCTTTGGCTAGTAGGGTGTTAAGTTTATTTCGGGAAAAACATGACAGAATGGGCCTGCTGGTCTAGTGGATAGTGGCATGTGGAGTGTGCTAGTAATCTGAGGTTCAAATCCATGCTTGTGCAAATAGAGATTATTTTTGCTGGTGGCCTTGTGAGGAAGTTATGTTTGACCGAAACACCAAGAGTTTGAATAGATTTGAACGGCTTGTTGTTAGCCGAATTTGAAGAGATGGATGGGAGGAAATTAATGAGAAAATCAAGTAAGTTCAGATTCGGAGAAGAGTATTGCTGGGTTTGAACTATGGCACTTAGTGTTTCAGTTGTGTAGGGATGTTAGGGGAGGTGCTTAGTGTGTGGAAGGCTAAACGAAATTGGGGAGTTCTTTTAGGGTAAAATTCAGCTATGTATTGGTACTTGGTTATTTCATTTCAGGATTTCGTAAAATTGTGGTTTTGCTCATTATTTGTTTTCTGAGGCCCATTTGTGCTAGGAAGTCTTTCGGTATCGGTTGTTTCTAGCTAGTGCTTTCGGGTTCTTTCATTTTGGGACTATCTTGGTTACTGTTCTTCTCCTTCTACTTTTTGACAACTGTTTTCCCTTGATACCTTTTGTAGTCGAATAACCTTCTTTCTTTTCTCTCTCTGACCCTTTTATGTTTTTAGACTTAGTCTTGATTGAATCTCTCCTTCTTCTCCCTGACTCAATTGATCACCTCTTTGATCGAATACATTTTTTTCTTCCCTCTCTCAAATCTGTTCTTCCTGTTTGGGCCAAATCTCCTTGATTTACTTTTGCCAAAAGTCATTTGAGTTATTGGTAAGGGTAAGTACAATCACTTCATTATTACTTTTCTAGCCGAATCTCTATTAGCTCTACTGCCAAGTTTCGGCTTTCCCCTTCTCTTTCTCTTTGGGGCCAAATGCACGCTTTTCGTCTAAACATCTTATGATCTGTCTAATCTTGATAGGAGTGTGGATTATATTGTGGAAGTTCAGGCCAATTATTCTTCTCATTACAAGCGGTCTATTCACTTTTGGGGTAAGCGCTTTAAATGAGATGTGTTTTTATTGGACTTTAAATACTTATGAATCGATCGAATGTTTCTTATGAAAGTCAAAGTTTTGGAGTGGTACGTGGATGTTAAGTCAGTAAGGATCTGCGATTGTTGGTTTGGTAAGCGACAGTGGATCGAACGAATCCTTTTTGATATTGTGGTATAGATTAACAATGGTTTTAGGCTAATGAGGGATTGTTGTTAATTATAGGTGCATTGACCTCGGAAGCATTTAAGTTACAACCCCATAACAGGGGTGTGTAACACTGCCATTGGATGTGAAACTGCAAAGGCTGAAAAGTCGAAAAGCCAGAAGGCTGAAAAGCCGAAAAAGTGGGTTGACGACACCGCACAGGCATGTGGGCGCCTGTGTGGCATGTCGAGTAACAAAATATGGTCGTGTGGTCGACGAGATGGCCATGAGCATCTTCATGGGCTGAAACGATATTGGGCCATTTTGGGCTGAACTGGGCCATGTAGGCCCAATGGGCCTATGGGCCTCCACACGAAATCAATCACATAAAAGTGTGGTTACTATTGGGGTAGGCTATGTAAACCCCTTATTTTTGGTAAGATGACTGTTTTACCCCTATGTGATGTATGACTGTTTAAGCATGTCATTTTTACTGTATGTACATTTATATCATGTTGTATTGCATGGGGTGGGATATATGATTTTGGAGGAAGTGTACTGAAAGGCTATAAGCCTATTGTGGGTAACTTGGCTGTAAATACTATTTTTGTGCCATAACTGTACGACTTGGTGTGTAGGGTTGGGTGGGTCGATTTTATCCCACCATGGTGTGTAGGGCTGGTATAGAGAAGGTGTGTAGCGGATGGATTGGGTAGGATTCTGTGTTTGCATACTATAATGAAATGGGCTAAGGCCCAGACTTCCACTGATACTGTAATGGGCTCAGGCCTAGACTGTTATTGCTACTGAAAGAGGGGCTAAAGCCCCTAACTGAAATTTAGGGCTTAGGCCCAAATTGTGCTTACTCTGATCTTATGCTTTTATGGGATTCCACACACTGAGTTTTTGTAAACTCACCCATCTGTTAACTGTGCAGGAAATCCCCAAGCTTAGACAGATCGAGGCAATGGAGGACTCAGAGATGGCCACTCGACGAAGTTTCTTTTAATATTATGATTAAGATTTTATTTTTGGTTTCATTATGTAATAAGGCCTCTATAATTTTTTAATTTTTGGGGTTTATTTATTTTTTATTTATATCTACAAGTAGTAGGATGCGAGTTTTAAAAAGATATGCATGATTTACCAAAATACCACGAGTACGCAAAACTGTTTCAAATGCTTCTGCGATAAACGAGATTTTTGAATTAATAAGTTTTAAACCGAATACTTTTTGATAGTGACGCAAATTTTAAAATCATTTTCTAGTTCACAGAAAGAGGCTAAATAAACATTAGGCTTTTCAAATGATTTCACGCTTTATGAAAAACACTTCAATGTGACATCGCCAGATTCAGCCATAATGTCCAGGCCGGGTTTGGGGTGTTGCATAGCTAGTGTTGTTGTCCCATAGCAAGCATTTTGGTTAAAATTATTTTTGGTTTGCCATCAAATTCTCTCTTTTTCTTCTCCCTATCAACCATTGTGAGCCACCATTCTTTGGAAGTTTTCCCCTATATTTATTTTATTTTCTATTGTCTTTCACCGTTCAAGTCTTCTTCTCTACCATTCCACCACCTTTGGTCGCCCATAACCACTATATCACCACCACAAAAACCACCTTATACCACCATTCTTCTTTATCTTTCATTTCCTATCACCACCCTTATTCATTATTCATTTTTCTTTCATTCATCTTCTTTTTATTTAATTACTTGGCTATTATTCTTCTTCTATTCAATATCATTTTGAATCTCCTTCATAGACAACCACTGTGCACTATCGTTCACCGCTTTTGATCATCGCTGGCAACCATCGTATTTTATCTATTACTTTTTTTTCTCTTTTTCTTTCACCTTATTTTTATTTCATTTTAATCTCTACTTTTTATTTATTCGTTCTTTTCTTTTGATGTTTAAATCCTCACACTAATTCAAATCATCAAAATTCGTAGTAGATATTCTTTGAGACTTTTGGAAATAAAGGTGTAAGTATAAAAATGGTGTAAGTTTATTGCAATTTTATAAAGTTTTTATTGATGGAGAAAAGTTGAATGATCTTTAAATCAAGTTATTGTTTTGGATTGAATATTTGATTCGAGAATCATAATTCTTTTGTGATTCCAACTTAGAGTTGTGGTTGAAAAACATTAAAGGTAAGTGGTTGTTACAGGCATGAAGAGTAAGTTGGATATTTGGTTTGAAGTTGATTTCTTCTATCGATTATAAATGAATTCTAATTTTGAAAATAATCTTATTATGAAAAGATCAAGTTTCTTCTCATTTGGATCTAAAGTGTTCGACTTCAATTTAGGATTTACTATTTTGACAATTAAAGGTATATATTTTATTCAAGTATTTTTGTGTGAAATTGATAGTTTTGATTATAATGTTTATACAATTAAATAGTTATTAATATAAGTATAATTTAGTAGCAAAAAACTAATATGGTGAGTGATGTATTTTAACTTAAATCTCTTTGATATGTTAGGTTAATGATTATTAATGTGTTTTTGTACTAATTCTCATGGCATTATGGCATATTTGTTTATCATGATTTGTTAGTATTGAAAATTTGAAATGTCTGTTCTGTAAAGCATGGTGTAACCCTCTAAACTCAACCTAAACGTTATGGTCAAATCTCGGAGATCACATTGCCCATGTTGATGGCGTGGAAAAACACTTAATCAATTTATTTCAACAATCGATGTTATCTAAATCTGTTATTTAAAATATCTTGTTACAAACCTAAAGTAATGTCTTGGGTAAAATTATTTTGAATCAGAATTTGATTGGTTTAGAAAAATCAAGTTTTGATCTTTAGAAGGAAAATATCATTTTCAAATATATTGTAGCAGAAAAACAACTAAAACCTTATACTCTTCGTAAAATATCACAAAAGTGAATAAGCAAATTTAAGTTCCGTAAAAACATATTTTTGAGTTTAAAATAAGCATTGGGTTGTGTTTGTCATTTAGTTGAAATTCTAGTTTCTTCTTATCAAATAGATAAACCATTTTAAATGATAGTTCTAAAAACCAATCATGCAAAGCGTCCAAAAATCCAAAATAGTGTGCCATGCCATAGTCCATAGTAAATAAGCAAACAGTCCCAAAAATATTGAAAATAAAGTATCTTGGTTTATTCAAATAAATAATTGAGAGCACCTTCGTAAGCTGAGCCCATGTCCTAACCTCGATTATTATCTAAAAATCATAAACTTAAAGGGTTGAGCTTGTAAGCTCAGTGTAGGTCAATTTGCAAATCAATAGAAAATTAAGATAGAAGCTCAATAGTATAATAATCACATATGCATAAATATTCAATCACAGATTCACATTTAACAGTATGCATATCAATGATGTCGATTCAGCTCTTTTTCAGACACAATGCAAATTGGAAAACATTTCCTACCCATCTCCGTTACGCACCATAATGAGTTCCCAAAACTCAACCATCAAATACTACACCAATAATGTTGACAAGCCACCAAATAATGCAGTCAAGTTGCTAGATACAGAATATTGTGGACAAGCATCCAGATAATGCAATCAAATGCCAGATACAGAATATTATGGTCAAGCCACTAGATTTGTAGATATACTACCAGATAATATGGTTAAACCACTAGAATGTGCAAATTATTAAACTGCCAGAACCTTCCTCCATAAAATCATATCCCAAACCCATGCATGTGATATGACATACAGAACAAAATTTTTAGTAGGCTTGCTTTTGATGCGAATTATATCTCATTACAATTGAACACAATGGCATGTTTTACATGTGAATTAGAATCAGTATAGTGGCATGCTTAACATGCGAATCAGAATTAGTATATGGCATGCTTAACAAGTGAATCATAATATCAACAAAAATAGTAGCATGTTTATTTTTCATGCACATCCAATAATGCCATATGTCATAATACATGAGTGTCAGGAAATCATATAACATCACATTTAATAGTAAATCACACAAACACATACTTATTATCACATATCCAAAAGTTCATAATCACTTACTTGGAATCCTCCTTTTTTATGGATTTTTAATCCATTTGAATACATAATGTATTTGCCCATTTTTGTGTTACATAATTTATTAAATAAATATTTAATTCATCTCAATTATTTAATTAACAATAATTTCACACATTTTAAGATAAATAAATCTCCACACCTGAGTTCGCGAATTCTGATGGTATCAACTCCTTATCCAACTCTAAAGGAGGAGATCGATCCTTGAATCTTTAGTTTTTGACAAAATTTTGCATCGTATCAAAATAATGGTATTTTGATGAATATATTTCATTTTAATTATTAAGTAAAATATTTACTTAATTGACTGCCCAAAACACACGCTTCCAAAATATGGAGTATAGATCTGAGATTTACGAATATCACTTCGCGAATGCAAGATAAAACTTAATGTTAGAATCATCTTAATCAAGAATAAAAGTAAAAGAATTAATTTTGATTGGAGGATCTTCAATACTTACACAATATCGATAGTAATGAGGCTCAATGATTCCTACGACAATTCGTTTAGAGAGGAGGGTCCTCTACTAACAAATAAAATAAAGATGAAGAATTAGAATTAGAAAGGCTATCGATAAAACCTTTAAAAATCAGAATATAATTCTTTTTACATATGGAAAAATTAATTAAAAGATAGAGGAGGAGAAGAGGATGAAAAACAGAGAAGAAAGGTGAAGAATGACGGTGGCGGCATGGTGGCAGTGCGAAGGCACAATGACGGTGATGGTTGTAACAGCCCGATTTATACCCTAATCAGAACAGTGGTTTTGGGACACAAATATGAGTTAGAAAAATATTTAAAAAGTATTTTTTGTGTTTATTTTGTGTGAATTTATATCTGTGAAATTTTCATGATTTAATTTTATCGTTTAGGTGTCTGATTGAATAAAATGACTTAATCGTGTAAAATGAAAAAATTGCATGCTAATTATTAAAGTGCCTAATTGCCTTGTTCTTTTAATGTGGGGTATTTATTATGCAATTATACCCTTGAATTTTGTATGAACACATTCGACCATTAGCTAGTGGGATATGAATAATTTAAACTAAGGCTAAATAGGTAAATTATGTAATAATAATATGTTTACAATAAAACATAAAATATTAAAACATGGTTCATAATTTTTTTCATGACCGAAGCATAAATAACAAAATAAAAGAAAAGAAGCTAGGGTTCAACCAATTCTAAGCTCAATCAAGTACGTGTTTAGTTCGATTTTTGATAATTTTTACTTTTTTGAGATCGTTGCTAAGTTATCTTCAAGACCTATGCTTGAATTTTTTATTTTGGTTAATATTTTGAGTTATGCCATTGTTGAGAGCTTGTGATTATTATTGTTTGATGATGAAATATGAAAGATATGTTTTAGATTAACATGTTTTGTATTAGATTTTTTGATGATTTTGAGTAATTAGGACTAAATTCCAAAAATAATAATTTGAGGGACTAAAATGTGAAATAAATTAAATAATTGAACTTGTATGAATACTAGGAATATTTGGCCAAACATGGGTATATTGAAATTCTGCATATATTGTGTTTTGTGCAATAAGGACTAAATTGTAAAAAGTGCAAATGTCAGGGGTAAAATGGTAATTTACCCATTTATGTGTTTTTGGACTAAATTGAATGAAAATATGTTTGAATGATTTAATTTGGATATGTTTAGATCAAGAACCAAAGAAATCGGATTTGGATCGGGGGGAAACGAATGTTGTCGACTAGCTGTCCCGTTCCGTTTTATATCGTCCGAGGTAAGTTTATAAGCAAATAGACGTACTTAATTTTAATTGAATGTAATATATATATGCTGAAATAAACTTTGTGATTTTATACATGCTATAGCCGAATTTGAATAAGCTTGGTTACTATGTTTCCGTGTAACATCCCGAAATAGGGCCTAAACGGAATAGTGGTTGCGAAACCACGAATTTGAGATAGAAAAGTTTATTGCAATTAATTTTATGATTTACCGAGTGATTAGATGCATGTGTTAGAATACCGATAAGAAATTTCAGTGATTGCAGTCTGATTTGCATATTAGGGCTTAATTGCAAAAGTTGATAAATAGGAGTTCTAAATGCTAATGGATTAAATTGAAGTGCATAATTGAAGTAGAGGTCCTTAAATGGTAATTAGACCATTATATTTTCATGGACAAAAATGGATATACATAGGTAGAAATAACTAAAAATTTTAATGAAGAGCATTTTAGTAAAGTGTCAAATAAAAGAATTAAAAAGGGAAAAAGATGGCAAAAACGTGCTCATCTTCTTCCTTAGGCCGAATGTCAAAGGTTCTTCATAGCTAGGGTTTGTTTCAAGCTTCCAAGCTCTATAATCAAAAAGAATGAAATCTAGAGTTAGACCGGGGAAAGAAAAAGATAGTGGACTAAATCGATATAGTTGATCGTATTTTGTTTCGAGGTAAGTTTGCGGTAAATAAATGCAATATTCTATTATTTTATGTTAATGTTGTTAATTTCCAGCATGTGTATATTTATTTTATGAAATTATTCAAAGAAGACTCAAGCATGAATTGACAGAGAAGTAATTTCAGAAAGTATCGGTTGAACCTTAGGAATGTGTAAGATACAAATGTCATGACATTAGGGTTTAAGGATACCATGTAAGACCATGCCAAGGCATGGAAATTGGTAAGTTTTCTAAGGCAAGGATACCATGTAAGACCATGTCAAGACATGGAATTGATGAGTTACTATAAGGCAAAGGTCCCATGTAAGACCATGCCAAGGCATGACATTGGTGAGTTCATAAGGCAAGGATACCATGTAAACCATGTCGAGACATGTCAATGGTAAGTTTCAAAAGGATACCACGTAAGACCATGACAAGTCATGGCAATGGTAAGGTACCCGTGTATCCTTAATATTCCAAGTGATTCAACGGGAAAATTTAAAGAGAATATCAAGGTAAGGTAAGGTAAGACGAGTTATACTAAACAGGTAAGACAAGTTAATGCTAGAAGAGCAAAGGTAAGTATATAATGTTCATGTATGCTTGATAAGGAAAAAGGTACGTAAAATGTATTAATAAATTTTATTAAGTAAGTAAGTATTTGAGTAAGTGAGTAAGTGAAGAAGTTTAATATATGTCTATGACAATTAATGAAGTTGCATTAAGTAGTATCATGCCAAGTAGTAAGATAATTCTTATGAATGTTGTTATTTATTTGCATGCAAACTTACTAAGCTTAATGCTTACCCCTTTTATTTTCCTTCTTTTTATAGTTTTGTCAAGCTAACTCGGGGATCGTAAAGTACTTCAGAGGTCAGGGCACATTATCACAGGGATTATTTTGCTATAGCTAGACGTTTCATTTTGAGTATGGCATGTATAGCATTGTAGCCATTTTGTGTGTATGATCGTATGATATGGATAATGAATGGTATGTAAATGGTTGATAATGATTAGCTATTGGAATGGCTAATCAAAGACATGTTTGGTGTTAAGTATGCCTAAATGCTAGTTATTCCATGGAAATCATGAAAAATGTGAAATTAGCTTTAAAACAGTATTGGACAGCAGTAATGATGTAAATTTGAAAAATCACTAAAAATAGTAGAAATGGATTTAGATAGTGAATGAGATATAGAATTAAATATTATTGAGTCTTTTTCATATGAAAGAAACAGAGTAAATAAAAGAGTTTTATTTTATGAGATATTTAAATTTTGGTGAGACAGGGTCAGAGTGATTTCTAAATGCTCTGTTCTGACTTTAGAAATTCACTAAATATTGTACAAAAATAATTAGGAGTTATAATTTATATGTATAGATTCCTTATTGAGTCTAGTTTTAAGATAAATAAATCATGGTTATTTGAATTCTTTACAAGGATAAAATTAATTCGTAGTGAACAGTTGTCAGAGCAGCTTGACACTGAAACAGGAGAAATTTTAACTAATAAACTGTACTAATTGGCTGGACCAAAAATTCTGAAACAAATTTATAAAAAGATATATGAGTCTAGTTTTAGAGAAAATTTACGGATTTGAATTTTGAGTTTCTTAACTCGAGTTATGATTTATTTAGTGACTTTGACGTAGATGGACAGTTTATTTATGAAAGTTGAAATAAATTGTTTTGATTTGTTTAAGTGATCGGAAAATTTTTATTGATTCTGGTTTGTTCCCGAACCGTTTCAGTTTCATGTTTTAGGTCTCAAAGGCCCTTTTTAGGGACATATTGAATGAATGAAACCAAATTAATTTTAAAAGCAAATTTTTATACCCCTAATTAGTAAGCTAAGTCTAGTAATGCCTCGTGCTCGACTCCGGTGATGGTCTTGGGTAACGGGTGTTACATTCTGAATTTGTTTTGACCAAGTTACGACATTTGAAAGCCTCGTATGAACCTTAGGAATAGTTAGGATAGATATGTCATGACATAGGATTCCGATATATGTGTGCGAGTAAGACCCTGTCTGGGACAGTGGCATCGATATGTGATTACATGTAAGACCACATCTGGTACATTGGCATTGTACGATATATGTGTGACCATCCGAGTGTCCTATCCAATTCCGAATGGTTCATCGGGCAAAGATAATTTGTGTTCGAATGTGTAAAATGAGCTAAATGGACAGGTATGAATTAGTTTTTTTTTACTTAAAGTGAGGTAAGTGTATTCAGTCTTGTGAATATTATTGAATGAGTTTTAATTATATGCATATGTGATTTTGTATATCCGGCCACATAATTAATATATGTATATGAAACTATAATGTGACACATGAGCTTATGTGTTTTTGGTATGTGAACTAGGTTTGTAATAATTATTTGGTTGTGGAAGTTAAATGATAACAATGATAATTTGGCTACATGAGCATTCAGCCAAGGTGATATTTAAGAATGAATATATAGAATATGAACTTTATATGTTTAAATCTAAATGTGTTATGATAATAAAATTTGGCTTGGTTTAATTCGGTTGATAATGTTATTGGGTTGTACATTTGCTTATGACTTACTAAGCTATAAAAGGCTTACTCTGTGTTTATATGTGTTTCTGTATTATAGATTTTAAATCAAGGTACGAGCTTGGGGATTGTTAGCAAGATCATCACACTATCTATTCATTTTGGTACCTTTATAGTTAAACTCGAATTATGGCATGTATAGGTTGGAGTGTATTTCAAATGAAATTTGGTTTTGTATAAAGGCCATGCGAAAATGGCTTAATTTCTATGTTTGACTTCAGTTTAAGCTTGGTTGTGGCTTGAAATCATTTTGGTTATATTGTTAAGTACTATGAATGGATGATGTTCATGATAGGTGTTTTTGTTTTGGAAATGGTTAATGATTTTGGATGAATATGGCTGACTCGACTAAGGTTATATTAGGTTACCAGGACAAAACATTCATTTAAGTCATAAAGGTTAGTTTCGTAAATGAACTATTACATGGTATTAGCATGCATAAATGTTCGGCAAAATTATGTGACTTATGTGGTTGTTTTCTTTGAAATTAGATATTCCGTACTAATTGGGTTAGTCATTCTGCAAATATTTATTAAGATATTTGTTTGTATAATGTGTTGACATGTTATTTAAGTATAAATTTATCTAATATTAGATAATAGAATGATGCTTGACTTTGGGTTTAGTAATGATATCATTAGCAGTTAATTTGCATAGTTAGTGTATACTCATGTATTTATAATAGCTAAATAATCATTTAGATTTATATCATATCCTTGTTAAAGTCCGTAAATGCTTTAATATTTGAATGTTATAAATCATTTTATGGCATGTGAATGATATGACTGTATGTTTATGTATGATATGAAATGCTTCAACTTTAAGTGCTATGTCATTTCATGAAATAAATTATGACTGATTTTCGAAACTCGTTCATGTGTATATATCAATGTTTGGAATTGTGCTTTTGATCGGTAATGCCTCATAACCTTAATCCGGTGATGGATATGGTTAGAGGTGTTACAATGGAGGTTTGAAAATAGTGGTGTGGTGGTGATATGGTGTTTGGTTGGCTAACAGTGGTGGAGGAGTGGAAGAAATATGAAGAAAAAGGGTGGTTTAGGTGTTGAAATGGAAGAAAATGAGAGAAAGGGGAAGAACAAGGAGAAGGGGCAGCAAAAGGGAGGAGGAGAGTATAATGAACAAAAAAATAAAAGTATTTCATGTGTCTAGGTACATTGGATGATTAAAGTATGCTTAGGGAGGTAAAATAGAATGTTGAGGGGACAATGGCATGGAAAAGGGATCATAGGAGTGAAAAGGGGGCTATTGAGGGAAAGTTGACCATGTAAACAAGGGAAGAATCTTCCCAAACATAACAACAATGGGTTAGATGGAAAGGGGATTGACCAATCCCATTTTGAATGCCAAAAATTCTATAAAAAAAATGTGAGTGAGGGGAATTGAACCTAGGATCTCTAGGAATTTAATCAGGCACTTAACCATTTGACTACTCACTAGCTTGTTTATGAATTGACAAATTAATTAATAAAAATATGGGTGTGACCCATGGAATACCATGTCCATTGTTTTTTATTTGTGTATGATTGCATGTTTAACATGCTTAATGTCCCATCCCATATATTTTTATTAAAATGTGTGCAAGGATGAGAATAAGGGAATATGTAGTCTACTGGTTTAGAGACTTCTTAGCTATCTTAGGGGTCCAAGGTTCAAGTCTTAATGTTCACACTCTTTTATTTAATTTTTTTTACAATTTTTCCATGTGACTTAAGTGCTTGCCATCCTACCCCTCTTAGTTCCCTCAAATAAGTTGATTCCCTTCCCCTTTTATGAGTCAAACTTGCTTTAAGTTGGGAAGCACGATCCTCTTTATGCTCCTATGTTCCCTCTCTTTCCTTTCACTACATTCTTGCCTATTTGCTATGATTCAATGAACTTGGTGATAACTCTTGAAAAGTGGTATATTTCATGCCTTTAGACCTAGGTAATTGCTTGTACTTGAGAACATTTAGTGGCATTTTAGGACATTTTATTAGTATTTTTATCATTCGCATTAAGAGTTTGGATTGTGTTTACATATTAGATACTTTTACTTGTGTGTGCAAGGGTTGTGTTTGATGGTTTGGCAGGTGCAGAATATGGAGAAAGAAATAAAGAAGTGATGGCTTGTCGAGGAAAAAGATTGAACAATTTTCCACCTTGTATGCCATGGCATTTTTAGGAAGATGATTGAGTTAACACTCATCGTAGACCAGTTTCAGCCCAACTCTACTTGTACTAGAAAAATCAACCTAAAAAGTGGAGAAGATATCATGGACTGTTGGAGCTATTCTAGGAAGAAAAAGCCTATAAAAAGTCGAAGGAGAAAGCCCTAAGTGTGGGGATCCAGAGGCAAAAATTGAGGGTAGCGGTAGAGTAGAGACAAAAAAGGGAAACTGAAGGTAGTCCCCTTCATCCATCACAAGACACTATGTTGTTAAATTGAGGATTGATCTACTGTCTTCCTAAGTTCTTCTATTATTTCTTATTCTGTTCTATGTGAATTAATTTGATCAATACGATGTTGGATATTATTACAAACTTGAATTTTAATCGCCGACCCATAAGCTAAATCTCATAAGGCTGGGATTACAAGATGAAAAATTTTATTTTCTTTAATGGTTGAAGCATATATTTTATTTAATCAGTTGTTTCATTGAATTGTTTTTATTTCCTAAATGTATGTGTATATTCTCTAGACATAGATGAATGTGCATTATGTCCATAAAATTGAATCTAATTCTAAAAATGTTGGATTAGTTGGACCATAATTGAATGGAATGAGCAAGTACTTGACAAATACTTGTAATAGGCACTAGACATAGAGCAATGTTCATATAGAATGGAGACAATATAGTGTAAGGTACCATGATAAGGCTTATAGACACAGGCCAGGTAACTTAAGACCTTGCTCTCGAAAGAAGCAGGTCACTTTAGGTCTCTTCTGAGTAGTAGATTAAGTACAATTTTGTTGAGGCATTAATGAAAATAAGGGTAGATTCTTATTAATCCTGACCTTCCAAAGCAACATCATAGACCTTCAATTCTTTGCCCCAGCATCTTTTCCATGGCATTCTTAGTTATTTTTTTGTTCGCTCAATTATTCTTGTTATTTCTATTGCATTTTTATTTTTTCTTTGCCTTAGAATTTTCCAATAGTAGTTAATATACATTTTGAACTCATGTTTTAATATATAACTGCGTACTTAACTGAAATTTTCCATAACATTAATCATTATCATAATTTGACCATTTCTATACCTAATTCGATCTCTGTGGAGACGATCTCACTTATCACTTTATTACTTGATTCGATATATTCATATATCATATTCACACGCGACTTGTTTTTGGTGCCATTGTCGGGGATCGACAATTTGGGGTAATTTGGTTTGATTATTTACTTAATTCCATTAGTTTTATTTAACTTAGTTATATTTAACTTCTACAAGTTTGCCATCACTACAAGAAAAGAGGCATTCTTGTTAGCAAAGAATATCCTTTTGACCCAGAGATTGAAAGAACTTTACAAAGAAGGCAGAAAGAACTGCAAAAAATGGCTAGGAATGAGAATGATCCTGGTCACAATGATAATCCAAATGGTCAAGATGTTGATCCCTTTGTTCATAGGTGATACATGGTATGAATGATAATTTGAATGGTTAGGGCGCTAATCCTTATCTTCGTAGGGTGATAGATGACCAAGATAGACTAATCCGAGAGCATGTTGTGCCAATTTTAGATGACTTGAATCTAAGGATAGTCAGAATAAAAATATAGACACAACAATTTGAGTTGAAACCTATAATGTTTCAAATGTTACAAATAGCAGGACAATTTGGTGGACTTCCCACTGAAGATCCAAGACTGCATTTGTGACTTTTTCTAGTGGTTTGCGACTCATTTAGGTAGCAGGGTGTGCCTGAATATGCTCTATGACTTAAAATCTTTCCACATTCTTTAAGAGATTGAGTGAGAGCATGGCTAGATGCTTTGCCATCGGGAACTGTGGCATCATGGAATGATCTTTCCCAGAGGTTTTTGCTATGATATAATCCCTCAAATATGAATGCCAAGCTTAGAAATGATATCACATATTTTCAAAAATTAGAGGATAAAACACTATATGAAGCTTGGGAATGATTCAAAGATTTAATTTAGACATATCCGATGCATGGATTCCAACACTGGACTTAGATAGAGATATTCTTTAATAGGCTGCATGCGCATACGAGGATGGTAGTTGATGCTTCGGCTAACGGTACTTTGTTGAATAAATCTTATAATGAAGCATATGAGATGTAACACCCCTCACCCGTATTCACCGCTAGAATAGGGTTACGGAGTATTACCAAACTTATAGAACATTTAAACATTCAATTCGCATGTAATTTCACATTTCATGCAAACATTATTCAAACTCAAACATAACGTCCCTATAACAAGCCTACGAGGCCTTAAACATCCTTTGGGACTAGTTCAGGACTAAACAGATAGCTTAAGAGATTTTTATGAAACTTAGAAAAATTTTCTCAATACAGAGGACACAAGCCCATGTGGCCCGACTATGTCTCTAACATGGCCAACAGACACGTCTGTGTCACATGCCGTGTGGACATTCGAAATGGGAGCACATGGTCATGTCTCAGCCCGTGTCCGACCCCGTGTAACTCTCTGACTTGGGTTACACGGCCAACACACAAGCCCGTCTACCCTAAAAATGCCCCTACACGTCCGTGTACTAGGCTGTGTGCTAGGCCGTGCCAAACCTGTAGCGTATATTGACTTATGCCCCGTGTGTAAGGCCGTGTGGGCTATACTGACTCGGTTTTTAATTCAACACCACAGGACACATGGCCGTGTAACATAACTGTGTGTCACGCACCGCCGAGACACACGCCCGTGTCTCTACCCATGTGGACAAAAATAGGCTATTTACCAAGCCATTTTTCCACCCAAACTTAGGCACACCTATACAACTCCAATGGTACTCATTCATAATATAAATGTACATCCAATTCAACCACAATAAATGCTAAAACATACCATTTCAATATCAAAAACTAACATGCTTCTTATCTCATGTTTCACTCATTCAAATCATACCAACTTCATACATACAATTCAACTAAATAAACCTTTACAAACATAAATCATCATTCACCAATTCACAAGCACATAACTTCCCAATATCAACCAATTGACATTCAAATCACCTATTATCATTAAGCACCATGATTCCAACCGTAATCACACAACATAAGTCATTTGTATACATAAAAAAGAACCAACATCAACCAAAATATGCCAACTCACATGGCCAAATATACAAACCAAACCTTAGCCATTTACAAGCCAATTCAAATGGCCAAAATCATAACCAAAACATAACCAACATGACCCAAGTCCCTATACATGCCATATACTTAAAATACCAAAGTTCATAGGTACCGAGTGATAGGTGGATAGTGTGAAGCGATCTCCGATGATCCCCAAATCTGAGCTAGCTTGAAAACACTATAAAATACAGTAAAATTAACAAAGTAAGCTATAAATGTAACAGCCCTAATTTGACCCTAGTTGGGAAGTGGTTTCGGGACCACAAAACCGAGTCATAAAAATAATTAACCGTCATATTCTATGTTTATTTTATGTGAATATGAATGTGTGAAAGTTTCATGCATTAATTTTGTCATCAGTATGTGAAATTTTGAAGAAGGGACTTAGGTGAGACTTTTGTGAAATAGGATAGGTAATTATAGAAGGATCTAATTGTGCATGAGGTTAAAAAATTGTACTTGCATGTCAATTAGTCAAAATTTTTGTTAGTGGCCGGCCATGTTATGGATTTATGTATAAAATAATTATTTTTGCTAATAATTAATATTACAAAAATGAAATAATGAATAAAGATTAATAAAATATTTGGGTGAGTGGGAGGAGAAACCAAAGTTGGTTCATCCTCACTCCACCATTGCCGTAACTTGAGATTAGAAAGAAGAAAAAAATTTCTTTGTTTGATTTCGGCTTGGAGAATATTTAGAAAGAGCTCAAGAGCAAAAGGGGTTTAAATTAGAAAAGGGAAAGGAGAAAGCAGTCGAGTAGATAATCTGCAATGGTTCAAGCATCCGAGGTAAGTTTTAAGTGGTCACCTTTAAAATATATAAATGATAATGTCTTAGTATGAATACATTAGTTGAATCGTAATCTTTGGTCCCACTTGTAGTAAATTATGTGATAAATGATTTATATGTATGCCATATAGATGAGTGATCACTATAAGTTAAGATTAAATGGTGATATGGTTATATATATATGTATGTATTATTATCTGTGTGGGATTTTTGAACCGAAATGAAAATGGTCATATTCATATGGAGCTTGTATCTGAATGTAGTAAATGACTGCTAATGTAGTAAGTTGAATGGGATGTGTGAGTATATAATTAAACAGGAAAAATTTATGTGGTATTATATCCGGGTTAAATCCCGCAGGCTTAATGCTGGTATTATATCCGGAATTATAGTCCGCAGGCCTAGTGCTGGTAATAGATATCCGGGTTAAATCCCGCAGGCTTTGTGCTAGAAATTGGAAACGGGTTTTAAAAAAACCTAGCAGGCTTAATGCCGGTGATTTGAGTAAGCTTGTGATTTCGAATGTTCGGAGGAAACCACCATTGAAATTGCTCAATGCATTAAGTTGTTCAGGTATGTATTATATACCTGTATATGTTAGATTGATCGGAATTGAATCATGAATGTCAAATGAGAAGTATATGTAAAAATCTCATATGTGTATTCGATTATGGTGAAAGGTTACATGAGATGCTTTTCGAATTCTTATGATCTTATTTTTAATTTCAATAATCGATCTATAAGTAAATTAATGGTTTGCATTGCTTAAAACTTACTAAGCATAGTAATGCTTACTCCGTTACCTTAATTCTCTATTTTGTAGATTTTGTTCGTCAGCTACGGTCTTGGAAGTGTCAAAGTCAAAGTCATCCACACTATCTAAGCCCCTTTTTGGTACTCTTTCAGTCGAACTTTGAAAATGGCATGTATAGGACTGACCTTTGTTGTTAATTAAGTATCTTTTGGTAATGTATATTTGTATAGCCATGCGAAAATGGCTTGTATATGTTGAGTATGGCATTATAATCATTTTGTATATATATGGTCTTATGATATGGTTATTGAGTGGTATGGAAATGCTTGGTAATGATTAGCCATTGGAATGGCTAATCATGATCATAATTGGTGCTATGTATGTCAAATTGCTAGCTAATCCATGGAAACCATGAAATAGGTAAAATTTACCACAAAATATTTTTCAGATAGCAGTAGTGAAGTGAGTCTGAAAAATCACTAAAAATAGCAGAAATGGAATTAAATAATAAATAAGTTATGGAATCGAAGCTTGATGAGTCTATTTTCATATGGAAGAAACAAAACAGATATATGAGCTATATTTTATGAGATGTTTAAAATTCACCATAAATTTTACAAAGATAATTATAAGTCATGATTTATATGTACAGATTCATTATTGAGTCTAGTTTTATTAGAGACAAACGGAATAGTCATTGAAGCTCTGTACAGGGAGATATCTAATTCGTAATACACAGAGGTCAGAGTAGTCGAACCCCGAAACAGGGGAGACTTTAACTAATAAACTGTACTAATTGGCCCGACCAAAAATTCTAGAAAACAATTTGTAGATAGATATATGAGTCTAGTTTCAGGAAAAAATTATGGAACTGAATTTCGAGTTTTGGAACTCGAGATATGATTTTTTAAGTGACTGTGATGCAGTTAGCCAGCTTGTCTGGAAAAATTTAAAAATGAATTGTGTGAGCTGGGTAAGTAATGAAGTAAGTCCGTTAACACCTCGTGTTCGACTCCGGCAATGGTCTCGGGTACAGGGTGTTACAATAAAGCTTAGTAAGCTCGTATGAAGTAAGCTCGTATGAAATAAACTCGATATAATCATATCTACATAATTCCACAATTGATTATAGATACATGAATTCACATCAACTAACAAACCTTTCAATTACTCATTCACAAAACTATATACCTTCTCCACCATTTCATCAATTCAACTTTCATATGGTTTATACACATACCTGTACCATCTTGAACAAATTTCATTCTCAACCGCATCATTCATTTACTCATTAAACCATTCAGAATAGAAGTCGGATAGTCAACAGTCTTACACGATAAGTACCTATACCATGGCCCGAAGCCAAATCAAGGTAACTTATATTCGAAGTACTAATATCATGGCCCGAAGCCAACTCAATGTATCACATAATGACATGTCACTAGTATCCTAAACTATTCCTAATGTTCAACAGAGATTTCGAATGCCGAATTACCATCCAGTCATTTTTGAACTTATCCGAATTCTCGTTTCACAACTTATTCAATATCAAAGCATTTAAAATACACTTATAATGAAATTTATCACATACGAACTTACCTCAGATGTGAAAACTACAAAATAAGCCAATTAGTCGATAACTTTAGTTTCCCCCAATCTAGATTCGAATTCCGCTTTTCTTGATCTAAATATATTCAAAATTAACTTATTTAATAACCTCTCTATTCAATTTAATCCAAATCACACATTTAAGCACATTTATAAATTTACCCCTAATGTTTCACCACTTTTACAATTCAGTCATTATTTCATAAAATGACATATTAATGAAATTCAAAATAAACCTATGCTAGTCGAATTACTATTATGCTCCTAGCAGCCCATAATTTTCATTTATTTCACATTCTAACCATAAAGTTTCAACATTTCTCAATTTAATCCCTATTTTGCATTTTCACTAAAAATCACTCAATAAAACTTTTATATTTCACAAAAAACATTCATAATCTATCATCAAGCATCAAAACACTCATGTATTCATCAATGGTATCATTCAAAATCTTTAACAATTTTGGAAAATAGTCCCTTGGCTAGCTAGACCTAGTTGCAACGATCTTAAAAACATAGAAATCATTAAAAACGGGACAAACATGGACTTACAATTGAACTTGGAAGCATGGATGAATGTTTGAAGCTTTGTTAATGGCTTCCTTAGGTTAATTTTGGCTATAAGATGGAGAAATAAGGATGATAATTTGCTTGGTTTTATTTTATTAACCTTTATTTACCAAATTACAAAATTAACCTTGTTTATAAAACATATAAATCACTTAATACTTGCTCATAATTGTCCACTCAAACTAATAATGGTAAAATTACCACATAAGGACCTTAAGTTTAATGTTCTATAGCAATTAGACACTTTTAACTAATAGAACAACACTTTTGCACTTTACGCGATTTAGTCATTTTTACCTAATTGAACATTCAAACGATAAAATTTTCAAACGAAACTTTCACACAATCATATATTCATGCTGTAGACCTTAAAATAATAATAAAATAAATATTTTGACCTAAGATTTGTGGTCCCAAAACCACTGTTCTGATTTGACTAAAAACGAATTGTTACAACTCTCCTCCTTAAGGATTTTCGTCCACGAAAATCTTACCAGTGAATAGGTTAGGGTACTATTTTCTCATAGCTTCCTCGGGCTCCCACGTAGCCTCTTCAACCCCGTGACGTTGCCACAAGACTTTTACTAAAGCTATGCTTTTATTTCTCAACTGTTTAACCTCTTGAGCTAAAATTTTGATCGATTCTTCGTTGTATGTCATACCGGGCTGAATTTCAATCTTAGCCGGAGAAATTACATGTTATGGATCAGATCTATATCGACATAACATCGACACATGAAACACATTGAGAATTTTCTCTAACTCAGTCAGTAAAGCTAGCCAATATGCCACTGGACCTACTCTTTCGATGATCTCATACGACCCGATAAACAACGGACTCAATTTGCCTTTGCGACCAAATCTAAGGATTTTCTTCCATGGAGATAATTTCAAAAACACTTTATGACATATCTGAGCATCAATGTCTTTCCGTTTCAAATTCGCGTACGATTTCTGTTGATCTGAAGCTGTTTTCAAACTGTTGCAAATTACTTTCACTTTTTCTTCTATTTCTTGAATCAAATCAACCCCGTGAATCTTTTTCTCACTAAGTTCAGTCCAGTACAACGGAGTTCTACATCTGCGACCATACAAACTTCGTACGGTGCTATCTTTATGCTCGGTTGAAAGCTGTTGTTATATGTGAATTCAACCAATGGAAGAAATTTCTCCCAATTGCCTTCGAACTCTAAAACACAACATCGGAGCATATCTTCGAGAACCTAAATTACTCTCTCTGACTGTTCGTCAATTTGCGTATGAAATGCTATACTAAAATTCAACCTTGTAGCCAGAGCTTCTTGTAATTTCTTCCAAAACCGCGACGTAAACCTCAGATATCTATCCAAAATAATTGAAACTAGCACCCCGTGCAATCTAATGATCTCAGAAACATACAACTCAGAGAATTTGTCAAGTGAATAGTCAGTACGTACTAGTATAAAATGTGCCGATTTCATCAATCTATCAACCACAACCCAAACAACATCTTTCTTTTTTGGATTCAAAGGTAATCCCGATACGAAATCCATCGTAACTTTGTCCCACTTCCCCTCTGGTATCATCACAGGTTGAAGCAAACCCAAAGGCACTTGATGCTCGGCTTTTACTTACTGACAAATCAAACACCTCGATACAAATTTAGATATTTCTCGTTTCATACTCGACCACCAATATAACTATTTCAAATCATTGTACATCTTAGTACTTCCAGGATGAATGGATAAACAACCACTATGTGCCTCATGCAAAACTTTCTGAATGAGCTCGGAATTTATTGGTACACAGATTCTATTTCAAAACATTAAAAAATCATCGGCTCCGATCTGATAATCTCAAAACAAACAGAGATTTTTTACTCAAAGTATCTGCAACTACATTAGCTTTTCCCAGATGATAATCTATCACTAACTCGTAATCTTTCAATAGTTCAAGCCATCTCCGTTCTCGCAAATTTAAATCTTTCTGAGTCATTAAATACTTTAAACTCTTGTGATCTGTAAAGATGTGGCATTTTTCACTGTACAAATGATTACGCCAAATTTTTAATGCAAAAACTATAGCGGCCAACTCTAAATCGTGCGTCGGATAGTTCTTTTCATGTGGCTTCAACTGTTTCAAGGCATAAGCTATAACTTTTCCTTCTTGCATCAAAAAGTAACCCAAACCATTCAATGACACATCACTGTAAACCACGAATTCTTTACCCAACTCAGGTTGAACCAAAACTGGTGTTTCGGTTAGCAATGCTTTCAATTGTTCGAAACTCTATTGACATTTTTCAAACTACTCAAATTTTATCTTTTTGTAGCAATTTGGTCATCGGTGTAGCAATCATCAAGAATCCTTTGACAAATCATCAATAATAACTAGCTAACCCCAGAAAACTTCTAACTTTTGATACATTCTTCGGTGGTTTCCAGTCAACAACTGCTGAAATTTTACTCATATCAACTCTTATACCTTCCGATGAAACAATGTGACCCAAAAATCCAATCTCTTAGAGCCAAAATTCACATTTACTGAATTTAGTGAATAGTTACTTATCTCTCAAGGTTTGTAGCACAACTCTCAAATACTCAGCATGCTCAGACTCATCTCAGAAATAGATTAGAATGTCATTAATGAACACAACAACAAATCTGTCTAAATATCTAGTTCATCAAATCCATAAAGACTGCAGGAGCATTAGTTAAACCAAAACGTATAACAAGAAATTCATAATGTCCATACCTCGTTTTGAATGCAGTTTTCGGCACATATGAATCTTTAACTCGCAACTGATAATAACCAGATCTCAAATCAATCTTCGAAAACGTTGTTGCACCTTTCAACTGATCAAATAAATCATCTATTCTTGGTAATAGATACTTGTTCTTTATCGTAACTTTATTAAGCTATCAATAGTTAATACAGATTCTCATTGACCTGTCTTTCTTCTTTACAAACAATACTGGCGCACCCCAGGGCGAAAAACTAGGTCATACAAAACCTCTATATATTAATTATTACAACTGAGCTTTCAACTCTTTCAATTTAGTCAGAGCCATTCTGTACGAAGCTATAGATATCGGCATAGTTATCGGTACTAATTCAATAGCAAACTCAACCTCTCTGACCGATGGCAACCCAGGCAACTCTTCTGGAAACACATCTGAAAAGTCACATACTATTGGCATTGATTCAATCTTTCATTCACTTTTGTATCTAAAACGTAAGCGAGATAAGCTTTACAACCTTTTCTCACATATATCTGAGTTGACATAGATGAAATTACTGCAGTTAATCCACTAGACTCATCTTATTCAATTCGAAGGATTTCACCATTCTGACATTTCAGTTTAATAATCTTTCATCTACAATTTATAACGACATCATGCAGAGTCAACCAATCCATACCCAGAATCACATCGAACTCATCAAATGGTAAAAGCATCAAGTCAGCTGAAAAACAGTAACCTCAGATCATCAAAGCGCAATCCTTGGAAACTTTATCAGCTAGAACATACTTGCCTAAGGGGTTCAATACTTTAATTAAAATTCTATAGACTTGACAGGAAAATTTTTACTAGACACTAAATTCACATAGATATACGAATGAGTCGGTCTACGATCAATCAATACAATCACATTAGTGTTATAAAGAGAAATTGTACTGGTGATAACATTAAGTGATGATGCTTCTTCGTGAGTGCGAATAATGTAAGCTCTGGCTGGTACTCTAGCCCCGAATCTCATAGTTGAATCCCTAGTCACACCTTTGCCACTAGACACATTCCCCATATTTTGTGGTGGCCTCCCTCTCGCAATTGTATTGCTCCGTCTTGCATTCTAGAATTTATCCTTCTCATATAACTTTGGAAAATCTCAAATAAAATGATCTGGTGAGCCACATTTGAAACACGCTTTATTACTCTTATTCCAGCACTCTCCAAAATGTCGTCTCCCACACTGTTGACACTTGGGTTTATTGTTTCTCACACTGCCAACACTAGAGACGGAAGTTGCTTGAGCTTTAGGACTCACATGTTGATTTGCACAATCTCTATTCTGGTATCCCATTGATGCATTTGATCGACTATACGAATCTCAGGATTTCTTTGATGAACAATGATAAGGTTTATTTATCAGTCTTTTCTCGAACCTCTAGCCTCTGAATCAACTTTCCTCTTTTCTCAGCTCAATTCTTCGGCTTTACAAGCCCGATCAACTAATACAAAAAATTCTTTCAAATCTAACATCCCAACCAGAAGTTTAATGTCTTCATTCAAACCGTTAACAAACCTCTTACACATAATCGATAGAAATACACTCTCGAGCATATTTGCTCAACTAAACAAATTCTCTCTCATACTCGGTTACGGTCATACGATCTTGTTTCAATTTTAAAAACTCTTTGTGCTTTTGATCCAAAAATCGTTGACTTATATATTTCTTCCTGAACTCGGTCTGAAAGAATTCCCAAGTGACCCATTCTCTAAGTACCACAGATACTAGAGTATTCCACCGCTGGTATGCAGTGTCCCTCAAAAGTGATATAGCACATTTTAAGCACTCAGCTGGTGTGCAAGAAAGCTCATCAAATACTCTGGTAGTGTTTTCAAGCCAAAACTCAGCTCTCGTAGGATCATTGTCAACATTAGCTCTGAACTCTTCAGCCACGTGTTTACGGATCTTATCAACTGGAGGCTTATTCAATCTTAAAAGTTTTACACCTTGAAGAGCTACGAGAACTGGTTGTGGATGAAGAGGGGGTGGAGGTTGTTGAGCAGCTGATTTTTCCGGACATACTGCGTGAACCATTCATTCATCATTTGGAAGAAGACTTCTCTAACCTCTCCTCCCTGGCTACTAGATACGGGTTTAGATTCAGAAGGCGCAGTCCCTTGAGCGGAAGCTGGCACATTACTTTCAACTTCATCAGCTACAACTCGATTGGGATCCATTTACTGTATGAAAACACATTTTAAAATGTCAGAAGTCATTACACTATCAAAATTTATATATGGCATGTATAGCTAGACTCTCACATACGCTACGTTAGTCCTAGAATTGACTAAACCGTAGCTCTTATACCAATAAATATAACACCCCTCACTTGTATTCAACACCAAAATAGGGTTACAGAGTATTACCGAACTTATAAAACATTTAAACATTCAATTCACATATAATTTCAAATTTCATGCAAAATATATTCAAACTTAAACATAAAGTCCCTCTAACAAGCCTACAAGGCCTTAAACATGCTTTGAGAGTGGTACGGGACTAAATCGATAGCTCAAGAGATTTTTACGAAACTTAGAAAAATTTTCTCAATATAGCAGACAAACGCCTGTGTCGCCCGACCGTGTCTCTCACACGGCCAACAGACACGCCAGTGTCACAAGCCATGTGGGCATTCGAAATGGGAGCACATGGTCGTGTCCCAGCCCGTGTCTGACCCCGTGTAACTTTCTAATTTGGGTCATAAGACCAACACAAACGCCCATGTGGCTAACCGTGTGCCCTAAAAATAGCCCTACACACCCGTGTACCAGGCCGTGTGCTAGGCCATACCAAACCTATAGCGTATATTTACTTATGCCACACAGCCAAGTCACACACCCATGTATGAGGCCACATTGGGTATACTAACGTGGTCTTTAATTTAACAATAGGGGACACACAGTCGTGTAACATAATCATGTGTCACACACAGCCGAGTCACACTCCCGTGTCTCTTCCCATGTGGACAAAAATAGGCTATTTACCAAGCCATTTTGCCACCCAAACTTAGGCACACCTATACAACTCCAATGGTACTCATTCATAATACAAATGTACATCCAATTCAACCACAATCAATGCTAAAACATACCATTTCAATATCAAAAACTAACATGCTTCTTATCTCATGTTACACTCATTCAAATCATACCAACTTCATACATACAATTCAACTAAATAAACCTTTACAAACATAAATCATCATTCACCAATTCACAAGCACATAACTTCCCAATTATCAACCAATTGACATTCAAATCACCTATTATCATTAAACACCATGATTCCAACCTTAATCACACAACATAAGTCATTTGTATACATATAACATGACCAACATCAACCAAAATATGCCAACTCACATGGCCAAATATACAAACCAAACCTTAGACATTTACAAGCCAATTCAAATGGCCAAAATCATAACCAAAACATAACCAACATGACCCAATTCCTTATACATGCCATATACTTAAAATACCAAAGTTCATAGGTACCGAATGTTAGGTGGATAGTGTGAAGCGATCTCCGATGATCCCTGAATTCGAGCTAGCTTGAAAACACTATAAAATACGGGAAAAATAAACAAAGTAAGCTATAAATCTTAGTAAGCTCGTATGAAATAAACTCGATATAATCATATCTACATAATTCCACAATTGATTATAGATACATGAATTCACATCAACTAACAAACCTTTTAATTACTCATTCACAAAACTATATACATTCTTCACCATTTCATTGATTCAACGTTAATATGGTTTATGCACATACCTGTACAATCTTGTACAAATTTCATTCTCAACCGCATCATTCATTTACTCATTAAACCATTCAGAATAGAGGTCGGATACTCAAGAGTCTTACACGATAAGTACCTATACCATGGCCCGAATCCAAATCAAGGTAACTTATATTCGAACTAATGATATCATGGCCCGAAGCCAACTCAATGTATCCCATAATGACATGTCACTAGTATCCTAAAATATTCCTAATGTTCAAGAGGGATTTTGAATGCCGAATTACAATCGAGTCATTTTTGAACTTTTCTGAAGTCTCGTTTCAATATCAAAGCATTTAAAATACACTTATAATGAAATTTATCACATACGAACTTACCTCAGATGTGAAAACTGCAAAATAAGTTAATTAGTCGATAACTTTAGTTTCCCCCAATCTAGATCCGAATTCCGCTTTTCTTGATCTAAATATATTCAAAATTAACTTGTTTAATAACCTCTCTATTCAATTTAATCCAAAACACACATTTAAGCACCTTTACACATTTGCCCCTAATGTTTCACCACTTTTACAATTTAGTCATTATTTCATAAAATCACATGTTAATGAAATTCAAAATAAACCTATGCTAGTCGAATTACTATTATGCTCCTAGCAGCCCACATTTTTTATTTATTTCACATTCTAACCATAAAGTTTCAACATTTCTCAATTTAATCCCTATTTTGCATTTTCACTAAAAATCACTTAATAAAACTTGTATATTTCACAACAAAAATTCATAATATATTCACAACAAACATTCATAATCTATCATCAAGCATCAAAACACTCAAGTATTCATCAATGGTATCATTGAAAATCTTTAACAATTTTGCAAAAATAGTCCCTTGGCTAGCTAGACCTAGTTGCAACGATCTTAAAAACATAAAAATCATTAAAAACGAGACAAACATGGACTTACAATTGAACTAGGAAGCTTGGCTGAATGTTTGAAGCTTTGTTAATGGCTTCCTTAGGTTAATTTCGGCTAGAAGATGGAGAAATAAGGATGATAATTTGCTTGGTTTTATTTTATTAACCTTTATTTACCAAATTATAAAATTAACCTTGTTTATAAAACATATAAATCACTTAATACTTGTCCATAATTGTCCACTCAAACTAATAGTGGTAAAATTACCACATAAGGACCTTAACTTTAAGGTTCTATAGCTATTAGACACTTTTAACTAATAGAACAACACTTTTGCACTTTACGCGATTTAGTCCTTTTTACCTAATTGAGCATTCAAACGATAAAATTTCTAAACGAAACTTTCACACGATCATATATTCATGCTATAGACCTTAAAATAATAATAAAGTAAATATTTTGGCCTTACTTTGTGGTCCCAAAAACCACTGTTCTGATTTGACTAAAAACGAACTGCTAAATGAGATTTTGGAAAAGATAGTCAATAATGATTATCAATATCCTACCGGAAGAGTTGGGACAGGCAAGAGAGCTGCTGGTACTATAGATCTAGATGCAATCACTTTGTTGACAGGCCAAGTAGCTTCTTTGGCTAATATGATTAAAACATTGAAAAGGCCTACTACAGTCCAGGAATTAAAATCGGTCGAACTATTGTCTGTTTATTATGGTGAAGACTATGTGTTTGATGAAGTTCCATCAAATCTAGCATTTGACTGCTACATGGGTAATTTCAATCAAAACAATAACCCCTATTCCAACACATATAATCTTGGGTGGAAGCAAATCTGAACTTTAGATGGAATAATCAAGGTGTGGGGAATTTCACCAATATGATAAGAAAAAATGCCATTAATGCACCGCCTAGTTATACCCAACCTATGTTGAGGCAAAATGTCCAGTAAAGTCAGGCATCAGTTTCATCATCATCTATTAAAGCTTTACTGAAGGAATATGTGGCCAAGAATGATGCTATAATTTTGAGTCAGGCTATGTCTCTCCGAGCTCTTAAGACTCAGGTGGGGAAAATAATGAACATTTTGAATTCGAGACCACAAGGGGCATTGCCTAGTGATACCGAAAATTCAAGATCACAAGGGAGAGAGTAGTGTCAGGCCATCACTCTTAGAAGTAGAACTCAACTTGATGATGGTTCTCAAGATGCCATGATAGAAGAGGAAAACTTGAATAACAACTAGGTAAAGATCCCGGAGTCATCTAAAGAATTCACTAAATTTGAAAAAGGTAAGTAACAAAATGTTATGGTAGACCCATGTAGCATTTGTGTGCTACATAGGTAATTTCAACTAGAACAATAATCCCGATTCCAACACGTATAATGTTGGGTGGAAGCAACATTCAAACTTTAGTTGGAATAATAAAGGTATAGGGAATTTCACCAATACAATTAGATAGAATGCCATCAATGCATCGCCTGGTTATACTCAACCTATGTCAAGGCAAAATGTCCAGCAAGGTTAGGCATCGATTTTATCATCATCATCTATTGAAGCTTTGTTGCAGGAATGGTGTAGGGGATTTCACCAATACAATAAGACCGCCTGGTTATACTCAACCTATGTTAAGGCAAAATGTTCAGCAAGGTCAGGCAATAATTTCATAATCATCATCTATTGAAGCTTTGCTAAAGGAATATATGGCCAAGAATGATGCTGTAATTTAGAGTTAGGCTATGTCTCTCTGAGCTCTTAAGACTTAGGTAGGAAAATAACAAATGCTTTGAATTTGAGACCACAACGGGCATTGCCTGGTGATACTGAGAAGTCAAGATCACAAGGGAAGGAGTAGTGTAAGCCCATCACTCTTAAAAGTGGAACTCAGCTTGATGATGGTTCTCAAGATGCCACAGTAGAAAAGGAAAACTTGCATAACAACCAAGTAAAGATCTAGAGTCATTTAAAGAATATACTAAATTTGAAAAAGGTAAGCAACAAAATGTTATGGTAGACCCATGTAGCATTTGTGTGCTACATGGGTAATTTCAACCAGAACAATAACCCCTATTCCAACACGTATAATGTTGGGTGGAAGAGACATCCAAACTTTAGTTGGATTAATCAAGTTGTGGGGAATTTCACCAATACGATAAGATAGAATGCCATCAATGTACCACCTAGTTATACTTAACATATGTTGAGGCAAAATGTCTAGCAAGGTTAGGCATCGGTTTTATCATCATCATCTATTAAAGCTTGGCTAAAGGTATGGTGTGGGGAATTTCACCAATACGATAAGAAAAAATGCTATCAATGCATCGCCTAGTTATACTCAACCTATGTTGGCATTAGTTTCATCATCATCATCATCTATTGAAGCTTTGCTGAAAGAGTATATGGCCAAGAATGATGCTGTAATTTAGAGTTAGGTTACATCTCTCTAAGCTCTTAAGACTTAGGTAGGAAAATAACAAACGCTTTGAATTTGAGACTATAACGGGCATTGCCTGGTGATACTGAGAAGTCAAGATCACAAGGAAGGAGTAGCGTAAGGCCATCACTCTTAAAAGCGGAACTCAGCTTGATGATGGTTCTTAAGATGCCACGGTAGAAAAGGAAAACTTGAATAACAACAAAGTAAAGATCCCGGAGTCATCTAAAGAATATACTAAATTTGAAAAGGGTAAGCAACAAAATGTTGTGGTAGACCCAGTTCATGTTGTCAATAAGAATGCCACAACAAATAATATTAGTAATTGGAAGGATGACTATCTTTACCTTTTCCTCAGTGATTTCATAATTCTAAGTTGGATATTCAGTTCAAAATATTTTTGGAGGTTTTGAAACAACTTCATATTAGCATACGAGTGGTTGAAGCTTTGGAGCAAATTCCAAACTATGTGAAAAATATGAAAGATATATTGTCAAAAAAGGCAGATTGAGAGAATTTGAGAATGTTGCTCTCACTGAAAGATGCACAGCAATGTTGACAAATAAATTACCTCGAAAGTTGAAGGACCTAGGAAGTTTCACTATCCCATGTTCAATCAGAAATCATTATGTTGGTAAGACATAATGTGATCTAAGGGTGAGTATAAATCTAATACCTATGTCTATTTTTAGAAGCTAGGAATTTGAAAAGTGAGACCTACTATGGTTACATTGCAACTAGTTGGCTGATCCTACATGCATCCGGAAGGTAAAACTAAAGATGTGTTAGTAAGAGTAGATAACTTTGTCTTTCCTAAAGATTTTATTATTTTAAAATGTGAAGCTGACCCAGATGTGCCAATTATTCTTAAAAGTCCTTTTCTTGCTACAGGTAAAACTTTAATTGATGTATAGAAAGGCAAGCTTACCATGAGGGTAAATGATCAGTAAGTTACCTCCAATGTACTTGATGCTTTAAGATGTTCTGATGTTAATGATGAATGCCACGCCATTGGGTTAATAGAAACAACAATAGAGGAATTTTGATACAGTAAATTTTGACAGTGATGAAGACTCTCCTGAATAGTATGATACAGTAAATTTTGAGAAGTTCGGTGAATTTATGGCTGCCAAGCAGATGGTGGATAGACCAAGGAAGAAGTTTGAACCGTTGGATTTATCAAATCGACCTTTTAACCTGCCTAAACCCTCTATAGAGAAACCTCTCACACTGGAGTTAAAACCTTTGTCACAACATTTGAAATATGCATATTTGGGTGAGAATAATACTTTGTCGATAGTAATTTCTGCAGAGCTGGCACCCGAGGAAGAGACAAGATTGTTAGAAGTTCTTCAGCAATTTAAGAGGGCATTGGGATGGACCCTAACTGATATAAAGGGAATTAGCCCTGCATTCTACATGCATAAGATTTTGTTGGAGGATTGCCCTAGCAATTCCATTGAACAACAGCGAAAACTAAATCTGATCATGAAAAAAGTCATTAAGAAAAAGATACGGTAGCATTATTTACCTGATTTTTGACAGCTCATGGGTGAGTCCTATGCAATGTGTACCCAAGAAAGGAGGTGTTACAGTGGTAAGTAATGATAACAATGAGCTTATACCAACCCGCACTGTCACGGGATGGAGAGTATGTATGGATTACCGCAAGCTTAACAAGGCAACGAGGAAGAATAATGTTCCCCTACCATTCATTGATCAGATGTCAGATAGGTTATCTAGGAAAGCTTTCTACTATTTTTTGTGTGGTTATTCAAGATATAATCAGATTGCTATAGCCCCCAATGACCAAGAGAAGATAACTTTCAAATGTCTAAATGATAATTTTGCGTTCAGACGAATGTCATTTGAGTTATGTAATGCCCTGACAACTTTTCAACGTTGTATGATGGCTATATTCTCTGACACTGTGGAAAAATTTCTTGAAGTCTTTATGGATGACTTTTTTGTGTTTAGAAATGATTTTGAAGATTGCTTGAAAAATTTGGATTTGGTTCTGTGTCGCTGTAGAGAAATGAATCTTGTTTTAAATTGGGAGAAATTTCATTTCATGGTTCGTGAAGGAATTTTCCTGGGGTATAGGATATCATAGAGAGGAATTGAAGTGACAGATCAAAAATTGAAGTGATAGAGATATTGCTACTGTAATAGCCCGTTTTTAGTCAAATCGAAACAGTAGTTTTGGGACCACAAATCTAAGGTCAAAATAATTATTTTATTATTATTTTAATGTTTAAAGCATGATAGTATGATTTTTTGAAAATTTCTTTAAGAAATTTTATCGTTTGAGTGCTTAATTTAATAAAAAGGACTAAATCGCGTAAAGTGTAAAACTTGAGTTCTAATAGCTAAAGGTGTCTAATAGCTATGGAATCTTAAATTAAAGGTCATTATGTTGTAATTAAACCATGGTTAATGTGAGTGGACAAAGATGGACATGATTAAATGAATTTTAATGAATTATAACAAAGGTTAATATAGTAAATTAATAAATAACTTAACTAAAATAAGGAATAACATAAAAATATCATCATTTTCTCTTCATCACCACCAATTTAGCAAGGAAGAAGCCATGGTTATAGATTGAAAGTTTCAATCACTTCTCTAGCTAGCATGTAAGTGATATTGTCTCAGTTTTTAATGATTTCTATGTTTTTGGGATCGTTGCAACTTAATCTAGCTAGCCCAGGGACTATGTTGCAAAATTGTTAAAGTTCTAGGGTTTTTCAATTGATGAAAATGTGTGTTTTGATGTTTGATGATAGTAATGAAATTGTGTGTTTTGATGTTTGATGATAGAAAATGTACTCTTGGTGTTAGATAAACAACATTTGTAAAGTGATTTTTGACAAAATTGTCATTTAGGGATTTAATTGAGAAATGTGAGAAATTCATGGTGAAATGTGTGAAATAATGAAAATTTTGGGCTTCTAGGGACTTAATTGAAATTTAGCTAGTATGGGTATAAGTTGAATTTCATGAATTTGTGTTTTTATGAGCTAAGGACTAAATTGTAAAAATGTTGAAATATTAGGGGAAAAAGTGTAAAGTTGTCTTAATGTGTATTTTGGACTAAATTGAATAAAATGATAATTAAATAAGTTAATTTTGATTACATTTATATCTAGAAAAGAGAAATTCAAATTTTGAGGGAAAAACAAGGTTTTGGATTAGTCGATCCGTTTCGTCATTCTAGTGATCAAGGTAAGTTAGTATGTTAATAAGCATTTGTATAATTGTGTTTTAAATGCTTTATTATTGAATTATTTGTGTATGTGACCTTGCGGATATAATCGACGAGGATTCGGCATTGAGAAATCTCGGTTGAACCTTAGGAATAGATTAGGATACGAATGACATGTCATTAGGGGTTACGCAGGAAAGCTCACACAAAGTGTGCTAAACATATAACCTTTCCTTTTCCTATACATCATTTCTCACTCGAGCCCGGAAATGGGTTTGCTCACACAAGCTGACGATCAAAATGTAAGCTACACAATGCTGCTCACACAAGCTATTGAGTATCTATAACAAATGTCAGACCTCGGCCATCGATAGGACATTCAGGACCAGCACTCAAAACATGGTAACCCTAATGACATGTCATTTGTATCCTATATGTTCCTAAGGTTCAAACGAGGCTCAAAAATCATCGTAACATCGTTGGATTTCCACCATTTATTTACATGATATATAGCACCATGACATATGGATTAAAATAACATTAAATCGTTATTTAAACATACGAACTTATCTCGATGACAAAGGCGTAAAATCGAGATCAACTAATTTGAGGCTTTAACTTTTCCTTAATTTGGATTCGTATGAGGTTTGTCTTGATCTAAATAAGCAAATTCAATTCATTTAATACTTCTATTATTTTATTCAGTCCATAATTCATATTTTTACAAAATTACAATTTTGCTCCTAATATTTTAACTTCTTTACAATTTAGTCCTTAAGCTCGAAATTGAAATTTAAGCAATTTCATCCATATTTCATGATAGCCAAATGCACTAGGGACCTCTACTAATTCATACAAATCATCATTTCACAAATTTATAATGGTATTTTACTACTTTTACAAATAAGTCCCTAAATGACAATTTCATAAAAAATCCATTTACAAAACATGTTTATTTAACAAAAAATATTCATATTCTTCCATTAAACTTCAAAAATATGCAAGAAAATTCATGGAAAACCCTAAACTATTAAAAATTTTGGAAATTAGTCCTTGGGCTAGCTAGATTAAGCTATAACGATCCTGGGAACATAAAAATCATTAAAACGGAATGGAAATACATACCATGCAAGAAAAAATGGCTTGACCGAACCCTAGCTATACTCCCTTTGAAGAATCTATTGAAGAAGAAACATATTGAAGAAAATGATACCTTTTACTTATTTAATTTTATCTTTATTTACCTATTTACATTTTTAACCTTTAAAAAATATTCATAATTTCAAAAAAACCAATCCATGAATATCCACTAGCATATAAATGGTCTATTTACCATCTAATTCCTCTTACATTGAAGTTTCATAGAGATTTGATACCTTTAGCTACTAGAACTCTAATTTTGCACCTTTTACGATTTAGTCCTCTTCACTTAATTAAGTATGCTAACGTCAAAATTTCTTAACAAAATTTTTATATAACTCTACTAACATACTATATACATTAAAATAATAATTTACTCATCGTATTTGTGGTCCCAAAATCAGTATTCTAATTTCACTAAAAACGGATTATTACACACATAGATTGATTATGAATTGGTACATTTTGGCCCATTTTGAATAGGCTTGAAAATTGATTATTTCATAGCTTGGTGTCTAAGTTTTGATTGTCAAATTTCTTGTGTTAGAATTTTTTTTGGGCACACACGGACTAGGACATGGTCTGCCACACAGCCGTGTGTCCCACACAGTTGCATGACATAGACTTGTGGTCTCTTTAATTTTTGGTGCAGTCCACACAGTCTCAGAGAGTTACACGGCCTAGCGACACAGCCGTGTGATCCTGAGTTACACAGGTAAAAAATATTATACAGTTTAGCCATACGGCCATGTTCTTGTGCCACACGGGCTGAGCCCTGTCGCACGGCGGTGTGACCCCTGTTTCTACTTTTTACTCAAAAAATTTAAAAAGTTTCATTTTAATCCATAATTATTTTTAGTATGTTTTAAATGTTCCGTAAGCTCGATTTAGGTGACGAGTTGACTAAATAGTATAGAATTGAATGATTATAATTTATTTATTTTTTTGAATGACTTTATGATAAATGTTCAAGATTTAAAGTCGTAATCCCTTATAGTTCAAGTCTGGCAACTAGACCAGGTATTGGGTTTTAAAATATTTTTTTTATATTGTTGTTTTTTGTTCAACTCTTCTTCTCCACCTTTCCACCACCTTTGGTCGCCCATAACCACCATATCGCCACCACGAAAACCACATTGTGCCACCATTCTTCTTCATCTTGCATTTTCTATCACCATCCTTGTTCATTTTTCTTTTTTCTTTCTTTTCTCTTCTCTTGATTTAATTACTTGGCTATTATTCTTATTCTATTCAATATCATTTTGAATCTCCTTTATAGACAACCAGAGTGCACCATCGTTCACCACTTTTGATCACCGTTGACAACCACCATATTTTTTTCTATTACTTTTCTTCTCTTTTTCTTTCACCTTATTATTATTTCATTTTCATCTCTAATTCTTTTAATTTATTCCTTCTTTTCTTCTGATATTTAGATCTTCACACTAATTTAGATCATCAACATTCGTAGCAGATCTTCTCTAACTTTTTGAATTAAAAGTGTAAGTATAAAAGTGATGTAAGTTTATTACAATTTTATGAAGTTTTGATTGATTGAAAAAAATTTTAATGATCTTTCAATCAAGTGATTGTTTTGGATTGAAGGTTTGATTCTAGAATCATAATTCTTTTGTAATTCCAAGTGAGAGTTGTAGTTGAAAAAGATTAAGGGTAAGTTTTTGTTATAGGTATGAAAAGCAAGTTGGATATTTGGTTTGAAGTTGATTTCTTCTATTGGTTATAAATGAATTCTAATTTTCAATATATCTCATTAAGAACAAATCAAGTTTCTACTCATTTGAATCTGAAGTGTTCGACTACAATTTAAGATTTACGAATTGGACAATTAAAGGTGTATGTTTTATTCAAGTATTTTGTGTAAAATTGATAATTTTGATTATAATGTTTATATGATTAAATAGTTATTAATACAAGTATAATTTAGTAGACAAAAACTAATATGGTGAGTGATTATGTGGATTTAAGGTATGTATTTTAAGTTAAATCTCTTTGATATGTTATGTTAATGATTATTAATATGTGCTTTTGTTCTAATTCTCATGGCATGTGGCATATGGCATATTTGTTGATCATGATTCGTTAGTATTGAAAATTTGAAATGTTCATTTCGTAAAGCATGGAAAACCATGTCCATTATTTTTTTATTTATTTGTATATGATTGCATGTTTAACATGCTTAATGTTTTCATAGTAAGTTTGTATGCCATGTCACATTTTATGGCGTTAGGACTATATGGTAAGGAGGAAGATATGGCAGTTTAATGATCTGTAATATTTGGTGGCTTAACCACACATTTGCTTTGGCAGCTTGTTTACGATTCTAGTGGCTTGACCATAATTATTCGTTTTGGTAGCTTGTCTACGATTCTAGTGGCTTGGCCATAATTATTTGTCTTGGCAGCTTGTTTGCACTTTTGGTGGCTTTGTCTGTATATTTATTGGTGTGTTTTGGATGAATGAGTTCAAGATAAATCCTTTTGTTGTGTAACGGAGACTGTAACGCCCCAAAAATCCCTTATCTATTATTCTATTTGTGTATATTTATGACACAAATGTATATATGCTTTAGTGGTTAAGTGTTCTAGGTGTGTATGAGAGGTCTTGAGTTCAAACCTTGTCTTGAGCAAAATTTTTGTTTTAAGTAAATAAAGCCCTATCTTTAGTCAGTAGACTTATAAATAAAGGTTGGTAAAATATGTCAGAATGGGCTTGCTAGTTTGGTGGTTAAGTGGAGTGTTAAGTGGCTGGAGGTCTGGGGTTTGATTCTCTGCGCGATCAAAAGGATTTATTTTTACTGCTTATGACATGTGGGTGTTTGTGTGTTAGTAAAATTTTGATGCTAATGGACGGCTATGGGAGTGAGGGAGTGATATTAGGAGAAAAATATGGGATTGAGCGAATATCCAAGTCTGAGTGATTCTTTTCCCAAACTTCGATTTCTTTTTCTTTTTCCTAAAAACCCTCTGCCGAATTTTTCTTCTTTTTCCTCTCCATTTTTGCTACATTTTTCTTCTTCAAACTCTTCTTTTGCTGCCGAATTTGCAAGTGGATTTGCTTTGTCCCCTAGCCGAATCATAATTGCTTTATTACTCTGTGTCGATTTAGTGTTCAATTTCTAGTCTACGATTTGCGCTTCAGTAAATTGGTATTCGTTTTGGCTTAAATTGTTATTGTAGATTTTTGTTAGTAGGGGTTTCGACTGGATTGCAGGTAATAACCCAGGAGCTAGTGATCATCGTTTTCCAGTGAGTTAAGTGTGTAGGGATTTGATTGTTCAAACAAGGTAGGTGACTGGCGATTTAGTCGATAAGTGTATTGAATAGGGTTCGTTTTAAAGTAGATTGATATGCGATTAATCAAGTGTTTATGGGTGAACATAGGTTCTGGAGTGACCAAGGATTGTGTGCGCATCTTTCGTAACAAGGTGTGTACCCAAAATGCAGAAAACGAGATTCAGTGAAAAGCCAAAAAAGCTTACTATCAATGCCACACAGACGTGTAGTCGCCCGTGTGGTAGGCCGTGTGACGGTACACGTGCAATGGATGGGTGAGGCTGTGTGTGACACACGGGCTCAGCCAATTGGGCCATGTGGGCCACATGTGTTACACCCCAAACTCGACCTAAATGTTATGGCCAAAATTACGGTCACATTGTAGCGTGTTTTGAAATCATGGTTCCATTGGAAAAGTCCGTTTTGTAATAAAACCTCATTGTGATCTATATGAAAAGCTAACTTAACTTGTTTAATGTTAAGACACAGGTTGGTTTAGCAAAACGTGAGTCATATTAGACTGTTATTACATATTATAAATAATGTTTGTTGCAGAAGCTTTTAAATCAAGTTGTGTAATGTGGTAGTTGGAAATCATTTATCTTTTGAAAACCCAAGTCCTACTGCTAACAGATATAATCCAATATAAATAAATCCCCAAATAAAAGTAAAACTTTAAGCGGTTTTATTACATAAAAATTACCCAAATAAAACTACTTTTACTTAAAAGTCAAATACAAAAATGTAAGCAATTGTGTGGCCATCTCCGAGTCCCTCACAGCGTGGACCCACCTAAGGATTACCTGCACAGATAAGCAGGAGGGTGAGTTTATGAAAACTCATTTTGTAAACCCTTAACAAAATCAAACAGGTATAGTTTGGGCCTAAGCACATTTCAGTGACAGTTCAGTATCAGTATGGGCCTTAGCCCATAGCAGTAGCGGAATCAATGTGGGCCTTAGTCCATTACAGTAACAAAATTGGTAATGCAAAATAAGTCCTACCCATCCATCCTCTACACTCCACTCCGTCCAGCCCTGCACTCCATGTGAGGATAAAATCGACCCACCCATCCCTACACTCCAAATATAGTACCAGTTGCAGCACTAACAGAAATTGCAACAGAGCTGCCAGTATAGTACACTTCCTCCAAATATATCAAACCCACCCCCATGCAACATGCAACATGTCATGTGATAATATAATACGTGTATGCAAAATTTCATGCTCAAACATAGTCAAATATAGCATAGGGGTATATCAGTTATTTTACCTCTAGGGGTATAACGGTCATTTCATCAGTAAGGGGTCTAAGAGTACTTACCGACCCAACAGTAGGTCCACAGTCTTCTTAGGCAACCCATACAACCTTAACGGCCAAACTGTGAAAATGAGCCCAAAGAACATAACACGACCCATGAGAGCCCAGACGCTCGTGTGGCCTGTAACGCCTCAATTTTCGGGAATTTTTGGATTTCTGTGATTTTTTAATGATTTTTAGAATTTCTGTGTTTTTATTGTATAATGTAGGTCTGAGTATGTTAGTGGACCTTTAGAAGGCCTAAGAGTAAATTTAACCCGAGGCAATTTCAGAATTTTTTTAATTTTAGAGAGAGAGGGTTCTGGCATTTTGGGCTTTTAAAATAGAGGTGGTAAAATAAGCCACAAGAAGATCTGTGGTAAAGTGGCATGTGACGCCATATAGGTGCTTGGGGAGTGGCGTGGGAGGTGCCTAGGTTTGAGGCACAGCGCGCGCAACGTTTTTTTTTAGTGAATGAGTTACACTAAAATAGGCTTTAAAAGACGTTGTGAATGAAGTTTGACACAAAGAGCGCCTGTGGCGCAGTGGCAGCAGTGTGCTAGGCATGCCGAGAGGATGTGGGTTCGATCCCAGGGGAAGGCAAAATTTTGATTTTTTTTAAGTAGCCGTGACTGCAGCAGTTAAGCCTTAAAATTAATTGTGAGAAGATTATGTCATGAGAGGACCTTTAGGGCAGTGGCAAGCAGCGTATATGGGTGCCTGGAGGTCTCAGTTTCGAGTTGTTGTACGCGCAATGGGCTACCTTTTTGTTGCATGCGTGGGGGGAGTAATTCAATTGGACCGAAACTCTTCCAAGCAGCAAATTGAGTCGGCCAAGTGGTGGGAAAATGGTGGCTACTAATCGGTAGGAAGGATTTGGATGGAATTCAAATTAGGTGGTGGCTAAAATCAAGGAGCAAAACATGGAATTTGAACTTGGGAAGGATTTTATGCCGAAATAGGACTCATGGTAGTACCAATTCGGCTATAGGCAATTAAATGCCGAAAAAGCTCTTAAAATTTTGGCTTGTATGGGTTGTTTTTCTTTTTTGTTTAGTTTTGGGTATCTTTAAGTGTTAGTCGATTTAGGTTGGGGCCATTCACATTTATTATTATTTTTGAGATCGACCTTCATTCTTTTTTGTTCATCTTTTCTTCACCAAGCTTAATCTTCTACTCCTACTCATAAGTCCTTCCTCTTTGATTCTCTTCTCATTATTGCCAAATATAGAGGCTTTTCTCCATGCCAAAAAGCCGAACCTTACAACTCTCTTATCCTTCTGCCGACTTCTCCCCTCTACTTCACAAACTTCTATTCTCTATCTCGTTTCTTCAAAAGTCAAATCACCTAGATCTATCCTCTATCCATATTTTGGGTTAGATCTACAACAAATCGGGAATAGGAAGGTACTTGGGAATGTTTTCGGCTAGTAAATCTTTGGTAAGTGCTCAGAATCCCTTCTCTATCCATTATTTGGTGATTTAGAAAAAAGCCGAAAACCCCTATATGGTGCTTGTCGACTAAACTAAAAGGGTTTAGTGGTGTTATTTGATTTGTTTTGCTCTAGTGTGGATTAAAGGCTACTGATCGAGGGCTTGGATAATTGGAACGACTAGATTTATATCTAGTCCATATTCCAGCAAAGGTAAGAACTTTAGTGCCTAAGGTGTTAATGGCCGATTATTGGTAAGGGGATTTGTATATAAGTTGTTATGGATTCATAGTTTAACGTGTTAGTAACTGATTGTAGGCAACTCGTGTGTGAAACTCATCAATGTTTCATCGTAAAACAGGTGTGTAAACGACAGCCACTTATAGACTAGATCGGCAAAAGCCGAAAAGCCGAAATGCCGAAGAGCCGGTATTTTATGGACTTGCGAGCATGCGAGCGCTCGTGGGATAGTTGTTTGTTAATCTTGGTAATATCAAGCAGTAAGATTGCAGAGTGCACAATTTCGTGCACTTAGGTATATTTGGGCTTAATGGGCCGAAATTGGGTTAATGGGCCAACGGGCACAATTCGGTAAAAATGCTCGGTAAGTGTTTCTGTTAATACGTTAATAGTTGTAATGTGAATGAAAACCCTAAAATAGTAAATTTACTAGAATACCCCTAAGTTAATGGTTGTAATGTGCATGAAAACCCTAAAATAGTAAATTTACTAGAATACCCCTAAGTATGAAAATAACCATTATACCCCTAGGTGCAAAGTGACCGTTATACCTCTAGGGTTAATTTTGACTGAAATGCATGATATTCTGATTCTGTATGTTGTATGCCATGACATGTATATCTGTTGCATGGGATATGGGTTATATTGATGGAGGAAGCGTTCTGGTGGCTATGCCACAAACATCTATTTCTGGTGGCTACGCCACAAATATCTATTCTGGTGGCTCTGCCACAATATCTGTATCTGGTGACTCTGTCACAATATCTGTTCTGGCAGCCATGCTGTAAATTCTGTGGCGTGTAGCGAATGGGTGGGTCGAGTTGTCTCCCCACATGGTGTATGGTTGGTACGGAGGTGTATACGGATGGATATGGGTTGGGTTTTCTGCATACATGATATATCTATTATGTATCTATTATGGGCTTATGGGCTTCATTCTAAATTCTGTATAGGGCTAAGGCCCAACTTAATCTGTTTCTGCGGTTTGATCTAATTTGGACTATGGTTACGTTATTTTACACACTGAGTTTTCCAAACTCACCCTTTAATTTCATCCATGCAGGAAATCCCCAACCATAGTGGACTTGGAGCCGTGAGAGATTCAGAGTGGCCACATGTTCTGCAAATTCGCTTTTCTTCATGTGTTTTAATCAGCAGTTACTTGCTTTAATTGTTTTGGGTTTGTAAGTTGTAACAAGGTTACTTTAATTATTTTTAATTGTTTTTAGTATGTTTTGTTAGCTTAGATTTGATATTGTTTTAATTGTTTGAAATTGAATAGCTCTAGGGTGCGTATTAAAAAGGTTACTTGATTTCAAAATATCATATTAACAAAGAAAAGATTCCACAACGAAAACGTTTTCAAAATTAATAATCTTTTCAAATGAATTTAAACGAATTGGTTTTCACTGAACAATCACTCAGCTAAAGTGTGGCAATGGTTGTGTGCATGTCTAGGATTGGATCCATGGAGAGCTGGGTACTTAAGCAGTCTAATTGACTCACCTTCTCTTTTCTGGCATCCTACCTGGTGCACAGCTTCCATTCACTTTAATCTATAACGAGGATATTCTTTAAACACTAAGAAAGACTTTAGATAAAACATGACTTTTCTAGTAACGTTTCAATGTGACACGCCAGATTCGGTCGTAACGTATGGGCCATGTTTGGTGTGTTACATTTAGTGGTATCAGAGCCAGGTTGCGACAACTTGGCTGTGGAATGGGTTAAAAAAAAGAGATTTTCAAAAATTGCTTTAGGAATTTGTTTTTTAAGATTTTCTTCCTATAATAAATGATTTCAAAGATTGCACATCCCGTTTTCTAAAATTTTGGATTCTGAGAAGGTGTCACACCGAATCTCCAGCCTAAGTTTATAAGTATCATTATGAATTTTTCTGAATGTTTCTGAATTATCAGCTATATGCCTGTACTGAAACCCTATTATGATACTCTAGTTAGGGTGATATTGGAACTGTAGGAATTTTGATATGTAGATTGAGATTGTAGCTAGGCTACGATTCCGCGAAAACCAAACTCTGAATTACTGTCTGCTCATAAAACATCTATAATAAACACTGAAATATTTAATTGATGCATAAAATTCGTAATCAGATAATACGACATGAGTACCAAAGTAGCTGGTGGAAGAGGTCGCGGACGTGACCGAGGTAGTGCACGGGCTAGATTTTCATCCTTAGGACATATGCCTGCGGCAGATGCACCGGTACCATCGGCAACAGAAGTGGAGTCTCATGATCGAGGTGCTGGGGATGATGCTCTATCTCAGGCAATGCTTCGTGTTCTGGAAAGGGTTGCTGGGGCAAGTACGGGTAACAAAATTCGAGGATCTATTTCTGAGTGACTCTGGGCTAATGGAGCGGAGATCTTTAGGGGCATATCTGGTGTAGCCCCGAATGTGGCTGACTATTGGTTAGAGGCCACGGAACAAATTATGGATGATTTGGATTGTTCCGTAGAGCAGAAGCTGAAGGGAGCCATATCATTGCTACGAGATGAGGCTTATCAGTCGTGGCTCACTGTGAGAGATGGGACCCCAACTGACAGGGTGACTTGGGAGATGTTTAGGACGGCCTTCAAGGGAAAATATGTTGGGGCAAGTTATGTGGACGCCCGCAGGAAAGAATTTCTGAATCTAGTTCAAGGGGGTAAGACAGTTGCTGAGTACGAGGCTGAGTTTCTGAGGCTGAGCCGGTATGCCGTTGGGATAGTCACTACAGAGTATGAACGTAGTGTGCGCTTCGAGGATGGTCTTAGAGATGAACTTAGGGTGCTAATTGCTTCGCAGAGGGAGCGTGACTTTGATGCTTTGGTAGAGAAAGCTAAAATAGCTGAGGAGGTGAAGCGTACTGAAAGATAGAATCGTGAGAAGGATCAGAACCATTTTTGAAAGGATTCAGGACCTTCGGGTCGTGCAAATAGGAATGTTAAAAGAGCAAGAGTGGAAGAGCCAGTTCAAGCAGTTTCGATGAATGTTGTTAGATCGCAAGTTTGTGGGGACTGTGGTAAGGTACATCTGGGCGAGTGTAGGAGACATTCTGGTGCTTGTTCCCGGTGCGGATCTATGGAGCATAAAGTCAAGGACTGTCCTCAGAAAACAGATCAGGTTCAAGTTGCAGAACGGAGGGTCGCTCAACCAGTGAGGGGTGGACCACAACCACCGAGAGGACATGGACAAGGTAGGGGCGGTAATGGAAATGGTCGGGGTTGAGGAGCAGCTGGAAGGGGTGCCAGAAATGCTGAGGCTCGTCAGCTAGCGTTGGTGTATACAGCTCGTCGTCGAGAGGAGGGTGATGCACCTGACATCATAACTGGTACGTTCTTGATTTCTAGCATGTCGTACACTGCTTTGATAGATATTGGATCTACTCATTTGTATGTTGCATGTACCATATCTGGGTCATTAGGTGTGCACTCTGAGGAGACTGTGAGTGGGGTATCGGTACTAAGTCCCTTAGGCCACTCGAATATGGTAGACAAATTGTATAGAGACGTGCTTTTAGAAACTAAAGGTAAGATTTTCTCTAGAGACTTGATGGAGTTACCGTTTAGAGAATTCGACCTCATTCTGGGAATGGACTGCCCTGTTAAGTATAGGGCAACTCTGGACTGTGCAGCTAAGCAAATAGTGTTAAAGACCGCGGAGGATGAGGAGGTTATAGTGATAGGTGAGCGAAGGGATTATTTGTCCAATGTGGTGTCAGCGTTGAGAGCCGAGAAGTGGATTTGTAAGGGTTGTGAGGCTTATTTGGTATTTTTAAGTCAGTCAGAGACTTAGGGTCTGACGGTGGATAAGGTTAGAATCGTTAAAGAATTACAAGATGTTTTTCCAGAGGAGCTCCCGGGATTGCCTCCAAACCAAGAAGTCGAGTTTGGAATCGACTTGTTGCCTGGAACGGCATCAGTGTCCATCGCACCATACAGGATGGCACCAAAGGAGTTACTGGAGCTGAAAGCACAGATTCAAGAGTTGTTGGATAGAGGCTTTATTAGGCCGAGTGTGTCTCCATGGGGAGCACCAGTGTTATTTTTGAAAAAGAAGGATGGGACGATGCAGATGTGCATCGATTATCGGTAGTTGAACAAACTGACGATTAAGAATAAGTACCCTCTGCCAAGAATTGACAATCTGTTTGACCAACTTAGAGGAGCTTCGGTATTCTCCAAGATTGATCTTCGATCTGGATATCATCAGTTAAGGGTCAAGGAGGTAGATATTCATAAGACGGCATTCAGGACTCGGTATGGTCATTACGAGTTTCTGGTTATGCCATTTGGACTGACGGATGCTCCTGCAGCATTCATGGATCTGATGAATCGTGTATTCCAACCATTTTTGGATCGATTTGTAGTCGTTTTTATTGACGATATTTTGTTATATTCTGAAACTGAAGAGAAGCATGTTGAGCATCTCTGTATTGTGCTGCAAGTGTTGAGGGAGAAGGAACTTTATACGAAATTCAGTAAGTGTGAATTCTGGTTGAGGGAGGTAACCTTCTTAGATCATGTTGTCTCTATTGAGTGGATCAAGGTGGACCCTCGAAAGACTGAAGCAATTCTGGAGTGGAAGCCACCTAGGTCGATGTCAAAAATTTAGAGTTTCCTGGGTTTGGCAGGGTACTACAGAAGGTTTATGGAAGGTTTTTCTGTGTTGGCAGCACCATTGACAAAGCTTATAAGGAAAGGAGCACCATTTGTTTGGATCGAGAAGCAGCAGGAAGCTTTTGAGAAATTGAAAAAAGTTCTGACCGAGGCACCTGTATTAATTCAGCCGGAGTCTGGGAAGGATTTTACCATGTACAATTACGCATCATATGTGGGTTTGGGCTGTGTGTTGATGCAAGAGGGTAAGGTGGTTGCCTATGCATCGCTACAACTTAAGCCTCACGAAGTAAAGTATCCTACTCACGATTTAGAATTAGTAGCAGTAATCTTTGCACTTAAGATTTAGAGACACTATTTGTACGGGGAAAGGTGTGTCATATACACGGATCATAAGAGTCGTAAGTACTTGCTAACTCAGAAGGAGCTGAACCTTAGGCAATGAAAATGGATAGAGTTACTTAAGGATTATGACTATTCGATTGAGTATCACCCAGGCAAGGCTAATGTGGTAGCCGATGCCCTAAGCTGTAGAGCTGTATCTGATCTAAGAGCAATGTTTGCTCGTCTAAGTTTGTAAAATGATGGTAGTTTGTTGGCTGAGTTACAAGTAAGGCCAACCTGGATGGATCAGATTAAGAAAAAACAGTTGAAGGATGAGTCTTTAGTTTCTCGATTCCAACAAATTAAGAAAGGGGAAACTTCTGAGTTTGGGTTGAATAGTGAAGGAGTTCTGTGTTTCCGAGGAAGAGTTTACATTCCGAAGGACTCTGACTTAAGGCAGTCAATACTGAACGAAGCTCATGGAGGACTTTGTGCTATGCATCCTAGAAAGAATAAGTTGTATCGCGACTTGTGAGAATTTTATTGGTGGCCTAGGCTTAAATGAGAAGTAACGAAGTTTGTAGGGAAATTTCTGACATGCCAGCAAGTGAAACTTGAGCATCAGCTACCTTCCGGACTTTTACAGCCAGTGAAGATACCACTTTGGAAGTGGGAGAGGGTAACCATGGAATTTGTGAGTGGGCTACCCTTGACACCGACGAAAAAAGACTCAGTTTGGGTGATTGTGGATAGGTTGACCAAATCTGCTCATTTCATACCTGTCTGCACTGATTTTTCACTACAGAAGTTATCCAAATTGTATGTGGCAGAGATTATATGACTTCATAGAGTGCCAGTATCGATTATTTCTTATTCGGATCCTAGGTTCACATCTCGGTTCTGGCAAAAGTTGCATGAGGCTTTGGGAACGCGATTGAACTTTAGCACGGCTTTTCATCCTCAGACTGATGGTCAGTCAGAAAGGGTTATTCAGATTTTGGACGACATGTTGAGGGGATGCGTTATTGACTTCCGAGGTAGTTGGGAAGATTACTTGCCGTTGGCAAAGTTTGCGTATAACAACAGTTATTAGGCGAGTATCCGAATGGCACCATATGAAGCACTGTATGGACGTAGGTGTCGTACACCTAGTTGTTGGACTGAATTGAGAGAACGACAGGTTCTTAGACCTGAGTTGGTAGCAAATACTGAAGATAAGGTTAGGATAATCAAAGATTGGTTAAAAGAAGCATCTGATAGGCAAAAGTCGTATGCAGATTTGAAGCGTAAGGAGATTGAGTACTCAGTGGATGATATGGTCTTCTTGAAGGTTTCTCCTTGGAAAAAGATATTAAGGTTTGGTAAGAAGGGCAAGTTGAGTCTGCGGTTCATCGGGCCTTATCGGGTTCTTAAGCGAGTAGGTCCAATGGCTTACGAATTAGAATTACCTCCGGGTTAGACAGGATTCACGATGTTTTTCACGTCTCCATGTTAAGGCGATATCGTTCTGACCCTACTCATGTTGTGCCGGTTGCAGAGATTGAAGTGCAGCCTGATTTGACTTTCGAAGAAAAGCCTGTATAGATATTGGATCGAGATGTTAAGGTTCTAAGAAGGAAGTCAGTTCGATTGGTAAAGGTACTCTAGCGTAATCATGGCAGAGAGGAAGCTACTTGGGAACCAGAAGAGGCAATGCGACAACAATACCCTCATCTGTTTGAATTAGGTAAATTTCGAGGATGAAATTTCTTTAAAGAGGGTAGAGTTGTAACGCCCCAATTTTTAGGATTTTCGGGATTTCTGTGATTTTTTAATGAATTTTAGAATTTTTGTTTTTATGTATAATGTAGGTCTGAGTATGTTAGTGGGCCTTTAGAAGGCCCAAGAGTAAATTTAACTCGAGGTAATTTTAGAATTTTTTTTAATTTTAGAGAGAGAGGGTTCTGGCATTTTGGGCTTTTAAAATAGAGGTGGTAAAATAAGCCATAAGAATATCTATGATAAAGTGGCTTGTGACGCCACTTAGGTGCTTGAGGAGTGGCATGGGAGGTGCCTCGGTTCGAGGCACGGCGCGCGCAACATTTTTTTTTAGTAAACGGGTTGCACTAAAATAAGCTTTAAAAGAAGTTACAAATGAAGTTTGACACAAAGAGTGCCTGTGGCATAGTGGCAGTAGCGTGCTAGGCATGCCGAAAGGATGTGGGTTCGATCCCAGGGAAGGCGAAATTTTGATTTATTTTTTTAAGTAGCCGTGACTGCAGCAGTTAAGCCTTAAAATTAATTGTGAGAAGATTATGTCACGAGAGGAGCTTCAGGGCAGTGGCAAGCAGCGTATATGGGTGCCTGGAGGTCTCGGTTCCGAGCTAGTGTAGGCGTAATGGGCTACTTTTTTGCTGCACGCGTGGGGGGAGTTATTCAATTAGGCCGAAACTCTTTCAAGCAGCTAATTAAGTCGGCCAAGTGGTGGGAAAATGGTGGCTGCTAATCGGTAGGAATGATTTGGATGGAATTCAAATTAGGTGGTGGCTAAAATTAAGGAGAAAAACATGGAATTTGAACTTCGGAAGGATTTTATGCCGAAATAGGACTCATGGTAGTACCAATTTGGCTATAGGTAATTAAATGCCAAAAAAGCTCTTAAAATTTTGGCTTGTATGGGTTGTTTTTCTTCTTTGCTTAGTTTTGGGTATTTTTAAGTGTTAGTCGGTTTAGGTTGGGGCCTTTGACATCTATTATTATTTTTGAGATCGACCTTCATTCTTTTTTTTCATCTTTTCTTCACCAATTTTAATCTTCTACTCCTACTCATAAATCCTTTCTCTTTGATTCTCTTCCCATTATTGCTGAATATATAGACTTTTCTCCGTGCCAAAAAGCTGAACCTCACAACTCTTTTATCCTTCTGCCGACATCTCCACTCTACTTCACAAACATCTATTCTCCATCTCGTTTCTTCAAAAGCCAAATCACCTAGATCTATCCTCTATTTGTATTTTGGGTTAGATCTACAACAAATCGAGAATAGGAAGGTACTTGGGAACGTTTTTGGCAAGTAAATCTTTGGTAAGTGCTCGGAATCCCTTCTCTAACCATTATTTGGTGATTTAAAGAAAAGCCGAAAAGCCCTATATGCAAAGGGTGCCTGTCGACTAAACTAAAAGGGTTCAGTGGTGTTATTTAATTTGTTTTGCTCTAGTGTGGATTAAAGGCTACTAATCCAGGGATTGGATAATTGGAACGACTAGATTTAGATCTAGTCCATATTCCGACAAAGGTAAGAACTTTAGTGCCTAAGGTGTTTATGGCCGATTATTGGTAAGGGGATTTGTATATAAGTTGTTATGGATTCATAGTTTAACGTGTTAGTAACTGATTATAGGCAACTCGTGTGTGGAACTCATCAACGTTTCGTCCTAAAACAGGTGTATAAACGACACGTACTTATAGACTAGATCGGCAAAAGTCGAAAAGCGGAAATGCTGAAGAGCCGACATTTTGTGGACTTGCGAGCGTGCGAGCGCTCGTGGGATAGTTGTTTGTTAATCTTGGAAATCTCAAATGGTAATATTGCAGAGTGCGCAATTTTCTACACTTCAGTATATTTGGGCTTAATGGGCCGAAATCGGGTTAATGGGCCGAAATCGGGTTAATGGGCCAACGGGCCCAATTCAGTAAAAATGCTCAGTAAGTTTTCTGTTAATACGTTAATGGCTATAATGTGCATGAAAACCCTAAAATAGTAAATTTACTAGTATACCCCTAAGTATGAAAATTACCATTATACCCCTAGGTGCAAAGTGACCGTTATACCCCTAGGGTTAATTTTGACTAAAATGCATGATATTCTGATTTTGTATGTTGTATGCCATGACATGTATATTTGTTTCATGGGATATGGGTTATATTGATGGAGGAAGCGTTCTGGTGGCTATGCCACAAACATCTGTTTCTGGTGGCTACGCTACAAATATCTGTTCTGGTGGCTCTGCCACAATATCTGTATCGGGTGACTCTGTCACAATATCTGTTCTGGCAACCATGCTGCAAATTCTGTGGCGTGTAGTGGATGGGTGGGTTGAGTTGTCTCCCCACATGGTGTAAGGTTGGTACGGGGGTGTATACGGATGGATACGGGTTGGGTTTTCTGCATACATGATATATCTATTCTGTATCTGTTATGGGCCTATGGGCTTCATTCTAAATTTTGTATAGGGATAAGGCCCAACTTAATCTGTTTCTGTGGTTTGATCTGATTTGGACTATGGTTGGGTTATTTTACACACTGAGCTTTCCAAACTCACCCCTTAATTTCATCCATGAAAGAAAATCCCTAACCATAGTGGACTTGGAGCCGTGAGGGATTCAGAGTGGCCACATGTTCTGCAAATTCGCTTTTCTTCATGTGTTTTCATCAGCACTTTCTTACTTTAATTGTTTTGGGTTTGTAAGTTCTAACAAGGCCGCTTTAATTATTTTTAATTGTTTTTAGTATGTTTTGTTAGCTTAGATATGATATTGTTTTAATTGTTTGAAATTGAATAGCTCTAGGGCGCGTTTTAAAAAGGTTACTTGATTTCAAAATATCGCGTTAACAAAGCAAAGCTTCCACAACGAAAACGTTTTCAAAATTAATAACCTTTTCAAATGGTTTTAAACGAATTGGTTTTCCCTGAACAATCACTCAGCTAAAGTGTGGTAATGGTTCTGTGCATGTCTAGGATTGGATCCGTGGAGAGCTGGGTACTTAAGCAGTCTAATTGATTCACCTCCTCTTTTCTGGCATCCTACCTAGTGCACAGCTTCCATTCACTTTAATCTATAACAAGGATATTCTTTAAACACTAAGAAAGACTTTAGATAAAACATGACTTTTCTAGTAATGCTGCAATGTGACACGCCAGATTTGGTCGTAACGTTTGGGCCGGGTTTGGGGTGTTACATGGCCCAATAAGCCCAAATAGTGGCCTTGGTCATGCAAACTACACAGCATGGCCCAATAATTTCCACACATCCGTGCAGAGAGATTCGAACTCAAGTCCCTTGCCATTAGTAACACGTCACTATCCCTTAGACCAATAAGCTTTCTATGACATATCCTCCCTTCAATTAGTTAAGAACCCATCATCTAGCAACAATGGTTTAATTCAGTAAAAACCCAAAAGTTTTGCTAAAGCCCAAGCTTGAACCCAGGACTTCTCACACCTCTTAGGGCCCCCTTCAACCATCAAAGCAAGCAAGCCAACATGCAACATAACACACAATTTAATCACTAAAGGTTTGCGGCATTACAACACGGGCGTGTGGGCCCACACGGGTGTATGGAATTCTAGGCCAAGTCGTGTGGGCCACACAGGCAGACAACATGAGCATGTGAGCCCATTTTCACTGTCTTGTTACTAAGGTTGCATGGGTCGTCTGAGACAACTGTGAACCTACTATAGGGTCAATAAGTTACTTAGACCCCTAATTGTACAAAACGACAGAATGACTGTTACACGTATATAAGCGTTTGAGCTTGGTAATATTTCACTGAATTGACATTGTATGTGTAACGCCCCGTACTCGAGACCGTTTCCGGAGTCGAACACGAGGTGTTAACGGACTTAATTCATTCATTTACACAGTTCATTTTAAAATTTCCAGATAAGCTGGCTAACTGCGTCACTGTCACCTTAAAAATCATATCTCGAGTTCCAAAACTCGAAAACCGATTCTGTAAATTTTCCTGAAGCTAGACTCATATATCCATCTACAAATTTTTTTCTAGAATTTTTGGTCGAGCCAATTAGTACATTTTATTAGTTAAAGTCTCTCTTGTTTCAGGGTTTGACTACTCTGACCTTCATGCATTACAACTTAGATATCTCCCTGTACAAAGCTTCCATACTTATTTCGTTTGTTTCTAATGAAGCTAGACTCAAAAAGGAATCTATACATATAAAGCATGACTTCTAATTGTCTCTGGTTAATTTATGGTAAATTTTCAAAGTCAGAATAGGGGATCCAATAATCGCTCTGGCCCTGGTTCACGAAAACTTAAACATATCATAAAATACGGCTCATATGGTCATTTCGCTTCTTCCATATGAAAATAGACTCATCAAGATTCGATTACATAATTTATTCATTATTTAATTACATTTATAATATTTTTAGTGATTTTTCAAACTCACATCACTGCTGCTGTCAGCATCTATTTTAAGGCAGATTTTACCTATTTCATAGTTTCCATGATTCAACTAGCCATTTAACATACATAGCACCAAATATGATCGTGATTAACCATTCCAATGGCTAATCATTGCCAAGCATTTCCACACTTCTCAATAACCATATATATATATATAAAAATGATTATAACGCTATGCTCAAAATATATAAGCCATTTTCGCATGGCCAACTGAATATATACAATATCAAAAAGGTACTTAATTAACAACAAAGGTCAATCCTATACATGCCATTATCAAAGTTTAACTAAAAGAGTACCAAAAGGGCTTAGATAGTGTGGACGACTTCGAATTTGACAATCCCGAGTCCGATAGCTGACGAACAAAATCTATAAAACAGAGAATCAAAGAAACAGAATAAGCATTTAATGCTTAGTAAGTTTTGAGTAATGAAATTAGTTACGACTAAAGTATAACGTTCATATGGCTAAATGAATAATTTCATATATGCATATTCTCAAAATCATACTTACTCCACGCTTCAATCAATATATTCATACACAAGGTATCAAACCTAACTAAAGGCTGAAAGTTCGTTAATCAATTGAGCGAATACTATTTAATTGGAATCGACTTTTCCGAAGCATATACGAAACATACCTTATCGTTTGGATTTTATGAGCGTATTAATTGAAATTATTACAGCAAGGTCGCTCACTTCCAAACCCAAGTACCTTCTGGATTTAGCCGGATATAGCAACTCGCACAAATGCCTTCGGGTCTTAGCCCGAATATAGTCACTAGCACAAATGACTTCGGGACTTAGCCCGGATATAGTCACTAGCACAAATGCCTTCGGGACTTAGCCCGGATATCATTCGAATAATCATGCACAAATATCAATAAATCATGACACATCCATATTTCATTTTCATTACTAAAGCTCAAACACAAGACACTTATCAAACCTTACCAATTTCGGCTCAATAGCCACATACAAAGAGCATGATTTTGATTGGCTTTATAACATGATCTCTATACACATTCGGCTACCCGTCATAGGTATAAACTAATCACCTCAATATATAATTCAAGTAGAATCATTATATCACCGTTTATTTGTTATGCTTATATGTCATGACTTAATCAAATCATAAACTAAGTTTCATTACTCAAAGACTTACCTCGGATGTTGTCGAACGATTTCGACGGCTATTCGATCTCTTTTTCCTTTCCCTTATCCAACTTTGATCCTCTAGGCTCTTGAGCTAAATCAAACAATTTACTTCCCAAATTAAACATAGTCATTCGACATCCATATACATTTTATACTAGCCGAAATGTACCATCAAGATATACTTTACTCAAATAATTTACCTTGGCCGAACATGTATAATGTTTTGTAGCTTAATAAATTTAACATACATTATGTATTTATAATATTTGTGCAGCCAATTATCCATGGTCATACACACACAATCAAAAATAAATACCAAATTTTCATATCCTTTATGCCCTAAGCCGAATACACTTGTCATGTTCACCTACATTTTTCAAGTACAACATTCTCATATTCGGCATTAGTATCAAGCATAATAGCCAATTCTTCCCACCTTGAATCTATGCATCTATTTAATCATAGTTTGTTCAAGCACTCATACAACAAGATACATCCAATTTAACAAGAAACAAAAACCTTATTTCTCCATAGCTACAATGGCAGAAAGTTCTAGGCATCTCAATACCGAAATTTTTAACATGGGTTGCCTAAAGAACTTGGTGATGAGTTCAAATTAATCTAACATTTCAAGCAACTTAACACATCCATATAACTAAAAATTCTAAGTTTAAACACAATACAACATTTTAGCACCATGGCCGAATACTTCATGAAGTTGTTAAGACCTATCCTTTTTATTAAGCACTCAAACTCAATCATCTTCATGCCTCATCACCACAACATCAAACACCAACCAAGAAGACAACACCTATGGCCGAGTATCATCTCCATCAAATAGCAAAAGAATTTAAACCAACATCTAAAAATATGCATGAATTTCATGGAATAACATTAAACATACCTCTTCCTAAACATCAACCAACCGAACATGAAGCAAGAGAATCCTCTTCTTCTTCCTTCCTCAAGTCACGGCAATGGGGGAGCATGGATGAGACAACTTTGTTTTCATCACCCCTCCCTTTTCATTACTTTATTACTAACCTTTTATTTTATTATTTCTAACATAAAACATTAACACAAAATGTTTATACTATGCTTTAACCCATAGCATGGCCGGGCACCATCTTGATTTTTTGGTTAATTTGACATGCAAACCCATCATTTTTATAACATGCATTAATAGTTCCTTATAGATTAACCTATCACATTTCAAAAGTGTCACACATAAGTCCTATTAACTAAATTCACATGCAATCAACTAAATCGAAGCTTAAAACTTTCACACATTCATATTCACATATTTTAGACAATAAATATCATATTCAAATACTTCGGTGACTTGGTTTAGTGGTCCCGAAACCACTTTCCGACTAGGGTCAATTTAGGGCTGTCACAACTCTCCCCCACTTAAGAAATTTTCGTCCCCGAAAATCTTACCAGTAAATAGGTTTGGGTATCGTTCTTTCATGGAGTTCTCGGTTCCCCAAGTAGCTTCTTCGATCCCGTGTTTGAGCCATAACACCTTTACTAACGGAACCCTTTTGTTTCGCAACTCTTTCACTTCACGAGCTAGGATACGAATCGGTTCTTCTTCATAACTCATATCGGCTTGAATTTCAACCTCGGAGGGATTTATTATGTGCGAAGGGTCGAATCTGTAACGTCGAAGCATCGAAACATGAAAAACATTGTGAATCTTCTCGACATTAGGGGGTAAAATCAATCTATATGCCACTGGACCAACTCGTTCGGATATTTCATACGGCCCTATGAACCTCGGACTCAGTTTGCCCTTACGGCCAAATCTGAGTATCTTTTTCCAAGGTGAAACTTTAAGAAACACTTTGTCTCCCACCTGATACTCAATATCTCTTCGTTTTAAATCCGTGTACGACTTCTGACGATCTGATGTTGCCTTCAGGCTTTCACGAATTATCTTTACTTTCTGCTCAGCATCTTTAATCAAATCAACTCTGAAAATTTTACTTTCACCGAGTTCGGTCCAAAACAATAGTGTACGGCATTTGTGACCGTACAAAGCCTTGTAAGGTGCCATCTGAATACTTGATTGAAAACTATTGTTGTAAGCGAATTCAATCAAAGGTAAATACCGCTCCCATGAACCACTAAACTCAAGGATGCAACATTTCAACATATCCTCGAGTATCTGAATTATCCGCTCGGATTGACCATCGGTCTGGGGATGAAAAGTGGTGCTAAAATGCAACTTGGTACCCAAAGTTTCTTGCAATTTCTTCCAAAATCGCGATGTGAATCTCGGATCTCTATCTGACACAATAGAAATAGGTACCCCGTGTAATTTTACAATCTGAGAAACATACAATTCAACTAGTTTATCCAATGAGTAATCCGTACGTACGGGAATAAAATGAGCCGACTTAGTCAGTCTATCAACAACAACCCAAATCGCATTTTTCTTAGTTGCCGACAATGGCAACCCAGATACAAAATCCATGGTGACTCGATCCCATTTCCATTCAGGTATCATGATCGGCTGAAGTAAACCTGTAGGCACTTGATGTTCCGCTTTCACTTGTTGACATATTAAACACTTCGAAACAAAATAAAAAATGCCTCGTTTCGTACCATGCCACCAAAACTGACGTCTCAGATCGTTGTACATTTTCGTACTCCCCGGGTGAATTGACATTCGGCTACAATGAGCTTCGTTCAGAATCATCGAATAAGTTCTGAATTTCTTGGAACACACCAACGACTTCTGAACCTCAAACAATCGTCATCATCAATTTGAAACTTTGATTCCCTATCCGAAACACATTCAGCCCGTCTTGCAACCAATTCATCATCGACTTTCTGAGCTTTACGAATTTGATGAATCAACAATGGTTTGGCCTTTTAAGTCTGCTACTAACACATTGTCGGATAGAACAGACAAGTGTACTGTGACAGCCCAAAATTGACCCTAGTCGGGAAGTGGTTTCGAGACCGCTAAACCGAGTCACTGAAATGTTTGAATGTGATATTTATTGTCTAGAATATGTAATTATGAATGTGTGAAAATTTCAAGCTTCGATTTAGTCGATTGCATGTGAATTCAGTTAGTAGGATTTGTGTGACACTTTTGAAATGTGATAGGCTAATCTATAAGGATCTAATAGTCCATGTAATAAAAAGGGAGGACTTGCATGTCAAATTCCCCCCTAATTAGTAGTGGCCGGCCATGCTATGAGTGGAAACATGTCACAAACATGTTATGTTAGTGAGGTATGTTAGGAAAAATAAAATAAGGAGTATGGGTAATAAAGAAATGGAAAAAAAAAAGAAAGAATGTGTGTGAGTGTTCCCCCCATTGCCGTGAGTTAAAGAAAAGAAAAAAAAATTGTTCATCCTTTTTCATTTCTTTTGGCCAAAAATTCTAAGGAAGGAGGAAAGAGTTCTTGCTTCATGTTTGGTTTGGAAGAGGATTAGGAGGAGGTTTGACCATACTTGTATCTAGATTAAGGTATGTTTGAGGTTGTGCCATGAGATTCATGCATGTTTTTAGTTGCTAGCTTGAGTTCTAATTATCCCATGGTTCAAATCTTTGCTATGTCATGGGGATGATATTCGGCCTAGGTGGATTTTGTGTTAATGCCATTGCATGCTAAATATGAAGCTTGTTAATGATACATGTGATGGTGGATTGATGACTCTTGGATTTTCTTTTTAGCATTTTTGAGTGAGACATTAAGTTCTTTGTTTAACCATGACCAAAATTGAAATGGTATGGTGTTGTGATGTATTCGGCCATGGTATATCCATAAGTATGATTTATGCTTATTGCATGGTAGGTAAGATTTGTGTTTTGGATTTATGTTCATGTTTAGTTATAATCAACTTTGAGATTCGGCTCTTGCATATATATATATATGTTTGCACATGACGTATTGGTATGACATATACAATATCTCAAGGTATATATTTACATATGATGGTGTTTCGGTTATGGAGTACATGATGGATGCGTATTGAGTTATAATATGTAATGCATTAGTTAGTAAAAGGTATGCCATTTGTGTGTGGTATTGAGTATATAATTGGCCTCAACATAGACATGCATAACCGGCCACATGAATGAGTACATAGGTTGATGTGTTGTTCGGCCATAGGTAAGCATATTGAAGGCTTTATCTTGACTTAGAAAATTCGGCTAAGGAGAGTATTAACTAATGTGTTGAGTTTGATTCATGATTCCGTACATATGTGACTTTAATGTCTAATGAATATATGTGGGCCAAGTACCTTGAGTTCCTCTTTTCGATGCTCAAATGATTAAATCAATTTATTTGTTAAATTAAGCTCAAGAGCAAAGGGGAACTAAATCCGATAAAGGGAAGGAAAAAGTGGTCGAATAGCCATCGGAATCGTTCGACAACATCCGAGGTAAGTTTTCGAGTAATGGGACTTAAATTATGATTCGATTAGATTATGTCTTAAGTAAATCAAAATCATGCTCTTATATGTGGCTATTGAGCCGAAATTGTAAATGTGATAAGTGTCTTGTGTTTGAGCTTTGGTAATGAAAATGAAATATGAATGTGTCATGATTTATTGATATATGTGCATGGTTACTCGAATGATATCCGGGCTAAGTCCCGAAGGCTTTTGTGCTAAGCGACTACATCCGGACTAAGATCCGAAGGCATTTGTGCTAGCGACTATATCCGGGCTAAGTCCTGAAGGCATTTATGCTAGTGACCATATCCGGGTTCAGACCCGAAGGCCTTGTGCGAGTGGTTATATCCGGCTAAACCCCGAAGATGCTTGATTTGGGAATGAGCGATCTTGCTGTAAAAATTTAAATTAATACGCTCGTAAAATCCCAGCGATGAGGTATGTTTCGTGTGTGCTTTGAATTAGTTGATCCCTTACAAATCTGTATTCGCTCAGTCGATAAATGAGCTACCGGCCTTTGGCTAAGTTGATCTTTTGTGTATGAACATAAGGGTTGGTAATGTGAAGTAAGTATGATATTGAAAATTTGTGCATATTAAATTATCCGTTTAGCTATATGAATGCTATACTTTTGTTGTGCTGGAATCCCTTGCTCAAAACTTACTAAGCATAAATTGCTTACACCGTTTCTTTGTTTCTCTGTTTCATAGATTTTGGCTCGTCAGCTATCGGACTCGGGATTTTTGGAAGTCGAAGTCTCCCACACTATCAAAGCCCCCTTTTGGTACAATTTTGGTTGAACTTTGAAATGGCATGTATAGGACTACCCTTTTGTTGTTGGTCATGTACCCTTCGGTTTTGTGTAAATTTGGATAGCCATGCGAAAATGGCTTAAATATACTTTGATCATAGCATTATAATCGTTTTGTATGTTGTCCGTCGAGAGGTATGGAAATGTTGGTAACGGTTAGCCATGGGAAGGGTTATTCTTGATCACTTTTGGAATATGTATGACAAACTCTAGTTGATCCATGGAGGATCATGAAATAGGTAAAGTTTACCTTAAAAAAAACAGATGCTGGCAGCAGCAGTGATGTGGATGTGAAAAATCACTAAAAATAGTAGGAATGGAATTAAATAGTTAATAAATTATGTAAACGAAAATTGATGAATCTATTTTCATAGGAAAGTAACGAAACGATCATATGGACAGTATGTTAAGAGATATTCAGGTTCTCGTGAGACAGGGCCAGAACGGTTTCTGGATTCCCTGTTCCGAATTTGGAAATTCATTATAAATTAACCAGAGATAATTAGAAGTCATGCCATATATTCATAGATTCCTTTTGAGTCTAGTTTCTATAGAAACAAACGACATCAGTATTGAAGCCCTGTACAGGGAGATATCAAAGTCGTAATGTGCAAAGGTCAGTGTAGTTGATCCCTGTAACATGGGAGACTTTGAATAATAAACTGTACTAATTGGCCTGGCCAAAAATTCTAGAAAAAAATTTTAGATGTATATATGAGTCTAGTTTCAGGGAAAAATCACGAAGCTGATTTTCGAGTTGTGAAACTCAAGATATGATTTTTAAGCTGACAGTGACGCAGTTAGCCAGCTTGTCTGGAAAAGTTAAAATGGATTGTGCAAAGAAGTGATTTAAGTCTGCAAACTCCTCGTGTCCGACTCCGGCGACAGACTCGGGTACGGGGTGTTACAATTTTATTGGTATCAGAGCTACGGTTTAGTCAATTCTAGGACTACCGTAATACGTTTGGGTCTAGCTATACATGCCATTTTGTGATTATTTGATAGTGTGGTGATTTCTGACGATTGAAAATGTGTTTATTTATAGTAATGGATCCAGATCCCGACCGAGCGGTAGCTGATGATCTTGAGAGTGTGGCGCCTGCTCCCGCACAAGGGACAGCTCGGCGGACTCTCAACCGATTGCTAGTAATCCGAATGACGAAGCTAGACAAGCTTTCTATCGCGTAATGAATGATTGGTTCAACCAATACATTCGAACTAATACGACTGTTCCACAACCTCCATTCCCGACTAATGCCACCCCCGCACCTACAATACCTCCGGCAACTGACCAAATAAGGTCAAATAAGCCCCCAGTTGATAGAATCCGAAAACACGGGGCTACTGAATTTAAAGCTACGGACAGCGATGATGCCGAGCAAGCTGAATTTTGGTTGGACAACACTATCCGGGTACTCGACGAGCTATCTTGCACACCCGATGAGTGCCTAAAGTGTACTATCTCCTTGCTACATGATTCTGCCTACTATTGGTGGAATACGTTGACTTCTGTTGTGCCTAGAGAGCAAGTAACTTGGGAGTTTTTCCAAACCGAGTTTCGGAAAAAGTATATCAGTCAGAGATTCATTGACCAAAAACGGAAGGGATTTCTTGAACTCAAACAAGGTTCCATGTCAGTTACCGACTATGAACGAAAATTTGTGAGGCTTAGCCGGTATGCGCGAGAATGCATTTCTTCATAAGCTGTGATGTGTAAACGTTTCGAGGATGGACTAAATGATGATATAAAGCTGTATGTTGGCATTTTGGAAATTCGAGAATTTGTGGTACTTGTTGAGCGAGCTTGTAAAGCCGAGGAGCTAAGTATGGAGAAAAGAAAAGCTGATATGGGAGCAAAGGAGTTTCGTAAGAGGTCTTCGGGGAAGCCCTTCCCACAGTCATCGAAGAAATTTAGAGATGACTTAGGCCGGTCTAGGGACACTTCGGGTTTCTCTAGACGAGATCGCGATCGACCCCCTGTGAGCACACGAGTCACTTCGGTCGCCAGTGTTGGAAATGATCGTCGGGACATAACGGAATGTCGATATTGTGGTAAATGGCATTCGGGGAGTTGTAGATTCCATGACCGCTCCTGTTACAAGTGCGGATCAGTTGACCACTTCATTAAAGATTGCCCGAGGTTGTCTGAACAAAATGTAAATCAGAGTGGGAAACCGGGTGCTACCACTGCTCGAGGTAGACCATCTAGAAATACGGGCAATGCTAGTGGTGGTCAGAGAGGATCTAGAGATGCTACGACCAGATCCGAGGCTCGCGCTCCTGCTAGGGCTTATGCTATACGCGCACGCGAGGATGCTTCCTCGCCAGATGTTATTATCGGTACTTTTACTCTCTTTGATACTAATGTGATTGCTTTGATTGACCCTGGTTCTACTCATTCTTATATATGCGAAACCTTAGCATCCAGTAAGACTTTACCTATTGAGTCTACTGAGTTCGTAATTCGGGTGTCAAATCCCTTGGGTCGTTACGTGCTTGTCGACAAAGTGTGTAAGAAATGTCCCCTAGTAATTCGAGGTTCCTATTTTCTGGCGGACTTGATGCTTTTGCCGTTTGATGAATTTGATGTTATTCTTGGTTTGGATTGGTTGACCGTGCATGATGCGGTTGTGAATTGCAAAAGCAAGACTATGGATTTGAGGTGCGTAAATAACGAGATGATCCGAGTTGAGTCTACGGACTTGGATGGGTTGCCAGCTGTAATATTCTCAATGTTGGCCCAGAAATATGTAAGAAAAGGGTGCGAAGCATACCTTGCGTATGTACTTGATGATAAAGAATTAGAAAAGAAACCCGAATCTGTGCCGGTGGTTTGTGAATACCCAGATGTTTTTCCTGAAGAATTATCGGGTTTACCACCTGTTCGGGAGGTAGAGTTTGGTATTGAGCTTGCACCTGGAACTACGCCAATTTCGATAGCTCCGTATCGTATGGCACCAACCGAGATAAAGGAGTTGAAAGCTCAGTTGCAAGAGTTGACTGATAGAGGTTTCGCTCGACCAAGTTTCTCACCTTGGGGTGCACCAGTATTGTTTGTGAAGAAGAAGGACGGAACCATGAGGTTGTGCATCGACTATCGTCAGCTGAATAAAGTGACAATAAAGAATAAATATCCGATACCGCGTATTGATGATTTGTTTGATCAACTAAAGGGAGCCTCAGTGTTTTCAAAGATAGATTTGAGATCGGGTTATTATCAGTTGCGAATTCGAGATTCGGATATACCCAAAATTGCTTTCAGAACGAGATACGGCCACTACGAGTTCTTAGTGATGCCGTTTGGGCTCACTAATACCCCTGCGGTATTTATGGACTTGATGAATCGGATCTTCAGACAGTATTTGGATCGGTTCGTAGTTGTGTTTATTGATGACATCTTGGTCTATTCAGGAGATGAGACCGAACATGCTGAGCACCTGAGATTAGTGTTGCAAATTTTACGGGATAAGCAGTTATATGCTAAGTTCAGTAAGTGTGAGTTCTGGTTAAGAGAGGTTAGCTTCTTGGGCCACGTGGTATCCGCATCGGGTATTCGAGTTGACCCGAACAAAATTTTAGCCATACTTAACTGGAAGCCTCCGAGAAATATTACTGAGGTTCGGAGCTTTTTGGGACTTGCCGGTTACTACCGACGGTTTGTAAAAGGTTTCTCGATGATAGCCACACCGATGACGAAGCTACTTCAAAAAGATGTTAAGTTCGAATGGACGGAAAAATGTTAGAAAAGTTTTGATCAACTGAAAACTTATTTGACCGAAGCTCCAATTCTAGTGCAGCCCGAATCAGGCAAAGAGTTTGTCATTTATAGTGATGCGTCCCTACTTAGGTTAGGTTGCGTATTGATGCAAGAAGGTCGAGTTGTGGCCTATGCGTCGAGACAATTAAAGCCACATGAGAAAAATTATCCGACCCATGATCTCGAACTAGCTGCCATCGTATTCACTTTAAAAATATGGCGACATTACTTATTTGGTGAAAAGTGCCATGTATTTTCGGATCACAAAAGTCTCAAATATTTGATGACTCAAAGAGACTTAAATCTACGACAAAGACGTTGGCTCGAGTTGTTAAAGGATTATGAGCTTGTCATTGACTATCACCCGGGAAAGGCTAAGTGGTTGCGGACGCCTTAAGCCGGAAATCACTGTTTGCTTTACGAGCGATGAATGTACTCTTGTCTGTTCTACCCGACAATGTGTTAGTAGCTGAATTAAAGGCCGAACCATTATTTATTCATCAAATTCGTGAAGCTCAGAAAGTCGACGATGAATTGGTTGCAAAACGGGCTGAGTGTGTTCCGAACAAGGAATCGGAGTTTCAAATTGATGATGATGATTGTTTCAGGTTCAGAAGTCGTTTGTGTGTTCCAAGGAATTCGGAACTCATTTCGATGATTCTGAACGAAGCCCATTGTAGCCGAATGTCAATTCACCCAGGGAGTACGAAAATGTACAACGATTTGAAACGTCGGTTTTGGTGGCATGGTATGAAACGAGACATCTCCGACTTTGTTTCAAGATGTTTAATATGTCAACAAGTGAAAGAGGAACATCAAGTGCCTTCAGGATTACTTCAGCCGATCATGATACCCGAGTGGAAATGGGATCGAGTCACAATGGACTTTGTCTTCGGACTGCCATTGTCAGCAAGTAAGAAGGATGCGATTTGGGTTGTTGTTGATAGACTGACTAAGTCGGCTCACTTTATCCCCATACGCACGGATTTTTCATTGGATAAACTAGCTGAATTGTACGTTTCTCAGATTGTGAGATTACACGGGGTACCTATTTCTATCGTGTCGGATAGAGATCCGAGATTCACCTCACGATTTTGGAAGAAATTGCAAGAAGCTTTGGGTACCAAGCTGCATTTTAGCACTGCTTTTCACCCCCAAACCGATGGTCAATCCGAGCGGATAATTTAGATACTTGAGGATATGTTGAGATGTTGCATCCTCGAGTTCAGTAGTTCATGGGAACGGTATTTACCTTTGATTGAATTCGCTTACAACAATAGTTTTCAATCAAGTATTAAGATGGCACCTTACGAGGCTTTGTACGGTCATAAATGCCGTACACCATTGTTTTGGACCGAGCTCGGTGAAAGTAAAATTTTCGGAGTTGATTTGATTAAAGATGCCGAACGGAAAGTAAAGGTAATCCATGAAAGTCTGAAGGCAGCCACAGATCGTCAGAAATCGTATGCGGATTTGAAACGAAAAGACATTGAATATCAGGTGGGAGATAAAGTGTTTCTTAAAGTTTCGCCTTGGAAAAAGGTACTCAGATTTGGCCGTAAGGGCAAGTTGAGTCCGAGATTCATTGGGCCGTACGAAATCTCCGAACGAGTTGGTCCAGTTGCGTATAGATTGATTTTGCCCCCTGAACTTGAAAAGATTCACGATGTCTTTCATGTTTCGATGCTTCGACGTTATAGATCCGATCCGTCACACGTGATTAATCCATCAGAAGTTAAAATTCAATCTGACTTGAGTTATGAAGAAGAACCGATTCGTATCCTAGCTCGTGAAGTGAAAGAGTTGCGAAACAAAAGGGTTCCATTAGTAAAGGTGTTATGGCTCAAACACGGAGTCGAAGAAGCTACTTGGGAAACCGAGAATGCCATGAAAGAACGATACCCAAACTTATTTACCGGTAAGATTTTCGGGGACGAAAATTTCTTAAGTGGGGGAGAGTTGTGACAGCCCAAAATTGACCCTAGTCGAGAAGTGGTTTCGGGACCGCTAAACCGAGTCACCGAAATGTTTGAATGTGATATTTATTGTCTAGAACATGTAATTATGAATGTGTGAAAATTTCAAGCTTCGATTTAGTCGATTGCATGTGAATTCAGTTAGTAGGATTTGTGTGACACTTTTGAAATGTGATAGGCTAATCTATAAGGATCTAATAGTGCATGTAATAAAAAGGGAGGACTTGCATGTCAAATTCCCCCCTAATTAGTAGTGGCCGGCCATGCTATGAGTGGAAACATGTCACAAACATGTTATGTTAGTGAGGTATGTTAGGAAAAATAAAATAAGGAGTATGGGTAATAAAGAAATGGAAAAAAAAAAAGAAAGAATGTGTGTGAGTGTTCCCCCCCCATTGCCGTGAGTTAAAGAAAAGAAAAAAAAATTTGTTCATCCTTTTTCATTTCTTTTGGCCAAAAATTCTAAGGAAGGAGGAAGGAGTTCTTGCTTCATGTTTGGTTTGGAAGAGGATTAGGAGGAGGTTTGGCCATACTTGTATCTAGATTAAGGTATGTTTGAGGTTGTTCCATGAGATTCATGCATGTTTTTAGTTGCTAGCTTGAGTTCTAATTAGCCCATGGTTCAAATCTTTGCTATGTCCTGGGGATGATATTCGGCCTAGGTGGATTTTGTGTTAATGTCATTGCATGCTAAATATGAAACTTGTTAATAATACATGTGATGGTGGATTGATGACTCTTGGATTTTCTTTTTAGCATTTTTGAGTGAGACATTAAGTTCTTTGTTTAACCATGACTAAAATTGAAATGGTATGGTGTTGTGATGTATTCAGCCATGGTATATCCATAAGTATGATTTATGCTTATTGCATGGTAGGTAAGATTTGTGTTTTGGATTTATGTTCATGTTTAGTTATAATCAACTTTGAGATTCGGCTCTTGCACATATATATATGTTTGCACATGACGTATTGGTATGACATATACAATATCTCAAGGTATATATTTACATATGATTGTGTTTCGGTTATGGAGTACATGATGGATGCGTATTGAGTTATAATATGTAATGCATTAGTTAGTAAAAGGTATGCCATTTGTGTGTGGTATTGAGTATATAATTGGCCTCAACATAGACATGCATAATCGGCCACATGAATGAGTACATAGGTTGATGTGTTGTTCGGCCATAGGTAAGCATATTGAAGGCTTTATCTTGACTTAGAAAATTTGGCTAAGGAGAGTATTAACTAATGTGTTGAGTTTGATTCATGATTCCGTACACATGTGACTTTAATGTCTAATGAATATATGTGGGCCAAGTACCTTGAGTTCCTCTTTTCGATGCTCAAATGATTAAATCAATTTATTTGTTAAATTAAGCTCAAGAGCAAAGGGGAACTAAATCCGATAAAGGGAAGGAAAAAGTGGTCGAATAGCCATCGGAATCGTTCGACAACATCCGAGGTAAGTTTTCGAGTAATGGGACTTAAATTATGATTCGATTAGATTATGTCTTAAGTAAATCAAAATCATGCTCTTATATGTGGCTATTGAGCCGAAATTGTAAATGTGATAAGTGTCTTGTGTTTGAGCTTTGGTAATGAAAATGAAATATGAATGTGTCATGATTTATTGATATATGTGCATGGTTACTCGAATGATATCCGGGCTAAGTCCCGAAGGCTTTTGTGCTAAGCGACTACATCCGGACTAATATCCGAAGGCATTTGTGCTAGCGACTATATCCGGGCTAAGTCCCGAAGGCATTTATGCTAGTGACCATATCCGGGTTAAGACCCGAAGGCCTTGTGCGAGTGGTTATATCCGGCTAAACCCCGAAGATGCTTGATTTGGGAACGAGCGATCTTGCTGTAAAAATTTAAATTAATACGCTCGTAAAATCCCAGCGATGAGGTATGTTTCGTGTGTGCTTTGAATTAGTTGATCCCTTACAAATCTGTATTCGCTCAGTCGATAAATGAGCTACCGGCCTTTGGCTAAGTTGATCTTTTGTGTATGAACATAAGGGTTGGTAATGTGAAGTAAGTATGATATTGAAAATTTGTGCATATGAAATTATCCGTTTAGCTATATGAATGCTATACTTTTGTTGTGCTGGAATCCCTTGCTCAAAACTTACTAAGCATAAATTGCTTACTCCGTTTCTTTGTTTCTCTGTTTTATAGATTTTGGCTCGTCAGCTATCGGACTCGGGATTTTTGGAAGTCGAAGTCTCCCACACTATCAAAGCCCCCTTTTGGTACAATTTTGGTTGAACTTTGAAATGGCATGTATAGGACTACCCTTTTGTTGTTGGTCATGTACCCTTCGGTTTTGTGTAAATTTGGATAGCCATGCGAAAATGGCTTAAATATACTTTGATCATAGCATTATAATCGTTTTGTATGTTGTCCGTCGAGAGGTATGGAAATGTTGGTAACGGTTAGCCATGGGAAGGGTTATTCTTGATCACTTTTGGAATATGTATGACAAACTCTAGTTGATCCATGGAGGATCATGAAATAGGTAAAGTTTACCTTAAAAAAACAGATGCTGGCAGCAGCAGTGATGTGGATGTGAAAAATCACTAAAAATTGTAGGAATGGAATTAAATAGTGAATAAATTATGTAAACGAAACTTTATGAATCTATTTTCATATTAAAGTAACGAAACGATCATATGGACAGTATGTTAAGAGATATTCAGGTTCTCGTGAGACAGGGGCAGAATGGTTTCTGGATTCCCTTTTCCGACTTTGAAAATTCATTATAAATTAACCAGTGATAATTAGAAGTCATTCCATATATGCATAGATTCCTTTTTGAGTCTAGTTTCTATAGAAACAAACGACATCAGTATTGAAGCCTTGTACAGTGAGATATCCAAGTCGTAATGCGCAAAGGTCAGTGTAGTCGATCCCTGTAACATGGGAGACGTTGACTAATAAACTGTACTAATTGGCCTGACCAAAAATTCTAGAAAAAAATTTGTAGATGCATATATGAGTCTAGTTTCAGGGAAAAATCACGAAGCTGATTTTCAAGTTGTGAAACTCAAGATATGATTTTTAAGCTGACAGTGACGCAGTTAGCCAGCTTGCCTAGAAAATTTAAAATGGATTGTGCAAAGAAGTGATTTAAGTCTGCAAACCCCTCGTGTCCGACTCCGGCGACGGACTCGGGTACGGGGTGTTACATGTACATTCATCGTTCGTAAAGCAAACAGTTATTTACAACTTAAGGCATCCGCAACCACATTAGCCTTTCCCGGGTGATAATCAATGACAAGCTTATAATCTCTCAACAACTCAAGCCAACGCCTTTGTCGCAGATTCAAGTCTCTTTGAGTCATCAAATATTTGAGACTTTTGTGATCCGAATATACATGACACTTCTCACCAAATAAGTAATGTCGCCATATTTTCAAAGCGAATACGATGGCAGCTAATTCGAGATCATGGGTTGGATAATTTTTCTCATGTGACTTCATATGTCTCGAAACTTTTCTGACATTTTTCTGTCCATTCAAACTTAACATCTTTCTGAAGTAGTTTCGTTATTGGTCTGGCTATCATCGAGAAACCCTTTACAAAGCGTCTGTAGTAACCGGCAAGTCCCAAAAAGCTCCAAACCTCAGTAATATTTCTCGGGGGCTTCCAGTTAAGTATGGCTGAAATTTTGCTCGGATCGACTCGAATACCCGATGCAGATACCACATGACCCAAGAAGCTCACCTCTCTTAACCAGAACTCACACTTACTGAACTTAGCATATAACTTAGCATATAACTGCGAATTTTTGAGAGGGTCAATGTGCCCAATACTGGAGCTGGAGGCTGAAGGTCAGTTACGAAATGACTTCAGTATAATGGAGTTGCTCCTAATGTGGCTGAGTACTGGATCGAGGCCACAGAAAGGATTATGGACGATTTGGGCTACACCCCCGAGCAGAAACTAAAGGGTGCAGTGTCATTGCTGAGAGATGAGGCTTACCAGTGGTGGCTTACAATTAAGGATGGCACTCAGCCTTATCGACTGACCTGGGAGCTCTTTAAGACCACTTTTCAGGGGAAGCATGTGGGTGCGAGTTATGTGGATACCCGTAGAAGAGAGTTCCTGAATCTGACTCAGAGGGATAGATCAGTCGCCGAGTACGAGGCTGAATTTTTGCGATTAAGCCGCTATGCGCGAGGTATGGTGGTGGCTGAGTACGAGTAATGTGTTTGCTTTAAGAATGGCCTTAGGGATAATCTGAGGGTTTTGATAGCTCCACAGAGGGAGCGAGACTTTGCTACTTTGGTTGATAAGGCAAAGATCGTTGAGGAAGTCAAGCACAGTGAACGCCAGAACCGAGAGATAGGTAGGAGCAAGAGGGATTCAGAGCCTTCGAGTTTTGTTTAGAGGCCTAAGAAAAAGGCCAGAGTTGATAGGAAGATCAGATTTGGGGCTCCTAATGCTGCTACTGGATAGCCGCTGTGTACTGGTTGTGGTAGACGCCATCTGGACGAGTGTTGGAAAAAGATTGGAGCATGCATGAGGTGCGATTCTATGGAGCATCGTAACTGGGAGTGTCCACAAAGGTCCGATCAGATGCAAGCTTCTGGTATTGGTACTACACCATAGAGAATGATTCAGCAGCCACCGAGAGGTCGTGGTCAGGCCAGAGGTGGAAATGGGTTGGGTCGTGGTCAGAGAGAACCAGACAGAGATGCTGGTCATACTGAAGAGAGGCAACCGGCTCTAGTGTATGTTGCACGTCACCGAGAGGATGGAGATGCTCCGGAGGTCATCACAGGTATGTTCTTTATTTATAATGTACCTTATACTGGATTGATAGATATAGAATCCACTCATTCCTATATAGCTTGTACTGTGTCCGAAAACCTGGGTATACTGGTGGAGAGCACTACAAGTGAGGTCACTATATTGAGTCAGTTGTGGCAATCAATAAAGGTGAATAAATTGTTTAAAGACGTCCCTTTGGAGGTTCAAGGGGCTATCTTCTTGGCTGATCTGATGGAATTGCCTTTTGGGAAATTTGATCTGATACTAGGAATGGACTGGTTGGTTAAGCACTAAGTGAGTCTAGACTGTGCGTCTAAGAGGGTTTTTCTAACAACCGAGGGGGATAACGAGGTAGTCATAATTAGGGAGCCTCGAAACTACTTATCGAATGTGATTTCTTCATTAAGGGTCGAAAAGTTGGTTCGTAAGGGATGTGAGGCATATCTGGCCTACATTAATGTTTCAGATCCTGGGGATTTTTTGGTTAAGGATATCAGGACGGTTAAGGACTTTCCAGACGTTTTTCGAAAGAGCTACCAAGGTTACCTCCTAACAGAAAACTGGAGTTTGGGATTGAGCTTCTTCCTAGAACAACTCCCGTGTCCATCGCTCCCTATAGAATGGCACCAAAGGAGCTTGTGGAGCTAAGGCTCAAATTCAAGAGTTACTAGATCGTGGGTTCATCCATCCTAGTATGTCTCCGTGGGGAGCACCAGTTCTGTTTGTGAAAAAAGAAGGATGAATCCATGCGTATGTGTATTGACTATCAGCAACTGAATAAGTTGAGCATCAAGAATAAGTACCCCCTATTGAGGATAGACGAACTGTTTGACCAGTTTCGAGGTGCTTCAGCTTTCTCTAAGATTGACCTCCGGTCAGGGTATCACCAGTTGCGAGTTAGGGAGGTTGATGTGCATAAGACAACATTTAGGACTCGATACGATCATTACGAGTTCCTAGTGATACCATTTGGACTGACGAATACAATAGCAGTTTTTATAGATATGATGAACCTGGTGTTCCAACCCTATTTGGATCAGTTCGTGGTGGTATTTATTGATGATATACTGGTGTATTCAAAGACTGAAGATGAGCACGATGAACACCTCAAAGTGGTTCTACAGATTCTGCGAGAGAAACAATTGTACGCTAAGTTTAGTAAATGTGAGTTCTGGTTATGTAAAGTAACATTTTTGGGACATGTGGTTTCTACTGAGGGGATTAGAGTCGATCTTCGAAAGATTGAGGCTGTCTTAGATTGGAACCAGCCTAAGATGTATCTGAGATCCGCAGTTTTATAGGACTGGTAGGGTACTACTGACGTTTTGTTGAAAGGTTTTCACTGATTGTAGCACCCTTACCTAAGCTGCTACGCAAGCGGGTGCCTTTTAACTTGACTGGTAGACAGCAAGAAAGCTTTGAGAAGCTCAAAATCGTGCTGACTGAGGCCCATGTTTTAATACAACTAGAGTCTGGAAAAGGGTTTACTATTTATAGCGATGCATCACATGTTGGTTTAGGATGTGTGTTGATGCAGGAGGGAAAGGTTGTAGCGTATATGTCTCATTAACTTAAGACTCATAAGGTGAATTACCCAACGCATGACTTGGAGTTGGCCATGGTGGTATTCGTACTGAAAATTTGGTGGCATTATTTATACGGTGAGAAGTGTATCATCTACACCGATCACAAGAGCCTCAAGTATCTCCTCACTCAGATGGACCTGAATCTTAGGCAGCATAGATGGATTGAGCTGCTTAAGGACTACGACTCCACAATTGAATACCGCCCTGGTAAAGCCAATGTAGTGGCCAATGCACTAAGCCGTAAGGCTATGACTGATCTGAGGGTGATATTTGTTCGCCTCAGTTTATTTGATGATGGTAGTCTGTTGGCCAAACTTCAGGTTAAACCGACGTGGATTGAGCAGATTAAGGGTAAACGATGGAGGATGAGTCACTGGGTCTTCGTTCTGATAGGTTGAGAGTGGTGATACTGTGGATTTTAGACTGAATAGTAAAGGCATGCTTTGTTTCCATGGAAATAATTTGTGTTCCAAAGGATACTGATTTGAGGCAATCCATACTACGAATGGCACATAGTAACCCTTATGCTATGCATCCTGGCGGAAATAAGATGTACGCGACCTTTGTGAGTCATACCGGTTGCCAAGTCTAAAGCGTCAGGTTACAAATTTTGTGGGTAAATGTCTGACTTGCCAGCAGGTTAAGGCTGAGCATCAGTTACCTTCAGGATTGTTGTAGCCAGTTAAGATTCCACTTTGTAAGTGGAAGAGAGTGGCTATGGATTTCGTTAGTGGGTTGCCCCTAACGCCCACTAAAAAGGACTCAGTATGGGTCATCATGGATAGATTGACCAAATCTGCCCACTTTATACCGGTTTGTATTGACTACTCACTGCAGAAGCTGGCTAAACTGTATGTGTCTGAAATAAGACTACATGGGGTATCAGTTTCAATAATATCTGATAGGGATCCTCGTTTCATGTCTCGGTTCTAGAAGTAGTTACATGAAGCTCTGGGTACAAGATTGGACTTCAGTACTGCATTCCATCCTCAGACAGACGGTCATTCAGAAAGGGTGATTCAGATACTGGAGGACATGTTAAGAAGTTACGTGATTGATTTCCTAGGCAATTGGGAGGATTACTTGCCATTAGCAGAGTTTGTTTATAACAACAGCTATTAGTCTAGCATACAGATGCCACCTAACGAGGCATTATATGATCATAGGTGTCGTACACTTTCATGTTGGACTAAGTTGGGCGAGTGGTGTGTTCTGGGTCCTGAACTAGTTTCTGGTACGAAGATAAAGTTAGACTTATTCAGGATCGGCTAAAAGTGGCATCAGATAGACAGAAGTCCTACGTGGATCTAAAGCGTAGAGAGATTGAGTATTTTTTTGGAGAGTTCGTTTCTCTCAATGTCTTGCCATGGAAGAAGGTAATGAGGTTTGGACGTAAGAGCAAGTTGAGCCCTAGGTTAATTGAGCCTTATCACATACTGAAACAAGTGGGGCTGGTTGCCTACCAGTTGGAGATACCTCTAGTGTTAGATCAAATTCAAGCCGTGTTCCACGTCTCTAAGTTGAGGCACTACCACTCTGATCCCACGCATATTGTTCCGGTTGAAGAGATCGAGGTTCGGCTAGATCTAACCTTTGAGGAGAAGCTAGTACAGATATTGGAGCAAGATGTAAAGGTTCTAATAAGAAAATCCATCCCCCCTGGTTAAGGTTCTTTGGCGTAATCATATCTCTGAGAAGGCCATGTGGGAGCCTGAGGATGCAATGCGTTAGCAGTATCCTCATTTGTTCTGATTAGGTAAAATTTCGAGGACAAAATTTTCTTTTAGGGGGTAGAGTTGTAACACCCCAAAAATCCCTTATATATTATTCTATTTACGTATGTTTGTGACACAAATGTATATCTGCTTCAGTGGTTAAGTGTTCTGGGTGTGTATGACAGGTCTTGAGTTCAAGCCTTGTCTTGAGCAAAATTTTTGTTTTAAGTGAATAAAGCCCTATCTTTAGTCAGTAGACTTATAAATAAAGGTTAGTAAAATATGTCAGAATGGGCCTGCTGGTCTGGTGGTTAAGTGGAGTGTTAAGTTGTTGGATACTGATATTGATACTGATATTGATATTGAAAGGGCTTAGGCTCAGACTGTGATTACTGGTTTACTGTTTCTATGTTTGTATGGGGATTACACACTGAGTTTACGTAAACTCACCCCTTCTGCTTAATCTGTACTGGTAATCCCCAGACTTGACGGATCGATGCAGCGAAGGACTTGACGGTGGCCACACGTAATTAAACCATTTTGTCTTCAACTTTGGGTATTTAACTCTTAATTATTTTCTGGGTTAATTTTTGATGTAAATTGCGGACTTTCTAGGACTTTTACTTAATTTGGGTTATTATTTCTTTTTATAGATTCATAACTGTTAAGATGTTTAAAAGACTCAGTTTTCTAAAAGGTAAAGCTTTCTCTAAACACGTGATTTATTCAAAATGACTTTTAAGAGCTTCCGCAACGATATGTGTAAAAATGATTAACTAGATAAGTATCAATTTTAGGGTCAACAAGAGATAAGAAATGAAAATTATTTTTATCGAAATAAATTAGGTTCAGATGCTATCATGTGACATTGCCAGATTCGGCCGTAACGTCTAAGCCGGGTTTAGAGTGTTACAGAGACAGGTAGGATATTTTGGAAGAATTTGCATATATGTTTTATTATAAAGATATTGCATTATCATAATCATGCACATAAAAGTCTGCATATTTGATTATTATGTGTTTTATAAAGTTTTTGTTCAGTTTAAAGTAAATTTTTTATTAAACTTGATATAAAACTCACATTGAACTTATTAGCTCACTCCTTTAGTTTTCTTAACCTTTTCAGATAATACTCGTGGATAAGACTTGGATGCAGCATTAGGAGAAGATTTTTGAATTTAAATAAATTAAAGTATTTAAAACTCTTTTGGGGACTATTTTGGACTTTGGTCTTTGGGTTGTTCTTATTATGTCTTAAGTACTTTGATATGTTAATTACAATAAATGTATTAAATTTGGATTTTAAATGTTTTAAAATCAATGGTTTTAAATATATAAATTGTTTCCATAAAAAATAATAATTTGTAATAAATAGATTTTATAGTTTTATTTAATCCGCTGCGAATTTTTGAAAAATAGAATTTTTACTATATAACGTTTAAAAATTTGCAAGACAAGTTTTTTTTATTAAATCTATTAAAAAGTAATTGCTTGAAATACTACAAAAAATCATTTAAGTTAAACATATTTTATGAAAGATTTATCGATGACAATTTTTCTATTAAAATCAAAATGTTTTTTAGAAAAACAATTTAAGCACAATTGATTTGAAAGTCTTTTCTTCAAGATTGTTGTAGCTTCCGAAATTTGGCCATAACGTCTAGGCTGGATTTGGGGGGGTTACAAAGTCCATGAGGGAGAAACCCTGTAACAGCCTGGTTTTAGCTAAATCGGAATAGTGGTTTCAGAACCACAAATTCGTGGTCAGAAAAATATTTTAATATTATTTTTAGTGTTTATGGCATGGATTAGGTATGTGTGAAAATTTCGTGTTTTAATTTTATCAATTGGCTAGTTAATTTGATAACAGGACTAAATCATGAAAATGCAAAGGTAGCATGCTATATGCTAAAAGTGTTTGATTGCTATGAAATTAAAAGTTGGAAGTCCTTATTATGAAATTAGACCTATGATAGTGGAAATTGACATGAACAGCCATCCATTAAGTGTTTTTAAAGGATATTAAATAAGGTCATTTTGGTAATTAGCTAAATAAATCATAATTTAATAAAACCAAAGTTAAAAATTATGTTCATCTTCACCATTTTCAACCGAAAATAAAGAAGAAAAATAACAAGCTTGCTAGGGTTCGACCATGTTGATGCTCAATTGAAGGTCCATTTTTGTTTCGTTTTCAATAATTTCTACGTTTTGGTGATCGTTACTTTGAGTACTAGCTAGCCCATGCCTTAATTTTCTAATTTGTTGGTGATTTTGTAATTATGAATGCTTGAGCTTTGTGATAGATGATGATGAAAAATGAAAGATAAATGATAGATTATCATGTTTTGTAAAGTGATTTTTGGTAAAAATGCATATTAGGGATTAAATTGAGAAATGTGTAAATTTAGGGGTTGAATTATGAAATAAATGAAAATAATGGGCTACTAGGAGTCTATCAAGAATTCGGCTAGCATGAAATTAGAAAGAAATTATGTAATTTGTGTTTTTATGAAATAAGGACTAAATTGTAAGAAATGTAAAAGTTTAAGGCCAAAGTGTGAAAATGCCCAAATATGTATTTGCGGACTGAATTGAATGATTTGATGAATAAATAAGTTAAATTTGAATTCATATAGATCAAGAAAGAAAGAAATCGGTTTAGTCAAGGGAAATCGAAAGTTGTCGAGTAGTCGATCCGATCCGTTCGTCATATATACGAGGTAAGTTCATATGTAAATAAATGTCCTTAAATTGATTTATAAATGTTTATTTGTCATTGAATTGCTATGAATGCTGAACGAGCAAATACGAGAAAGTATCGACGAAGTAATGTTAACTGAAAGTCCCGTACGAACCCTAGGAATAGTATAGGATACGAATGTCATGACATTAGGATTGCCGAGATGTGATTACATGTAAGACCATATCTGGGATATGGCATTGTACGAGCTATATGTGATTTCTGAGTATCGTTAACGATTCCAAACAGTTTAATGGGAAAAGTCAAGTCGAGAAAAGAATGTGTGAATAAGTTAAATGATTCAGGTACGTACGAGATTCATACGAGTATTGAAAAGGGAAGTATTTGATGAATTCAATTATGATATTGAATATGTGTACAATAAGAAAGGTTTGTGAACTTATATGTGTTTACTTATAGTTTGCCTATTGATGGAAATGATGTTGATTCATGTGGTAATTTTATTTGTATATGGCTTACAAAGGTTTTAAAGCTTACTTTGTGTGTTCTTTCCCTGTTTTATAAATAATCAAAGCTAGCTGAGACTCGGGGAGCATTGGGAACATCATCAGACTATCAATTATCTTGTTGGTACTTTTAAAGCTTGTATATATGGTATATGACATGTATAGGCTAGTTTTAAGATGATAAGTTTTGAGTTATGATTTTAGCCATGAGTTTGGCTTGCAAATGATGTAAATGTTGGTGTGAATTTGGCCATTTAAGTTGTCTTATGTTTTGGGCACATTTGGTATGCTTTTATGATTGCATTACTAGCTAGATGTTAATTGGTATATTATTGCTTGGAAGATGGTATGTTATGGCTTGATTTTGAGATGATGAAATGGTACATTTTGAGGCATGAAATAGATGAATGGAGTAGTTAAGAGAATGGTCTCTAAATGGCATAAAATGCATATGAAATAGCATGTTTTGGTTGCTTATATATGTATGAAAATGGAAATTTTTGATGATGTGGTTTAGGTGTGATCAAGGAGGGTAAGTAATGCGGCTTCAACCAAGCCTATTTTCACTCCACATAGCTGAGCACACGGGCGTGTGTGTAATAACCCGATTTTGGGACTAGTCGAAATAGTGATTTCAGAACCACTAAACTAAGGTCGAGGAAATTATTTTAAATATCATTTTATGTATTGTAGCATGATTAGATAAGTACATGAAAATTTTGGTGAATTAATTTTAGCGATTGCTCATCAAATTGTGAAAAAGGACAAAATCGCATGAAGTGCAAAAGTCCTATTTTGTTAGATAACAGTGTCAATTAGCTAAAAAACCTAAACTAGGGGCCTTAATGGGTAATTAGACCCTTAGAGAATAGGGTGGTCAGCCAAAGGGGGGACAAATTGATGTGAAAGTCAAAACTAGGTGGTGTTTTGGTCACCAATTTTGACTAGTTTTAAATAAAATAAAACAAAAAGGGCTTCATCTTTTTATTTCTTCTTCTTCAATCGATTTTCATCTTCAAAAGGGGGGTTTTGAGAGCTCAAAATTCAGCCATTAACATCTATTACAAGTAAGTCATTTATAAGGTTATTCTTCATGATTTTTGTATTTTTGGACTCCTTGTAACATAAGCTTTCTATGAAGGGGATTATTTTGCAAAATGGTTGAGAGGTTAGGGTTTTTCCATGAAAGCATATGTGTAGTTTTCTGAAATTCTATGGAAGAATATGAGTATTAGATGCGTAATAAACAACTTTTATGAAGGGATTTTTCATGAAAGTCCTAATAGGGATTATTTTGCATAAGTTGGAAATTTGTTGATAAATGTGAGAAATAATGGAAATTTTGCATTGCTTCTAGTATAAAAAGTAATCAGCTAGGCTTATACTATGAAGAAATTCGATAAAAAAATTGATTTTTTAGCATCGGTTCAAAATAATCATTTTCCCCAATTATGAACTTTCGGGCGTCTAAATTGATATGCTGATGAAATAAATGAATTTTATTAATTTAGATCAAGAGAAATGTGTTTTGGGTCTTGGTCGGGGTAAGAACAAAGTTTACAAGGATTAAACTCGTCTTCATCATTTTGTATCGAGGTAAGTACATATGTAAATAATGTGTTATTGAAGCTTACTTGGTATATTTTAATAATATACATGTGTAATTAGCTTATTGTTGTTATGTATCTAAATTCTAATTGTTTCCATGAATGTTTAAATGACATGTTATGCAAGTAAATTACAATGTGAGCAAATACGATGCTATTTGATTAGTTATGAAGCCCCATTGAACCTTAGACATAGCATAGGATACAAAGGGGCATGTTATGAAATTTATGTGGCATGAACTCATGAGTTGAGTCTGAGTTCATGAGATAAATGCTATAGGTAACGTGGGTCTGGGTACTGAATTTGTGTATAGACCCGTTAGTGGCTCAATGAGCAAACGTTACATGATAGCTATGGGGTCCGGGTCCTGACTTGATAAAATTGCCCGTGAGTAGTACAAATGTGAGTGTTTCATAGCACGAGGTAGCCCTGATTTCTTATATGGCATTTGGTGGCAAATTCCCCGTATATCCATACGTATTTCGAGAGTTCAACGGGTAAACCGAAGATTTAGTTGGTGAATACTTTGATGAGGTATGTATACTGAACTAATGGTTAGGACCTGAGTAAAGAACTAGGTGTATTAAGTATACATGAATGAAAAGAAGAGTAAGATAGAGACGTTAAATGATATATCTTTTAAGCCTAACAAGCTATCGTTGGATGAATATGATTTTCTTATAATTAAACTTTATTTGCATATATGTAGTTACTAAGCTCCTACGCTTACCCTCCTTTCTTTTCTTTCCTTATAGTGCTGCCAAGCTAGCATTGTAGATCCAGTGACATCAAAAGCTTCGATCACGCTATCACTCAAGACCTTAGTATAGTTAGTTTCATTGTTTTGTTTTCTGGCATGTATAAGGACTCGAGTCTTTGTTTAGTGTTTAGTTAGTTAGCCATAATGTGTTGGCTCATATGATGAATATGATACTCATTTTGATTTATAAATAGAAGATGATATTCTCATGGACAAGTAAATTGCATAAATGAAATGTTGTCCATTGTGGTTTTTTTGGCTATGTGATATGCCCTTATGTTAGTATAAAGTGATTTTTGTGTAGGTTATATAAGTAAGGGTGACAAAAAGGCTTGGTAAATAGCCTTATTTTGTCCACACGGATAGGCACAAAGGTATGTGTCTAGGCCATGTGTGACACACAGTTCACCACATGGGCGTGTGATATAGTTGTGTGTCCCCTACACGTAAGAATTGTAAGTCAGTATGCATGGTAGTAAATACACGGGTAGAGACACGGGTGTGTGACTTAGCCGTGTAAAGGGCACGGCCTAGCACACGGGCGTGTGCCTTGGCCGTGTGGCCTTTAAGGATTGCTTACGTCAGAAACAGAATGTCCAAGTTTTTGCAGACGGGCTAGGACACGGGCATGTCATGGCCGTGTGAAGGACATGGGCTAGAGACACGGGCGTGTTCTAGGCCGTGTGAAAACCCCTGTACGTGTGCATTTGGAATTAATTCTACACGGGTATAGAACATGGGCGTGTCCCTGTATTGCTTAGGCCGTGTGAGCCATACGAACCAATAGCACGACCAATTTGAAATGTCACACGAACGTGTTGCCCCTCCCACACGGGCGTGTGCCCCTGTGTTAAGAGTTATTTTCAGAGTTCTTTAAAAGACTCAGATTGCTTTCGAATGGGTTCCAATGGATGTTTTGGGCTTAGTAGGCTCTTATTAAGGAGTTTAAAAATAAAATTGAAGAAGTTTTAATTTGACCATGTTTTGGTGTTATGAAAATGTATATATGCATAAGTTAGGTAATGCCTCATATTCTGACCCGGCTTGGGGCACGGGTGTGGGGTGTTACATTTAGTGGTATTAGAGCTATAATTTAGTTGGTTCTCAGACTAACGTAGCATGTGTACAAGTCTAGCTATACATGCCATAAATAAATTGTGATAGTGTGACGACTCCTGATCATTTAAATTGTGTTTTCATATAGTAATAGATCCCGATCGAACTATGGGGGATGACGTAGAAAGTAATGCATCGACCCCCACTGAAGGGGCAGTGCCATTCGATAATCGACCTCCCATAGTTAGTCAGGGAGGAGGAGAAGGGGCTCAAGAGGCCTTTCTCCACATGATGAATGAGTGGTACACGGAGTTCATCAGAGCGAACCCGAATGCTTAACCCCATCCACCTTCACCTATCCCTCAACCTGTCCCCATAGTACCCCAGGGTATGGACCTTAAGAGGCGGAATAGACCTCTAGTGGATAAGATCCGAAAGCATGGAGCAGAGGAGTTCCGTGCTAATAAAGATGATGACCCTGAAAAGGCAGAAATCTGGCTTGAGAATACCATCAGGGTATTCGATGAATTATCTTGCACTTCTAAAGAATGCTTGAAGTGTGCCATATCCTTGTTGAGGGACTCTGCATACTACTAGTGGAAGACGTTAGTTTTAGTGTTGCCTTAGGAAAGGGTCACATAGGAATTCTTCCAAGAGGAATTCTGGAAGAAATACATCAGTGAAAGATTTATGGATCAAAAGCGTAAAAAATTCCTTGACTTGAAACAAGGCCGCATGACGATCGCTAATTATGAAAGAAAGTTCATCCGACTTAGTAAGTACGGTCGGGAGTGTGTATTCTCCGAGGCCAAGATGTGTAGAAGGTTCGAAGACGAACTTAATGAGGACATTAAACTGTCAGTGGGCATCCTTGAGTTGAAAGAGTTCGTAGTACTCATTGATCGGGCCTGTAAAGCCGATGAATTAATCAAGGAAAAGAAGAAAACCGAAGCAAAAAATAGAGATGTAAGGAAGAGACATACGAGTAAGTCATTTCCATCACAGTTTAAGAAATCCAGAGACGCCTACTCTCGTTCTCATGTATCAGCTGGGCATTCATACCGAGATCATAGGAAACATGAGTCAGATTTTAAGTCTCGTGCTACATCAGTGGCTAGCGTGGGCAATGTCAGATCTTCTAAACCGGAATGCCAATATTGTGGTCAAAATCATTTCGACAAGTGTAGAATAAACAATGGATCCTGTTTCTGATGTGATTCTCAAGACCACTTTATTAAAGATTGCCCCGAAATGAATGACAAAGAGAAATTTTAGAGTACAAGGCCAAGTGGCACCAATTTTAAAGGAAGACCTCAGAAGAATGTTGGAGTTGGGGCTGGTAGCAAGAATGTGACGAGAGACACTACTGTAAGGTCTGAAGCTAGAGCTCCGACTTGAACCTATGCCATATGTGCACGTGAAAATGCATCCTCTCCTGATGTGATCACCGGTACATTCTCTCTCTATGATAATACTATTATTTCTTTGATTGACCCTGGTTCTACTCATTCGTATGTGTGCATGAAGTTGGTGTCTAGCACGAATATGTCTATTGAGTCTACGAAATTTATGATTAAACTGTCAAACCCAATAGGCAAACACGTGATAGTCGATAATGTATGTAAGAAATGTCTTTTAGTAGTTAAAGGTCATTGTTTTCTGGCTGATTTGATGTTGTTACCATTTGATGAGTTTGATGTCATATTAGGTATGGACTAGTTGACATTCCATGATGCTGTAGTAAATTGTAGACAAAAGGCTATTAAATTAAAATGTGAAAATGGTGAAACCTTTTGGGTTGAATCAGGAGAGCCAGGGAACTTGCCTATGGTGATATCCTCCATGTCTGTCTAGAAGTGTTTGAGGAAAGGATGTAAAGCTTATTTGGCTTTTGTAATGAATACTAAGGATTCAGAGTTGAAGGTTGAGTTAGTCCCGGTTGTAAGTGAATATGTGGATGTATTCCCAGAAGAATTGTCTGGGTTACCCCTTAATAGAGAGATTGAATTTGGTATTGAGCTAATGCAAGGGACCATGCCTATTTCGATTACTCTGTATCGGATGGCCCCAACTGAGCTTAAAGAACAAAAGTCAAAGTTGCAAGAATTGACCGATAAGGGTTTCGTGAGACCAAGCTTTTCACCGTGGGGTGCTCCGGTATTATTTGTGAAAAAGCAAGACGGATCTATGAGGTTGTGAATAGATTACTGGCAGTTAAATAAGAGGACAATCAATAACAGATACTTGTTTTCGCGAATTGATGACTTGTTTGACCAACTGAATGGAGCAGCATGGTTTTGTAAGATAGACTTGAGATCTGGATACTATCAATACAAGTTAAAGAAGCAAATGTGCCTAAAACTACTTTTAGGATACGGTATGACCACTATGAGTTTCTCGTCATGCCTTTCGGCTTTACAAATGCTCCCGCCATGTTTATGGATTTAACGAATAGAGTATTTCGGCCATATCTAGATAAGTTTGTAGTTGTATTCATCAATGACATCCTAATATACTCTAGAGACAGGGTAAAACATGTTGAACACTTGAGAACCGTTTTGCAGACTCTGAAGGACAATCAGTTGTATGACAAATTTAGTAAAAGTGAGTTTTGGCTTAGAGAGGTCGGCTTTTCGGACCATATTGTTTCGAGTGATGGTATTAGGGTTGATCCCAGCAAAGTTTTTGCTATTGTTGAATGGAAACCCCCAAAGAATGTGACCGAAGTTAGGAGCTTTTTAGGGTTGGCCGATTATTATAGGTGATTTGTAAAGGACTTCTCTATGATTGCGACTCCTATGACAAGGTTGCTTCAAAAATAAGTTAAGTTTGAATGGTCGGATAAGTGTCAGTAGAGTTTCGAGAAGTTGAAGATGTTGTTGACTAAGGCTCCCGTACTAGTACAACCCGAATCAAGAAAAGAGTTCGTGATTTATAGCGATGCTTCTTTGAATGGGTTGGGATGTGTACTTATGCAAGAGGGCAAAGTTGTGGCTTATGGCTGAAGACAATTGAAACCTCAAGAGAAGAACTATTCGACACAGACCTAGAGTTGGCCATCATAGTATTTGCTCTAAAGATCTGGCGACATTATTTGTTCAGAGAGATATGCCATGTATACTCCGATCATAAAAGTCTTAAGTACTTGATGACCCAAAAGGATTTAAATCTGAGGCAACGTAGATGGTTGGAACTATTAAAAGATTATGAGCTAATTATAGATTACCATCCGAGAAAAGAGAACGTGGTCGCTGGTGCATTAAGTAGAAAATCATTGCTCGCTTTGAGAGCAATTAATGTCTAATTGACCTTGTCAGAGGGTTCTAGCAGAGCTAAAAGCTAGATCAACGTTTCTTCAAGAAATTTTTGAAGCTCAGAAGAGTGATAGCTAATTACTATCCAAGAAAACCCTGTGTGAATCAGATATTGAATCGAATTTCAGATCGGTTCCGATGGTTGCTTGAGATTCCGGGATAGGATTTGTGTTTCTAAGGACACCAAATTGACTCGGAATATATTAGATGAGGCACATAGTGGTTGTTTATCAGTACACCCTGGGAGTACGAAAATGTATAATGATTTGAGGAAAATGTATTGGTGGCCTGGAATGAAAAGAGACATTTTAGAATTCGTTTCCAACTGTCTTGTGTGTCAGCAAGTGAAGGCTAAACACCAAGTACCTTTGGGTCTACTTCAGCCTATCAGGGTCCCCAAGTGGAAGTGGGATCGGATTACTATGGATTTCGTGACGGGTTTGCCGGTAACCCCAAAGAAAAAGGATGTTGTTTGGGTTATTGTGGATAGGCTAACAAAGTCGACACATATTATACCAGTACGTACCGACTACTCCCTTGAGAGATTGGCTGACTTGTACGTTTCTGAAATTACGAGACTACACGGGGTGCCCTTGTCAATTATTTCAGATAGGGACCCAAGATTTACCTTGATTTTTTGGAAAAAGTTACAAGAGACATTGGGAACAAAGTTGATTTTTAGCACGGCATTTCATCCCCAAACGGACGGTCAGTCGGAAAGAGTGATTTAGATTTTCAAAGACATGTTGCGATGTTGTGTTCCCAAATTTCAAGGCAGTTGGGAAAGGTACTTATCATTGGTTGAATTCACCTATAATAATAGCTATCAGTCTAGTTTGAAGATGTCGCCTTATGGGGCTTTATATGGGTGAAAGTGTCGGACGCCCTTATATTAGACCGAGCTCAGAGAGAGTAAGATTCAGGGGTCGATCTAGTCATGGAAACTGAAGAGAAAGTTAAAGTAATTCGCGACTATTTGAAGGTCACCTCAAATAGGCAGGAATCCTATGCAGATTTGAAATAGAAAGAGATCGAATTTCAAGTTAGCAATCGAGTGTTTTTGAAAGTATCCCGATGGAGAAAAGTTCTCAGAGTTGGTAGAAGAGGCAAGTTGAGTCCTTTTTCATAGGACCCTATGAAGTTACCGAGAGAGTAGGGCCAGTTGCCTATCGATTGGCCTTACCACCAGAATTGGAAAAGATTCACGATATGTTTCATTTGTCCATGTTACGTCGATATAGATCAGACCCTTCGCATGTGATTGTGCCAACAGAGGTTCAGATTCATCAGGATATGTCCTATGGTGAGGAACCTATTAAGGTCCTAGCCCAAGAGGTTAAGCAACTGAGAAAGAAGAGTGTTCCCCTTGTGAAAGTATTATGGCAACGACATGGGGTTGAAGAGACCACATGGGAGCCCGAAGAGATCATGAAAAGCCAATACTCAAACCTTATTACCGGTAAGATTTTCGAAGACGAAAATCCCTAAAGGGGGAGAACTGTAACAGCCCGATTTTGGGGCTAGTCAGAATACTGATTTCAAAACAACTAAACCGAGGCAGACGAAATTATTTTAAATATCATTTTATGTATTGTAGCATGATTAGATAAGTACATGAAAATTTTGGTGAATTAATTTTAGCGATTGCTTGTCTAATTGTGAAAAAGGACTAAATCGCATGAAATGCAAAAGTCCAATTCTGTTAGATAAGAGTGTCAATTAGCTAAAGAACCTAAATTGAGGGCCTTAAAGGGCAATTAGACCCTTAGAGAATAGGGTGACCGGCCATAGGGGGGACAAATTGATGGGAAAGTCAAAATTAGGTGGTGTTTTGGTCACCAATTTTGACTAGTTTTAAATAAAATAAAACAAAAAGGGCCTCATCTTTTTATTTCTTCTTCTTCAACTGATTTTCATATTCAAAAGGGGGGTTTTGAGAGCTCAAAATATCAGTCATTAACATCTCTTACAAGTAAGTCATTTATAAGGTTATTCTTGATGATTTTTGTACTTTTAGACTCCTTGTAACATAAGCTTTCTATGAAGGGGATTATTTTGCAAAATGGTTGAGAGTTTAGGGTTTTTCCATGAAAGAATATGTGTAGTTTTATGAAATTTTAGGGAAGAATATGAGTATTAGATCTGTAATAAACAACTTTTATGAAGGGATTTTTCATGAAAACCCTAATAGGGACTATTTTGCATAAGTTAGAAATTTATTGATAAATGTGAGAAATAATGGAAATTTTGGATTGCTTCTAGTATAAAAATTAATTAGCTAGGTTTATAATATGAAAAAATTTGATAAAAAATCGATTTTCGAGCATAGAGGCAAAATAGTCATTTTGCCCAATTATGAACTTTCGAGCATCTAAATTGATATGCTGATGAAATAAATGAATTTTATTAATTTAGATTAAGAGAAACGTGAACCGAGTCTTGATCGGGGTAAGAACAAAGTTTACGAGGATTAAACTCGTCTTCATCATTTTGTATCGAAGTACGTACATATGTAAATAATGTGTTATTGAAGCTTAGTTGGTATATTTTAATAATAAACATGTGCAATTAGCTTATTCTTGTTATGTATCTAAATTCAAATTGTTTCTATGAATGTTTAAATGACATGTTATGCGAGTAAATTACAATGTGAGCAAATGCGATGCTATTCGATTAGTTATGAAGCCCTGTTGAACCTTAGACATAACATAGGATACAAAGGGGCATGTTATGAAAATTATGGGGTTTGAACTCATGAGTTGAGTCTGAGTTCATGAGATAAATGTTATAGGTAACGTGGGTCCAGGTACTTTGTGTACAGACCCGTGAGTGGCTCAATGAGCAAACATTACATGATAGCTATGGGGTCTAGGTCCTGACTTGATGAAAAGGCCCATAGTAGCTCAAATGTAAGCGTTTCATAGCACGAGGTAACCCTGATTTCTTATATGGCATTTAGATGTAAATTCCCTGCATATCCATACATATTTCGAGAGTTCAACGGGTAAACCGAGGATTTAGTTGGTGAATACTTTGATGAGGTATGTATACCGAACTCATGGTTAAGACCTAAGTAAAGAACTAGGTGTATTAAGTATACATGAATGAAAAGAAGAGTAAGATAGAGACGTTAAGTGATTTATATCTTTTAAGCATGACAAGCTACCGTTGGATGAATATGATTTTCTTATAATTACACTTTATTTGCATAGATGTACTTACTAAGCTCCCACACTTACCCTCCTTTCTTTTCTTTCCTTATAGTGCCGCCAAGCTTGCATTGGAGATCCAGTGACATCAAAAGCTTCGATCACACTATCACTCAAGACCTTGGTATAACTAGTTTCATTGTTTTGTTTTCTAGCATGTATAGGGACTCGAGTCTTTGTTTAGTGTTTTTTTAGTTAGCCATAATGTGTTGTCTCATAAGATGAAAATGATTCTCATTTTGATTTATAAATAGAAGATGATATTCTCATGGATGAGTAAATTGCATAAATGAAATGTTGTCCATTGTGGATATTTTGGCTATGTGATGTGCCCTTATGTTAGTATAGAGTGATTTTTGTGCAGGTTATATAGGTAAGGGTGACAAAAAGGCTTGGTAAATAGACTTATTTTTCCACACGGGTAGGCGCATGGACGTGTATCTAGGCCGTGTGTGACACACGGTTCACTACATGGGCGTGTGATATGGTCATGTGTCTCCTACACGTAAGAATTGTAAGTCAGTATGCATGGTAGTAAACACACGGGGCAGAGACATAGCCGTGTGTCTCAGCTGTGTGAAGGGCACGACCTAGCTCACTGATGTGTGCCTTGGCCGTGTGGCCCTTAAGGATTGCTGACGTCAGAAATAGAATGTCCAAGTTTTTGCACACGGGCTAGGACACCGGCGTGTCATGGCCGTGTGAAGGACATGGGCTAAAGACACGGGCGTGTTCAAGGCCATGTGAAAACCCCTGTAGGCGTGCATTTAGAATTAATTCCACACGGGTATAGGACACAGGTGAATCCTGTATTGCTTAGGCCGTTTGAGCCACACGAGCCAATAGCACGACCATGTTGAAATGTGACAGGGGCGTGTAACACCCCAAACCCGGCCTGGACGTTATGGCCGAATCTGGAGATGTCACATTGAAGTGTTTTTCTTAAAGTGCGAATTTGTTAAAAAACCCCTTTCTCTATTAATCCTTTATGTAGGATCTTAAAGAAGATTTCAAGTATTGTTAATTTTCAAAATGTACGTCACTTATCGAAAATAAATCATATTAAAATGTAGTTATTGATTTTAAAGCATTGTTTCTTACGGAAGCTCTTAAAACCGTTTACGTATTCATGGTATTTTTGGAAAACATTTGTCCTTTTGAAAATTCGAGTCTTTTTCTTACCGCTAGCAATATTAAAGAAAATAAACATGAATCCCCAAATTAAAACTAAAATCCAAAGAGTCCATATTACAAAATACCCAAATTAAAGTACTTATAAATTAAAAATCAAATATGGAAGCATGAGCAGTTGTGTGGCCACCTTCGAGTCCCTTGTAGCACCAGTCTACCTAAGGATTTCTTGTGCAAATAAGCAGAAGGGTGAGTTTACGAAAACTTAGTGTGTAATCCCATATAAGCAAACAATCAGAGTAAACACAATTTGGGCCTAAGCCCTTGCAATTTCAGTTAGGGCCTTAGCCCACTTCAGTAACAGTATCAGTGGGGCCTAAGCCCATTACAGAATCAGTTCAGTATGTAATCAGAAATTCCTACCAATCTGTAATAGTCCAGTTTAGACCCTAGTCGAAATAGTGGTTTTGGGACCACAAATCCGCATCAGAGAAATGTTTAATTATTATTTCCTGTGTTTATGATGTGTGAATTAGCATGTGTGAAAGTCTCGTTTGAAAATTTGAATGTTTGTCAGCTTAATTTAATAAAAAGGACCTAATCGCGTAAAATGTAAAAGTTGTGTGCTAGATGTTAAAAGTGCCTATTTGATTTGGCTTTATAAATGAGGGGTCCTTATGATGTAATTTGACCATTGGAAGTTTGGATGGACATAAATGGGAATTACTTAATAGATTTTAAATGATATTAATAAGGTCATTTTAGTAAAATGTATATCAATATGTTATTAATAAAACAAAGCTTAAAATTTGTTCATCCATTATCATTGATAGCCGAAATTAGAAAATAAAAAGAAAGAATAAAAGCTCTTAGGGTTTCTGCACTTGTGGTTATGATTAAGGTATGGTTTTCGATCCCCTTTTGATAATTTGTACGTTTTTGTAATCATTGTTTCGTATACTATCAAACCCATGCCTCAATTTCTAATTTTGATGATGATTTTGAAATGTGCCATTGATGAAATTATGAGCTTTGTAAAGTTAGTTGTTGATAAATGAAAGTTTGATGTTGGATTTACATGTTTTATCTTTGGATTTTTTATGATTTTGGGTAAAATGAACTAAATTGTGAAAATAAGAAATTGAGAGACTAAAATGTGAAATAAATGAAATGTATGGACTAGTATGACTACTAGGAGAATTCGGTTAAGCTTGTGTACAAGCAAATTATGTGTATTTTGTGATTTTGTGATTTAGGGACTAAAGTGTTGAAATGTGAAAATGTGATGGTTAGTTTGCAAAATACCCTAATTGTGTGTATATGGATTGGTTTGAATGATTTAGTGAATAAAAGGATCAATTTTGGATACATATAGATCAAGAAAAGACGAATTCAGACTTAGACCGAGGGAAGTCGAAGATTATAGAGTAGACCGTTCGAGTTGACAATTTCGAGTACGAGGTAAGTTCGTACGTAAAACATGATGTTACAAATATATTTTTGATGTTTGGATTATACATAGATTGTATATATAATTGACTATGGTTGAATACAATGATAAATCAAAGGTATTAGGCACTAAGTGTGCGATTCAAAATAGCTTCAGCTATCTGAGGCACTAAATGTGCGATACTGAGATAAGTTCGGCTAATTGAAATGGCACTAAGTGTGCGGAATCATTCTAGCTTTGGCTAACCCTTAAAGAACTAAGTGTACGGATGTTAAAGCATGAATAATCTGCAGAAAGTCTTAAAATATCTGAACGAGAGGTGAGAATGAAAATGAATAAATATGGGAAGGTTCAGGTATGTATGATACCTATGTGACATATGATGTTATGCATATGAAGTTCATAGAATTGATAGATGAATTGAAAATTAATAAGTACCCCGGTGTTGATGTTTTACATTTTATAAACTGTTGATGATTTTTGGTACGAGCTTACTAAGCTTTTGAAAGCTTACTTTGTGTATGTTTGCATTGTTCTTATAGATATCGAAGCTACTGTGAACTCGGGGATCGTCGAGGATCGTCACCACACTATCGAATCTCATTTTGGTACCTTTTGAAAATGTATCTAGTAAATTATGGCATGTATAGGTTAGAAGTACTTTGGATAGGTTTTGTAATGTTTATATTTAGCCATGTGATATGGTTTGATATGGTTGTGTTTATGTTTTGATTTTGGTATATGAAATGTGATGCAAAATGATCTATTTGATGTGTTCATGAATGGCTAAGAGAAATGGTAAATTTAGCAAGTTTTGGTATGAGATTTGGTCATGAGTCTAAAGATTATAAGACCATATGTTTTGATATGATTTGGTCTTATATTTTGGCACAATTAAGTTGAGTTTATAAGCATGTAAATGGTTGATAATGTTAAGTCATGAATGTTGTATGGTTTGGTATAGAAATGGGCTGAATTTTTTGTGTAAATATGCTTGGATTGGTACTTGTAGGATTGATCCATTTGGGATCGCAAGTTGGTTATTCATATGGCTAAATTTTTGTCCACGCGGGCAGGGACACGATCGTGTGTCTCAGCCGTGTGCAACACATGGCTATGTTGCAAGGTCGTGTGTCCCCTAGGGTACCCTACAATTGTAAGTCAGGCTTAAGCATGGCCAAGGCACACGGGCGTGTGGCTAACGGTGTGCCCCAATTCAGATTCGACCACGGCCAAAGCACGCGGGCATGTCTTGTGGCCGTGTGAACAAGTTAGTATGTATGCCCTGTTTTGACACGGTCTAGACACATGGGCATGTCTAAAGCCATGTGAGGAACACGGCCTGTTCACACAGGTGTGTGACCTGTACTTGTTTGAAAAATGTTTAAATTTTATAGAAATTTTGTATGTGTTTGGTTTAGTCCCGACCCCTTTCTAATACATGTTTAAGGTCTCGATGACCTATATAAGGGACTCTATATTGATGACTGATCTTTAATGCTTCGATGCTTATAAAATGAATGTAAATGTTCTGATTTTGTCTGATAATGCCTTTAACCCTAGTTCGACAATGGATACGGGTTAGGGGTGTTACATAATCTAGCCTCTACACACCATCTTCGTACTAACCCCACACACCATGTAGGGATAAAATTGACCCACCCATCCCTACATACCAAGTAGCACCGGTTGCGGCACTATAACAGTATTTGAAGTAGAGCTACCAGTAATAGGCTTATAGCCTTTCAGTACACTTCCTCCAATATCATATATCCCACCCCATGCAATGTAACATAATATAAATGTATATATAGTAAAAATAGCATGCTCAAACAGCCATACATCACATAGGGTTATATCAGTTATTTACAAAAATATGGGTCCGAGTACAGTTACCAGCCCAACAGTAGGTCCACAGTCGTCTTGGGTGACTCGTGCAACCTTAACAGTCAATCGGTGATAATGGGCCCACGGCCCATATTATGGGCCCATGTGGGCCCACACGTTCGTATGGCTCACATAGCCCAGAAATAGCCTTAGCCGTGTGAATTACACAGCTTGGCCCAATAATCTCTACACGCCCGTGTGGTTTACCCGTCTGAGGCCCACGAGCCTGTCGGGCCCACACGGCCCATTGCAGCCCAACATCACCCAAAATGGCCTAAGCCCATGAAATCGCTCATGGTGGCCTCTACGATCAAAAACCCATGTTTATGCGTTCGGATTGCCACACGAGCGAGCGCACACTCGTGTGGGGTTGACGGTCACTTATTCTGACTTTTGCTGATTTACGAATATGGTAATGTGATTACACACCTATTTACGAAAGTGTGATTAATCCACGAACACCAAAACCTACATTCGATTAAACTACTCCATTAATCAACTGATAATAGAGTTAGCGCCTCTTTTCAGTACTAATCCAAATAGGGTGGATTATCACTTGCCTTAATCTCTAATTTAGGCTTGCACCCTTCAATCGTTGCAGGAAACTAACTATAGGCCCTTAGAGATCACTTGCATTTCACCCAAACCTATCAGTCTTAATCATATTACTCGCACACATGAATTGAATAAAGCATACATAACTTACCGGAAACATATAACTATGAATGAAAGACAACAGTATTCGGCCAACACCCAAAGCACACCCTTCACTCGAGGCACGAGATGGAACAATCGCACCCCTAACAGTAATCGGCAAAGAAAGGAGTTGTTAGATGAAAGATAATTATAACAGAGAGAAAAACTAAGAAGAACCATGTACCTACCAATTGTTTAAAGAACAATTGCAAAAATCGAAATGAAATAAAGAGAGATGCAGAATTCGGCCATAGTAATCAGATGAGAAGAGGAGGAAACTGTTACCACAAAAGATTTGAAAGGGAAAGAAGATGTATAGGGTCAAGAGGGGAAATCATTTCAGAAAGGGAAGGGAAGAGTCGACCAATAACCAAGATTAAAACCGAAGGAGTTTGAGAGGGAGGAAGGAGGGGGTATTCGGCCAAAGAGAGCCAATGGAGATTAAGTGGATGAGGTATCAGTCAAGAACTAGGAGTTAAATGCCGGCAGAATTTCAGAGATAGGAGAGGAGTATACAGCCAAGCACAAAAAGAGAGTACAAGAGAAAGCAATTTGCTAAAAAGTAAGGGGGTGTGTAATAAGCTGTAAAATTTGTAATGGGGTTTTGGTTAGGCTTGAAATAGGGAGTAATTTGCGCAAGTTTCATTTTTCGAGCCTAGGGACAATCAAAATTTATGCAAAAGTTAGGGGCAAAATGGTAATTTTGCCTAGGACATAAATTGAGTCCATTTAAATATGAAATGTGTGAAATTTATGGTTAAATTCATTTATATAGATCTAGACAATATTAATTCGAGGTTAGATCGAGGAAAAGAAATGGTTTTGGATTAGTGGACTTTTTACGCGAACAAATGTCGAGGTAAGTTCATTTAATTTAACTGAACTTGTAAATATGTTTAATTGAATGTTGTGTTTGTATGTAATGTGACTTATATTGATACGATTTATTTGATTGTTATGATGAATATCTGAATACATGCTTGAAATGATGATAAAGGGGTAAGTCCCGATTAAATACTAAATTTCGATGACTATATGCGCTTTCCCGAAATTAATAAGGTCTTGCATTTGTTGCAAACGGGATTTAGCTCGGACGAGTAATCCTATTGATCTTGTTATATAAAGGATTTATCTTGGATGGGTAATCCTAATATAATACCTCTCGAGCATACGTTATGATTAGGGTTTAGCCTGGACTGGTAATCCTGTAATATGATATGTGGCTTGAGAGAGTGTTTTTTGGTAAAGTGCCCTAATGGGTACCCTTGAATAAGAAATTGACGAAATATTGAATCGTACACTTCGAGTGTACTACTTAAGCATCCATTAGAATTAAATGATTCAACAGACATATACCTCTAAACATGGCATGAGAATTATGAGATGAAATGATAATGTCTTGAAAGTGTATTGCATGATGAGCTCATCTATTCTTACTTGATGTATATGTAAACTTTGTGACTAACATGTTTGATTGAATGTATGTGTTTAGGCAATTTAGCCAAATAGACGGAAAACTTGTTATTGTCTGCTTAGATTTCATAAACGGGATTGGTAAGTTGTAACATCCCAAACACGGCCAAAGAGTTTAGGCCAAATTCGGAATGCTACATTGATCACCGAAGTGATCGTGAGAAAATTTTACAAAACCAGTCGACCTTAATTCCATTTTCCCAAAACATATATTTTATTACGAATCCAAAAACATATATATGTTAAAAATTCCGTCTGCAAGTTTAACAGAACAACCTTACGAATAAAGGTTTTAAACAGAAATTGTACCACAGTCTTATAAAACTTTACAGTTCAACTTAAACCAAATAGCAATTAAAAACTGAAATAAAACTTATAGTTCATTTCCTTCAAAACTGTCCGAGACCTCCGCGTACCGAGCCCATCAATAGAATCCAGAACTGTACCTGAAAGGGGTAACAGAAGAGGGGTGAGCTACTCGAGCTTAGTGTGAGATCAAACCATCTAACTATCGAATCAGATGCAGAAGCCAGAAGCAATTCAGAAGCGGAACATACTTACAGCACTATACAGAATAATTGGTACGTTCGAAATAGATGTATCGGCAGATGGCAGAATTTAAAACATAAAACAAACACACTCAGTCTCACAGTTGCAAGTGCCATTCAGTCACAGTATCAATAATTCTCAAACAGTCAGATAGTTACAGTTCAGAGTCTACAGAATTCTCATAGGCACAAGTGCTTTTCAGTCAAACAGTCAAGCAGACATTTCAGTCAAATAGTCAATATGATGCATATGAATGCGATGAAGTTAAGGAAAAACCCACCCATCCAGCCAACACACCTCTCCGTCCCCCATCACTCCTCATAAGACCTTTAAGCTCGTCCCGCCAAACTCTCCACTCGACCTCGTACGGCCTATCCAACCCTGCACTCCAACTGATGTCATCTCAGGTTGCCCGGCAATGATGGCTATCAGGATTGTCCATGACCCTATGGGTATTGGGACTACCCTCGACCCTCTGGGTATTAGGGCTAACTGTGTGCGGATAAATTGCCAGTCTCGTATAGCAAAGCTAGCGTATCAGCTATACTGTGCAATGCAGTAAACCGCAGTACAGACATGCAATATGAACTGCCATATCAGATAGTAGTACGTAGCGTAGCTAACGTGCATGCGGTACGATGCAATGCGGTAATCCGCTATACTGATAGGTTACAGTAAAACTCCCAGTTCATTCAATGGTACGTAGTGTAGCTAACATACATACGATACAGTGCAATACGGTAATCCACTATACCGATATAATGTCATCCCAAGTTGCCCGACAACGATGACCATATGCATTGTCCACGACCCTTAAGGTATTGGGACCGCCTACGACCCTCTAGGTTATAGGGCTATTAGTCACCAGCAGATCAGCTGCCAGTTTCGTAAATCTTTCTTCTCTTCAAAATCCCATCCAAAATAGTTTATGCATATTTATGTATGTATGCAGTCAGAAGTAAACAATCAGAATACCAATTTTTAAACAATCAATCAAAAGCAGACATGCACATCCAATCAGTCAGTTACAAAATCATAAATGTGCACACATATCAAGCCCAAATCAAGTCATACTTACCCTCAGTAAAGCCCAGTCAAGGGCTAGAACACACAGAGTTGCGATTACAATTAAATTGACCTAAAATCAAAACTTAGTGAGATAGGGCCACACGTCCGTGTGTTCTGGTCGTGTAGAGTAATCCAGGTCGTGTGGGGGTCCAATGCCCGTGTGAAGGGTAGCAAATGGCCATGTGACAGAGGCAAATACCCGTGTGAAGCAGTAACACTGCCGTGCAAACAGGTCGTGTAACTCACTGTCCAAAATAGCTAAAATAAGGTGCAGGGAAGACACGACCGTGTGAGGGCCTCACACGCCCGTGTGCCCACTAGACACGGCTGTGTGTTTCAAAACAAACGGTCCTGTAGGATCCCTGTAACACCCCGAACCCGAGGCCGTCGCCGGAGTCGAACACGAGGTGTTAACAGACTTCAACCCACTTAAAAAAAAAAATTTTTTTTCCAGACAAGCTGCCAGTCTGCGTACTATTCGCTAAAAAAATCATATCTCGAGTTCTGAAACTCGAAATCCAGTTCCGTAAATTTTCCCTGAAAATAGACTCATATGCCCATATACACATTTTTTTCTAGAATTTTTGGTCGGACCAATTAGTACAGTTTATTAGTCAAAATCTCCCATGTTACAGGGATCGACTACATTGACCTTTGTGCATTACGACTTGGATATCTCCCTGCACAGAGTTTCAACACTGATACCGTTTGTTTCTATAGAAACTAGACTCAGAGAGGAATCTATACATATATGGTATGACTCATAATTATCTCTGGTTGATTTATAATGAATTTCCAAAGTCGGCACAGGGAATCCAGAAACCGTTCTGCCCTGTCTCACGAGAACCTGAATATCTCTTAACATACTGTCCATATGATCTTTTCGTTGCTTCTATATGAAAATAGACTCATCGAGCTTCGAATACATAATTTATTCATCAATTAATTCCACTCCTACTATTTTTTAGTGATTTTTCAATCTCATGTCACTGCTGCTGCCAGCATCTGTTACGAAAGTAACTAGGTCCATTTCATGCCTACTCCTTGATCCAACTCAATCGAACATTCATGCCATTTTTGCATGGCTTAAAGTTTACATACTAAGTTCAAACACAACATAATAGCCTATACATGCCGAAATATTCTCCTAAGCCGACTAAGAAGAAAGTACCAAAACTTGCTATCCGGTGTGATGACTTCGATGACGGCCCGACCACGCAAAAAGAGATGTGTCCAAGAAACCTAGAATAGGTGACAAGGAAACACCGAGTGAGTTTATAACTCAGTAAGTCATAAGCTATGCACTACCATCCATCAATAACATTATCACAAGAGAAAACAAAATGGAACGAGGCTAATTACTCCATCCATTCCGAACCATACCATAGTTCCTCCGACCTATCGGTTTAATTTCATACCAATTTATGCATTCACAATCCACATACTCATCAATAGGATATTCGAGGCATTTTCATAAATCATTTTATTTTCGTTACAAACATACAACTAAACGGCCTTTCACCCATTCTACGATAAATTTCATGTACGTGACTTCAAGTATATTTGTCACATAGGTTCAAACTTACCAAGCTCAACACCAAGTATAGACATAGCACCTATTAGCCATGAACTCAAGACACTTACCCGATCCGCTGTCCGTGATCGACTCAATAGCGTCGCACACTTAGTGTCCATAATGATTCAAGAATATATATTAAGTCCGCACACTCAGTGCTATATAATCAACTCGCACACTTAGTGCTACATAATCAAACTCGCACACTTAGTGCTACATAGTCAACTCGCACACTCAGTGCTACATAGTCAAACTCGCACACTTAGTGCTACATAGTCAATTCGCACACTTAGTGCTACATAGTCAAACTCGCACACTTAGTGCTACATAGTCAATTCGCACACTTAGTGCTGCACAATTTAAACCCGCACACGTAGCGCCAATCTCGTGGTCATAAATGTTTATACTCGCACATTTAGTGCCGAGATCAACAACTCAATACATCTCACCTCTTTTCTTTTCATTCAACACTTTCATCATCACATACGTACATGCATATATATATTTATTCATTCCATTCAGCATCATTACATAAACGTTATGACCATTTGAATTAATACCAACTATATGCTTAATGACTTACCTCGTGTTGGGTAAGACGGTTCCAACTCGGCTACTCGATGACCTTTTCTTTGCCTTTGCTCGATTCACCTCCTTTAACTCCTTGAGCTTAATCAATAATTTAACTAGTTTAACCACCTTGCTAAATATTTACAATCCAATTTGACATGTATATGTATGTTAGTATATTCGGCTAATAACCTCATGCAACTACCATATCATCAAAAATCTAATCACACATGCACATGCATTAGGTAAGTTACCTTTACTAATTTTAAACCCAACATCACACAAGCTCTCAAGTGATGGCCGAATGCTTCTTTTGTTACCCAACTAATCATTCGACAATTTCATCCCCTTTACCACCCTTTTATGCCTAATTATCTAAATCAAGATAAGATCATCAACATGCCTAACCATAGCCGAATGTGCAACATTAATCTATCACCTCTATCTCTTAAATACTATCAAGTTCATTTACTTCTAATTTCTTAAGTTCAACATCTTAATGCCCATTATAGCCACTCCCATTATCTAAATTTAAAAATCAGCAACACCCACATTTCAACTATCTTAGCCGAATACTCCTCAACACTTAAACTAAAGTATGCACATTAAACTTAATACAACTTTCATTATTCCTTTCACCCTCAAACATAATTTATAAATCTTGCCCTTCCTTCCATGTTTCGGTCAATTATTCAAATTACCTCATAACATGAACATTCTTTTCAACTAATCTAGCATGACTCATTCGGCCTTAACAAAGAACCACTTTTCATACAAGGACAAAAATAAATCAAATGAACCTCCCATTTAAACCCCATTCTATCTTCTACTTACTCAATAATACATGTTTCTTAGTTCATATTCATCTATAACCATTTCAAATCACATACTACAAAACATCATCAATTTGGCATATAAGAACATAACCAAAGGTTTCTTGCAACACAACTCAAAAATCAACACATGGGTCATGTTATGAGCATCAAAACAACTCAACTTCACAAAAAAAATGCCAAAAGAACCACATGATATCATACCTTAATCTATAAACTCACTTGGCCGAATGTCCTAGCTTCCATTTTTCTTTTCTTTTCCTTATGGTTTCGGCAAGATGATAGAAAAGATGATGGAACTTTGTTTTTATCACCACTTACTAATATAAATTTATTATACATAATTCCCACCAAATATAAAAAAATGAAGACAAGGGAACACCATAATGCATGCGTATGTTGGCCGGCCATTCACATTCAAAAATGGTCTATTTGACATGCAAGTCCACTCTTTTTGGTACATGCACTAATAGACCATTTTAAATTGGACTATCATATTTTCACCATGTCTCAAATCGATCCCTATTAACAATTTCTCATGCAATTGGTAAAATTAGGGAATGAAACTTCCACATACTCATGTTCACACATAATAAGCATAGAATATAGCAATTAATTATTTTACGACTCGGTCTTGTGGTCCCGAAACCACTTTCCGACTAGGGTCACATTAGGGCTGTCACAACTCTCCCCCACTTAAGAAATTTTCGTCCTCGAAAAGCTTACCAGTAAATAGGTTTGGGTATCGTTCTTTCATCGAACTCTCGGTTTCCCAAGTAGCTTCCTCGATCCCGTGTTTGAGCCATAACACCTTTACTAACGGAACCCTTTTGTTCCGCAACTCCTTCACTTCACGAGCTAGGATACACATCGGCTCTTCTTCATAACTCATATCGGCTTGAATTTCAACCTCCGACAGACTAATTATGTGCAAAGGATCAGATCTATAGCGTCGAAGCATCGAAACATGAAAGACATCGTGTATCCTTTCAAGTTCAGGGGGCAAAATCAATCTATATGCAACCGGACCAACTCGTTCGGAGATTTCGTACGGCCCAATGAATCTCGGGCTCAACTTGCCCTTACGGCCAAACCTGAGTACCTTTTTCCAAGGCGAAACTTTAAGGAACACTTTATCTCCCACCTGATATTCAATGTCCTTTCGTTTCAAGTCCGCATACGATTTCTGACGATCTGTGGCTGCCTTCAGACTTTCACGGATTACCTTTACTTTCTGTTCGGCATCTTTAATCAAATCAACTCCGAAAATTTTACTTTCACCGAGCTCGGTCCAAAACAATGGTGTACGGCATTTACGACCGTACAAAGCCTCGTAAGGTGCCATCTTAATACTTGATTGAAAACTATTGTTGTAAGCGAATTCAATCAAAGATAAATACCGTTCCCATGAACCACTAAACTCGAGGATGCAACATCTCAACATATCCTCAAGTATCTGAATCATCCGCTCGGATTGACCATCGGTTTGTGGATGAAAAGCGGTGCTAAAATGCAGCTTGGTACCCAACGCTTCTTGCAATTTCTTCCAAAATCGCGAGGTGAATCTCGGATCTCTATCCGACACGATAGAAATAGGTACTCCATGTAATCTCACAATCTGAGAAACATACAATTCGGCTAGTTTATCCAATGAAAAATCCGTACGCACAGGGATAAAGTGAGCCGACTTAGTTAGTCTATCAACAACAACCCAAATCGCATCCTTCTTACTTGTTGACAATGGTAGTCCGGACACAAAGTCCATTGTGACTCGATCCCATTTCCACTCGGGTATCATGATCGGCTGAAGTAATCCTGAAGGCACTTGATGTTCCGCTTTCACTTGTTGACATATTAAACATCTCGAAACAAAGTCGGAGATGTCCCGTTTCATACCATGCCACCAAAACCGTCGTTTCAAATCGTTTTACATTTTCGTACTCCCCGGGTGAATTGACATTCGGCTACAATGAGCCTCGTTTAGAATCATCGAAATGAGTTCTGAATTTCTTGGAACACACAACCGACTTCTGAACCTCAAACAATCGTCATCATCAATTTGAAATTCGGATTCCATATTCGGAATACATTCAGCCCGTTTTGCAACCAATTCATCGTCGACTTTCTGAGCTTCACTAATTTGATGAATCAATGATGGTTTGGCCTTTAATTCAGCTACTAACACATTGTCAGGTAGAACAGACAAGTGCACATTCATCGCTCGTAAAGCAAACAGTGATTTTTGGCTTAAGGCGTCCGCAACCACATTAGCTTTTCCCGGGTGGTAATCAATGACAAGCTCGTAATCTTTCAACAACTCAAGCCAACGTCTTTGTCGCAGATTTAAGTCTCTTTGAGTCATCAAATATTTGAGACTTTTGTGATCCGAAAATACATGGCACTTTTCACCAAACAAATAATGTCGCCATATTTTCAAAGCAAATACGATGGCGGCTAGCTCGAGATCATGGGTTGGATAATTTCTCTCGTGTGGCTTCAATTGTCTCGACGCATAGGCCACAACTCGACCTTCTTGCATCAATACGCAACCCAACCCGAGTAGGGATGCGTCACTATAAATGACAAACTCTTTGCCTGATTCGGGTTGCACTAAAATTGGAGCTTCAGTCAAATGAGTTTTCAGTTGATCGAAGCCTTTCTGACATTTCTCCGTCCATTCAAACTTAGCATCCTTTTGAAGTAGCTTCGTCATTGGTGTGGCTATCATCGAGAAACCTTTGACAAATCGTCGGTAATAACCGGCGAGTCCCAAAAAGCTCCGAACCTCAGTAATACTTCTCGGAGGTTTCCAGTTAAGTATGGCTGAGATTTTGTTCGGGTCAACTCGAATACCCGATGCGGATACCACATGACCCAAGAAGCTAACCTCTCTTAACCAGAACTCACACTTACTGAACTTAGCATATAACTTCTTATCCTGCAAAACTTGCAACACTAATCTCAAGTGTTCAGCATGTTCGATCCCATCTCTTGAATAGACCAAGATGTCATCAATGAACACAACTACGAACCGATCCAAATATGGTCTGAAGATCCGATTCATCAAATCCATAAATACCGCAGGGGCATTAGTGAGCCCAAACGACATCGCTAAGAACTCGTAGTGACCATATCTCGTCCTGAAGGCAGTTTTGGGTATGTCCGATTCTCGAATTCGCAACTGATAATAGCCCGATCTCAGATCTATTTTTGAGAACATTGAGGCTCCCTTCAGTTGGTCGAACAAATCATCGATACGCGGTAACGGATACTTATTCTTTATCGTCACTTTATTCAGTTGACGATAGTCAATGCACAACCTCATGGTTCCGTCCTTCTTTTTCACGAACAATACTGGTGCACCCCAAGGTGAGAAACTCGGTCGAGCGAAACCTCTATCCGTCAACTCTTGCAATTGAGCTTTCAATTCTTTTAACTCGGTTAGTGCCATACGATACGGAGCTATCGAAATTGGCGTAGTTCCAGGTACAAGCTCAATACCAAACTCTATCTCCCGAACAGGTGGCAAACCCGGTAACTCTTCAGGAAACACATCCGGGTATTCACAAACCACCGGCACAGATTCGGGTTTCTTTTCTAACTCTTTGTCATCAAGTACATACGCAAGGTATGCTTCGCACCCTTTTCTTACATATTTCTGGGCCAACATTGCTGATATTACAGCTGGCAACCCCCTTAAGTCCGCAGACTCAACTCGGATTATCTCGTTATTTGCGCACCTCAAATCGATAGTCTTACTTTTGCAATTCACAACCGCATCATGCGCGGTCAACCAATCCAAACGAAGAATAACATCAAATTCATCAAACGGCAAAAGCATCAAGTCCGCCGGAAAACAAGAACCTCGAATTACTAGGGGACATCTCTTACACACTTTGTCGACAAGCACGTAACGACCCAAGGGATTTGACACCCGAATTACGAACTCAGTAGACTCAACAGGTAGAGTCTTACTGGATGCTAAGGTTTCACATACATATGAATGAGTAGAGCCAGGGTCAATCAATGCAATCACATTAGTATCAAAGAGAGTAAAGGTACCAGTGATGACGTCAGGGGAGGATGCCTCCTCTCGTGCGCGAATGGCATATGCTCTAGCAGGAGTACGGTTCTCGGCTCGAACAGCCGTATCAGAGGTCCCTCTCTGACTACCACCCCTACCTCCTAAAATTCTCGGTGGTCTACCTCTAGTTGTCACTCCACTAGGTCTTGCACCTTGAATCTTATTCTTCTCATCAAGCTCCGTGCAATCTCTAATGAAGTGGTCCTTCGAACCGCATCCGTAACAGGCCCTGTTAATAGTCTTACCCCAACATTCACCTATGTGTCGTCTTCCACATTGGGGACATTCAGGTTTCTCTAGACGATTATTGCCCACACTAGCTACCGAAGTAGCTCGGGAGTCCGTCGATGGTCTTGCTCTGATGGAAATTCCCGCAGTCGTCCTCGACTTATTAGTGTCCTCCCTGAACTTCTTTACGGCTGAGAATGGAGCTTTACCCGTCGATCTTTTACGATAGTCTCTAGCCTCAAATTCAGCCTTCTTCTTCTCCTTTCCAAGTTCTTCCGCCTTGCAGGCTCGTTCGACTAGTGTTACGAATTCTTTTATTTCCAAAATACCCATTAGTAGCTTTAAATCTTCATTCAATCCTTCTTCGAATCTTTTGCACATAGCAACCTCATCAGCTACACACTCCCGAGCATACCTACTGAGTCTTACGAATTCATGTTCGTATTCAGATACTGTCATACGGCCTTGCTTAAGTTCCAAGAATTCCTTACGCTTTTGATCAATGAACCGTTGACTAATATATTTCCTTCGAAATTCCGTCTGAAAGAAGTCCCAAGTTACTCGTTCGTTTGGGACTATGGAAATCAGCGTCCTCCACCAATAGTAGGCTGAGTCCCGCAACAAGGATATAGCACACTTTAGACATTCATCGGGTGTGCATGACAGTTCATCAAACACCCGAATGGTGTTATCAAGCCAGAACTCGGCCCTTTCAGCATCATCAGTAACTATGGCCCTGAACTCCTCAGCCCCGCGCTTCCTAATCAAGTCTACAGGTGGCTTACTCAGCCTCACAGGATCAGCAACTGATGGCATTACTGGCTCCGGGGGTGGATTATTCAAATTCGGGAATTGTTGGACAGCCGGATTGGTTCGGGCATACTGCGCGACCCATTCATTCATCATGGTAAAGAAGGCTTGTTTAGCCCCCTCACCTTGATTATTCGCAGATGACTGAGGTTCAACAGGCGGCGTCCCTTGTGCAGGAGCAGCCGCTACGCTTTCAATGTCATCCGCCAAGGTTCTCTCTACACCGGGATCCATTTACTAATCAAAACATAAATTTTAACCGTCAGAAGTCATCACACAGTTAAACATTAACATTCGGCATGTATAGCTAGACTCATACGTGCTATGGTAGTCCTAGAACCGACTAAACCTGGCTCTGATACCAATCAAATGTAACACCCCGAACCCGAGGCCGTCGCCGGAGTCGAACATGAGGTGTTAACAGACTTCAACCCACTTAAAAAAAAATTTTTTTTTCCAGACAAGCTGCCAGTCTGCGTACTAGTCGCTAAAAAAATCATATCTCGAGTTCTGAAACTCGAAATCTAGTTCCGTAAATTTTCCCTGAAAATAGACTCATATGCCCATCTACACATTTTTTTCTAGAATTTTTGGTTGGACCAATTAGTACAGTTTATTAGTCAAAGTCTCCCATGTTACAGGGATCGACTACATTGACCTTTGTGTATTACGACTTGGATATCTCCCTGCACAGAGTTTCAACACTGATGCCGTTTGCTTCTATAGAAACTAGACTCAGAGAGGAATCTATACATATATGGTATGACTCCTAATTATCTCTGGTTGATTTATAATGAATTTCCAAAGTCGGAACAGGGAATCCAGAAACCGTTCTGGCCCCGTCTCATGAGAACCTGAATATCTCTTAACATACTGTCCATATGATCTTTTCGTTGCTTCTATATGAAAATACACTCATCGAGCTTCGAATACATAATTTATTCATCAATTAATTCCACTCCTACTATTTTTTAGTGATTTTTCAATCTCATGTCACTGCTGCTGCCAGCATCTGTTACGAAAGTAACTAGGTCCATTTCATGCCTACTCCTTGATCCAACTCAATCGAACATTCATGCCATTTTCGCATGGCTTAAAGTTTACATACTAAGTTCAAACACAACATAATAGCCTATACATGCCGAAATATTCTCCTAAGCCGACTAAGAAGAAAGTACCAAAACTTGCTATCCGGTGTGATGACTTCGATGACGGCCCGACCACGCAAAAAGAGATGTGTCCAAGAAACCTAGAATAGGTGACAAGGAAACACCGAGTGAGTTTATAACTCAGTAAGTCATAAGCTATGCACTACCATCCATCAATAACATTATCACAAGAGAAAACAAAATGGAACGAGGCTAATTACTCCATCCATTCCGAACCATACCATAGTTCCTCCGACCTATCGGTTTAATTTCATACCAATTTATGCATTCACAATCCACATACTCATCAATAGGATATTCGAGGCATTTTCATAAATCATTTTATTTTCGTTACAAACATACAACTAAACGGCCTTTCACCCATTCTACGATAAATTTCATGTATGTGACTTCAAGTATATTTGTCACATAGGTTCAAACTTACCAAGCTCAACACCAAGTATAGACATAGCACCTATTAGCCATGAACTCAAGACACTTACCCGATCCGCTGTCCGTGATCGACTCAATAGCGTCGCACACTTAGTGTCCATAATGATTCAAGAATATATATTAAGTCCGCACACTCAGTGCTATATAATCAACTCGCACACTTAGTGCTACATAATCAAACTCGCACACTTAGTGCTACATAGTCAACTCGCACACTTAGTGCTACATAGTCAAACTCGCACACTTAGTGCTACATAGTCAATTCGCACACTTAGTGCTACATAGTCAAACTCGCACACTTAGTGCTACATAGTCAATTCGCACACTTAGTGCTGCACAATTTAAACCCGCACACGTAGCGCCAATCTCGTGGTCAAAAATGTTTATACTCGCACATTTAGTGCCGAGATCAACAACTCAATACATCTCACCTCTTTTCTTTTCATTCAACACTTTCATCATCACATACGTACATGCATATATATATTTATTCATTCCATTCAGCATCATTACATAAACGTTATGACCATTTGAATTAATACCAACTATATGCTTAATGACTTACCTTGTGTTGGGTAAGACGGTTCCAACTCGGCTACTCGATGACCTTTTCTTTGCCTTTGCTCGATTCACCTCCTTTAACTCCTTGAGCTTAATCAATAATTTAACTAGTTTAACCACCTTGCTAAATATTTACAATCCAATTTCACATGTATATGTATGTTAGTATATTCGGCTAATAACCTCATGCAACTACCATATCATCAAAAATTTAATCACACATGCACATGCATTAGGTAAGTTAGCTTTACTAATTTTAAACCCAACATCACACAAGCTCTCAAGTGATGGCCGAATGCTTCTTTTGTTACCCAACTAATCATTCGACAATTTCATCCCCTTTACCACCCTTTTATGCCTAATTATCTAAATCAAGATAAGATCATCAACATGCCTAACCATAGCCGAATGTGCAACATTAATCTATCACCTCTATCTCTTAAATACTATCAAGTTCATTTACTTCTAATTTCTTAAGTTCAACATCTTAATGCCCATTATAGCCACTCCCATTATCTAAATTTAAAAATCGGCAACACCCACATTTCAACTATCTTAGCCGAATACTCCTCAACACTTAAACTAAAGTATGCACATTAAACTTAATACAACTTTCATTATTCCTTTCACCCTCAAACATAATTTATAAATCTTGCCCTTCCTTCCATGTTTCGGTCAATTATTCAAATTACCTCATAACATGAACATTCTTTTCAACTAATCTAGCATGACTCATTTGGCCTTAACAAAGAACCACTTTTCATACAAGGACAAAAATAAATCAAATGAACCTCCCATTTAAACCCCATTCTATCTTCTACTTACTCAATAATACATGTTTCTTAGTTCATATTCATCTATAACCATTTCAAATCACATACTACAAAACATCATCAATTTGGCATATAAGAACATAACCAAAGGTTTCTTGCAACACATGGGTCATGTTATGAGCATCAAAACAACTCAACTTCACAAAAAAAATGCCAAAAGAACCACATGATATCATACCTTAATCTATAAACTCACTTGGCCGAATGTCCTAGCTTCCATTTTTCTTTTCTTTTCCTTATGGTTTCGGCAAGATGATAGAAAAGATGATGGAACTTTGTTTTTATCACCACTTACTAATATAAATTTATTATACATAATTCCCACCAAATATAAAAAAATGAAGACAAGGGAACACCATAATGCATGCGTATGTTGGCCGGCCATTCACATTCAAAAATGGTCTATTTGACATGCAAGTCCACTCTTTTTGGTACATGCACTAATAGACCATTTTAAATTGGACTATCATATTTTCACCATGTCTCAAATCGATCCCTATTAACAATTTCTCATGCAATTGGTAAAATTAGGGAATGAAACTTCCACATACTCATGTTCACACATAATAAGCATAGAATATAGTAATTAATTATTTTACGACTCGGTCTTGTGGTCCCGAAACCACTTTCCGACTAGGGTCACATTAGGGCTGTCACAATCCCTAAATCCCCAAATTAGCCACGCGACCATGTGACTCCCAAAACTCAGAATCCTTAATTCCCAAACCCACATGCCCATGTGCCCAAAGGACACGGCTTTGTGAATTCTGACAAAATCCTCAAATCGGTGTGGAACCCAATTTGGCCCAGAACCGTAGTTCTCAAATCCACACGGGGTTGTGCCTGGCCGTCAAGAAGGCCATGAAACCACCCCAAATCAGCCCTGAAATTGCCTTTTAAGCCACTATAATAGTCTCTAACCTTTGCCCTATCAAAGGGCATCATAAAATAACGATCTCCCATCACTTCCATCGTATAAAAACCCCCAAATCCCTCAGGTTAACATACGCACAAGACTTGTCGAAATTAGAAAATCTCAAACTAAAATTGTGCAGACAAGGTTAGATTCCCAAAGCCAATAAGCCAACCCGAATTTTGAGTGTTATTAATAAAAACAAAAAGAAAAATAAAGAAAAAGTAGAAGAGCCAGAGAAAATAAGAGAACGTGAATAAAAACAAAATAATAGAAATTATAATAGAAAATCTTAAAACAATTAATTAATAATTATCAATGATTATAATTATTAACTAAAACAAATAAAAAAAATAAAATGTGCACCCAAAGACTCGAACCCAGAACCTTGAGATTTACTAACACTCCTTTTAACCACCAGACCAGCAGGCCCATTCTGTCACTATATTGCACAACTAAACACATATGTGCAACCACCTTACTAACCCTATGCACAAAACCCAAAACTTCTAGGCCCAAAATTCAGTGCATTACATAAGTTTAGTTTCTGTTATACGAACTTACTAAGCATGTAATGCTTACTCCGTTTATTTTTCCCCTGTTTTATAGTGCTTGGTAGCTTGTGAAGGTTGGAGATCACTAGAGCATCGTCACACTATCAACTAGTCATTCTGGGTATACTTAGTAAAATCATTTTGGTATAATGGCATGTATAGGACAACTTGACCAATAGTGGTTTGAAATGTTATGTTGTAACCTAGCCATTCCAATGGCTAGTAATAGTTCATTTTGGTATAACTAAATAGATTATTATGATATACATATACACATGTGTTATGTTATGAATATGTAATCAATGTCGTGGATGCCTATGTTAAACTAAGGTAAGGTTGTGATCATGTATGCTCATGGTGATATTCCTTGTGAATGATGAAATTTGCTTAAGTTGAATGCTTGGAATGGCCAGTATTGGTTGAATGTTTCAAGTGTAGGTCTTGAATGAAATTTTCGGTGAGAAATTAAGCTAGAAATGGCTTCATTTTGTCTATACGGGCAAACACACGGGCATATGTCTAGTCTATGTGTGACACACAGCCTGGTAACATGGGCATGTGGTTAGGCCATTTGTCCCTTGCACCTTAATTTTGAGAAGCAGAATGCTCAGAATTGAGCACACGCGTAGAGACAATGGCGTGTGTCTCAGCCTATGTGCCAACGGCCTAAAACATGGGCATGTGTCTTGGCCATGTGAATCCTGTACCTAATTTTGAATTGAATTAATTAGCCACACGGGCGTATGGCATGGTCGTGTGTGCAAGTCAAAGAGTTACATGGGGTAGAACACGACCTCTAGCACGGACGTGTCCGTTAGACCACACTGGTGTGTCCCTTAGACCACACGGGCATGTGAGCCCTGCACGTTGGAAATATTTTAAAAAGTCACGAAAAATTCTTAAAGTTCCCGATTTAGTCCGGACTCGATTCTAATGCTTGTATTGGGCCTCGAGGGTCAAATTAAGGGATGTTATGAATGATCTCAGTAAATGAATAGTAATTTACATAAGTTATTTGTAAATATTTTTGAATGTTTCGGTAATGCTCTATAACCCTGTTCAGGCAACGAATAGGGTCAAGGGTGTTAAATTTAATTGTATCAGAGCTACGGTTTAGCCGATTCTTAAATTTGACGTACCAAACACGAGTTTAGCTATACATGCCATTATATAAATTGTGATAGTGTGATGACTCCTGATCATTTTAAATATGTTTTTCATATAGTAAAGTCATCCAACTGAACTAGAGTTGAATCCGAGAAAGCTGAAAGCAATGCTTCAGCTTCAGTTCAAAGAGTTGTGTCTATGTCTGGTAGTGAAAGGCCAATGTCTAAGGGCCGAAGTGAGGAGGCAAAACAAGCCTTCTTTCAAATGATGAATGAATGGTTTAAACAGTACCTGAGAACAAACCCTGTTGTACAACAACCTCCCCAACCTACTCCCCAATCGATTCTTGAGGTACCACAAGGTGCTGAACCTGTTAGAATCGGTAAGCCTCCGATAGATAAAATCTGCAAGCATGGGGTGGTAGAATTTAGAGCTACCGCAGATGATGATCCAGAAAGGGCCAAGTTTTGGCTAGAAAAAACTATCCGGGTTTTTGATGAACTATCCTACACACCTGTCGAATGTCTAAAAAGTACAGTATCCCTACTGAAAGATACAGCTTATCATTGGTGGAATACCATAACTTCAGTTGTACCGAGAGAGAATGTTACATGGGATTTCTTCTAAGCTGAATTTAGGAAGAAGTATGTGAGTTAAAGATTTATGGATTAGAAAAAGAAAGAATTTCTAGAGCTCAAACAAGGAAACATGACTGTGTCTGAATATGAATGACAATTTGTTCGATTGAGTAAGAATGTCCGAGAATGGGTTCTAACTGAGGCTGAGATGTGTAAATGCTTTGAAGAGGGTTTAAATGAGGATATCAAGTTATTGATTAGAATTATCGAAATAAGGGAATTTACTGTGTTAGCCAATCGAGCCCACAAAGTTGAGGAATTGAGTAAAGAAAAAAGACAAGCCGAAAGAGAGGCTCGAGTTTCTAGAAAAAGAATTATGAGTAAGTCACAATCGTTTGCTTCTAAGAAATTAAAGAAGTATTATTATCGTGTGACCAACTCTACAGGACATTCTAGAAGAGAGCGGGGCTCTCAACATTCTAACCTGAGGTCTTCCTCCCCATCTGTGACCAGTGTAGGTAGTGTTGGTAATACCAAAATGTAAAAATTGTAACAAATTTCATCATGGGGAATGTCGGCCTAAAAGTGGAGCTTGTTTTAGATGTGGTTCACTTGACCATTTTCTCAGGGATTGTCCCGAAAAAGTTGAAAAAGAAATAGAACCAACTTCAAAATCGAGTAATCCTGTCTCGAAGGGCAGACCACCCCGCCATCCCAGCAATGTTGGTGGTAGTTGAGGTATTACCAAGGATACAATAGTTAGATCTGAGTCACGAGCACCTGCAATCAGGACATATGCTATTCGTGTTAGAGAAGATGCCTCTGCGCCAGACATCATTACTGGTACATTTTCTCTACTTGACACTGATATTACTGCATTGATTGATCTTGGTTCCACACATTCATACATATGCACAAATCTAGTATCTATTAAAGATTTACCCGTTGAATTCACTAAATTTTTTGTTAAAGTTTCAAACCCTCTGGGCCCGTGTGTTATGGTGGATAAAATTTGTAAGAACTGTTCGTTGATGGTAAAAGGTTATTTCTTCTTGGCTGACTTGATGTTATTGTTGTTTAATGAATTTGTTGTGATTTTGGGAATGGATTGGTTAACCCAATATGATGCAGTGGTAAACTATAAACAGAAATATATTGTATTGAAATGTGAGAATGGTGAATTACTTCATGTTGAATCTGGTAAAATGGATGGATTACCTAATCTGATTTCAGCAATATCAATACAGAAATATGTCCGAAAGGGTTATGATGCTTACCTTGCATATGTGTTGGATACTAAAGTATCTGAGTCAAAGATTCAGCCAGTGCTAGTTGTATGTGAATTCCCTGATGTATTCCCAGAAGAATTACCCGGTCTACCACCGGATAGAGAAGTGGAATTCTCTATAGATCTTGTTCTGGGTACAACATCTATATCCATAGCACCTTGCAGACTGTGTAACAGCTCAATTTTGGGCCTAGTCAGAACAGTGGTTTCTAGACCACAAATCCAACATGAAAAAACTTATTTTTATTATATTGTTAAGGTCTACAGTTTCACAAAATTATTTCGTGAAAATTTCTTTTGAAAATTTTGACATTTGGGCACTCAATTTAGTCAAAGGGACTAAATTGTAAAAAGTACAAAAGTTGAGTTCTACATGTTAGAGGTGTCCAGTTGTTATGAAATTTTAAATTGGAGGTCCTTATACGGCAATTAGACCATTGGTTAAGTTGGTGGACAAAAATGGACATGGTTAGGCATGTTTCCAGAGTTTTTCATTAAAGGCATTTTGGTCATTTATTTATTAAAATAATTAAAAAAAAATTCAAAGCCAATTGTTGTCCATCTTCAGCCCCTTGGTTGAAACTTGCATGGAGAAACCATGGCTAGGTTTTTTCAAGCTTCCAAGCTCGATTGTAAGTCCGTTCTAGCCCCGTTTTTAATGATTTTATGTTTTTGAAATCTTCGTAACAAGATCTATCTATTTCTACCATTTATTTGAGCTAGGGTTGATATTTAAAAATTTACCCATGTGTGACATGCATGTGTTTTGATGTTTCATGGTAGATTATGAAAGTTTGATGTGTAAGAAACGACTTTTACTCAGTGATTTTCGGTGAAAACGTCCAAAAGGACTAAATTGTAAAAGTTATAAAATATGTAGTAAAAGTGTGTTTCAATGGAAATTGTGAGCTGTCATAGTTATGAAAATGATTCGGTTAGGCTAGTATGTTAAAGAAATTGAATAAATTTCAATTTACGAGCCTAGGGGCAAAAGTGTAAATTGATAAAGTTTAGGGGCAAAAACAAAATTTTTCCATAGTATATTTTTGGTTCATAATGAATAATGTGACTAATAAGTGGGCTAAATGTGATGTTATATATAAAGGAAAACGAGATTCGGGCCTAAAACTAGGGAAAATGAGTATTGACAGTTAGGTCCCTCTTTGCCATTTTTGGTGTCGAGGTAAGTTCATATACAAATAATGTGATGTTATGTTATATTTTTGATGCTTGAGTATTATGTGAATTCAAATTCTTTAATTTTATTATGAGTTATGCTTTGATTGCTCCATGAGTAAGAGATGGGTATTATGGACATTGAGATTGACATTACGAGCAAGCTTGACAGAGAAGTGATATCGAAAAATCCCTTTTGAACCTTAGGAATAGTTTAATATACAAGTGACATGTCACTAGGAATCATGTGATTTATGAGCTCATGAGATATGTGATATATGTTTATGTGGTTCAGGGTGCTGGTCTTGTATGTCCTACCGGTGGTTAGGTAGTCCAGCATGTGTTGCAAATACCTGACAGTTTGTGTGAGTAGCCCGTGTAGCTACGCCCTAACTGACTTGTGTGAGCTGACCCGTGAGTAGCTCGAGAATGAGCTTTTATGTGTTATGTGATATGAGGTAGCTTTAGCTACGTATGTGGCACTTATGTGTGAGCCTTTCATGTATCCAATAGTATTCCAAGTGTTCAACGGGTAAATCTAAGATAAGTATGTTAATGAAATTACTACGGGTGAACAGGCATGTATGTAAGCCTATGATTGTAAATTCATGATTATTGTGGAAATAATTGTATACTATCCATTGTGATTGATAGTGTACATACTTGTGATGTTGGATATATGAAAAATATAAATGATGATTACGTGTTAGGCTTTTAGGCCTAATTGAAATGTGATCTAATATGTTTATATGCTTAAATTGTATTTCAACGGGTATGTTATGAACGTGATAGTATGTGACTATATTGCGAGCAGTACAGGTATGTACACAGAACTCATGTGAAGTGAATTTGGTATATGATGAATATATGGTAATAATGTACACGAACAAGTTATGCTTGTGAAACATTGATAATCTGTGGCAAATGATCTACATTATTGATGAATAGATGCAAGATAAGATTTGATAAGGATCATGTGATAAGCTTATGAGCCTAATTGATCATGTGATAAGATTTGGTGATTTATTTTGTATATGTCCATGAGAATTGGTTCATATTGATTATTGGGTTGTAAACCTAATTAATTATGCATGCATGTGTCAAAGTCTTGTTGATGATGGATGGTGTTAGATAGCATATAGGTATGATGAATGAATGATGACAAAATTGGTATGGCTATGATCATGGTTTAAATGTGTGAATTGAGAGTAGGTTAATAATGTTGATTGGATAAGAAATTGGAGTGGAATGCCTTAAGTAAACTTGTTAATTTAAGTATGTGAAATAGTGACATTACATGGGCATGAGTTAGTCTTGATTAGGAATGATTGATTGTCAAAATGTGACATGTTGTGTGCCATGAATTATTTAAGTATGTGAGTGCCTAAGGGTGGAAAAAGGCTTGGAAAGTAGCCTCAAAATTGTCCACACGGGTAGACACACGGGCATATGTCTAGGTCGTATGTGACACAAAGTCTGCCCCATGGGCGTGTGTTTCGGCTGTGTGTCCCTTACACCCTAATTAGGTAAAATAGAATGCCCAGTAGTAAACATACGGGTAGAGACAAGGGCGTGTGTCTCAATTGTGTGAAGGATACGGCCTCAGTACACGGGCGTGTGACTTGGCCGTGTGACCCTATTTTGGTTGATGACGTCATAAACAGATAGTTACATAGGCTGAGGACATGAGTGTGTCCCAAGCCACACGGGCGTGTGTGACCATACGGCCTCCTACATGAGTGTGTGACCCTCCAAATTAGGAAAATTATTTAAGTGTTGTATAAGTTCTGAAATTTCTCAGTTTAGTCCCGAACCATACCCAATGAAAGTTTTGGGCCTCGTGGGCCCGTATAAGGGACGATAAACATGTGAATGAAAAAATTTAAATTTAGACGGAAATTCATGTCTCGATTTTGTATGGTTGTGTGAGTTTATGTCCGGTAATGCCTCATTCCCTATTCTGATGTCGAATACGGGTAAGGGATGTTACAGAATGGTTCCTACTAAATTAAAAGAGCGGAAAGTACAGTTGCAAGAGTTCATTGACAAAGGTTTTGCTCGACCCAGTTTCTCACCTTGGGGTGCGCCGGTTCTATTTGTAAAAAAAAAGGATGGATCATTGAGGCTATTTATTGATTACAGACAGCTAAACAAGGTTACAATAAAGAACAAGTATCCATTGCCTCGAATAGATGACTTGTTTGACCAGTTAAAATGTGCCACTGTATTTTCAAAGATTGGTCTCTGTTCTGGTTATTATCAATTATGGATAAAAGAATTGTATGTACCAAAGACAGCTTTTAGAACTAGGCATGGACATTATGAGTTTCTTGTGATGCCATTTGGCTTGACAAATGCACCTGTAGAGTTTATGGATTTGATGGACAGAATTTGCAACCCATATTTGGATAGGTTTGTGGTGGTATTTATAGATGATATTTTGGTTTTATTCCCAAGATGAAAATGAACATGTTGAGCACTTGAGAATAGTGTTGCAAACCTTGCGAGAGAAACAACTGTATGCCAAATTTAGTGTAACACCCCTATCCCGTAACCGTCGCTGGAATAGGACGAGACATTACCAGAAATTAGGAATCGGATCAGAACAGTAAAACTTTGAACCTTTTCTTAAATAAAATATCATTTATTTATATAACTAATAGACACGAACAAAGATCGAATTTAAAACTTATAAAAGTAAACTTCCATAAGATGCCATATTCGCATGGCTTATATACAATAGTCAAAATATCATTCTATTTATAGTCTATCCTATACATGCCATAAGCTAAGTCCAAATCACATGATTACTACAATAGTAGATAGTGTGACGAAGTGCTGACGATCCCTGAGCTAATAGTAAGAGTCAACGATCTACAAAAATAAACAGAAAAACATAACATTCAAAGTAAACTTTCATAAGCTTAGTAAGTCTTAAGCAATTTAAACAGTTGAACTTAAAAACAAACCAAATGTTCGAAATCACGTAACACTTTCTGAGTACAATACTATTTGGCTGATTATGCACAAACACATATCATTTTACTCTGTTTATACTCAAACTCATATAAACATAGTATTTACAAGCTTCCGTATTAACTTTAATTCTTTCAAATTTCACTAGTGTATCATTTCTTACCCACACTTACTTTCAACATTCATAGTTAAATAGCATATCGAAAACTATCTTGTAACTTTGCATAATAACTGAATGCACACATATACAAATATACATATGAATTTACAACATCTTTTCATATGCTTCTCATTACACATTCTTAATTCCCGTCAGATCAATCTCACATATAATATATATATCACATACCTGAATCACTTAATGTGTAATACGAGTTCAATTTATCATCTTAGCATAGGATCTCGTAGTCATATACTTTATCAAATTCACTAACACTTGGCCTGCGAGGTATAAAACCCAAACATAACACCAGCACGAAGCCTACAAGACTTTAAACTCATATATAATACCAGCACTAGGCCTGCGGGATTTAACCCGGATATAATACCAGCACAAAGCCTGCGAGATTTAACCCGGATATATTACCAGCATGAAGCCTGCGGGATTTAACCCGGATATAATTCCAGCATATAGCCTGTGGGTCTTTAAGCCCGGATACACATCAAATATCATGCATATTTAATCATATATTAACACCTCTCATTCAACATATCACATTAGTAGTCATTTGCTACATTCGGATATAAGCTCCATATGAACACCATCATTTACATTTCGGTTCAAAAGTCATACATAAATATCACATATCCATTTCACCATTCAAACTTAACCCATAGTGACCATTCGACTATAAGTCATATACATAAATTATTTATCGCACAACTTAATTCAAGTAGAACCAAAAGGTCACAATTCACCTAATATATATATTGCTCACCGATTCGCACACAACCTTTCAAATTAGCAATTATAAGTTGGTTCCGCACATAGCCCATCCTTATCGATAATTTACGATGGTTTTACCCTTACTTACATATATGACATAGGCATTTTTACCTATGCTTCTCAATTCACATTCATGATTCAATTCCAATCGATTTAACATGCATAAGTACATATCGCATACCTGACCAACTTAATGTATTGAACGAAATCGATTGTCGATTTAACACAAGGTCTCATAGTTGAACATAAACATGAAACCATTTCTTATATGTTTGATTCACATCAATCATCAAATTCATTTAATTCACATATACTTAATTAGGTTATTCGTACCTGAATAATTTACTTTACAGAACGAATCCACATATTGTATTAGCCCGTAGTCTTAAAGCACCACACTTTTAATAGTTTACCTCATCGAAGTTCACATTTAATCACTTTAGTGCCAAGCATATACGACATCATGGTTTCCTTTAGATATTTAATAATCAAAAATCGTGATATCTCTACCAACACATATACGACATAGTTTACTCATTGTAACACTCATTTAGTGCATCAAATTTCCAAATCCAATTCAACTTAAGCATAATAGCCATAATCGGGTTATAGCCTTAAATCATTACATATTCGGCACATTAACTAAATAAAATTTACATTCTCTTTGCCATATTAATTTAACTCTTAGGCATATAAAAAGGAATCAAGCTTAAACACTTAAGAACTTACCTCGAATGTTACCAAACGATTACAAAGGCTATTCGATTACTTTCTCTTTTCCCCTATCCGAATTTGTCCCTCTATGCTCTTGAGCTTAAATTCAAAGATTTTAAACTAGTCATTATTCGACTATTCAAGCATCACTTTATAAATATAATATATATATTTGACTTTCACACTTACTGATCATAGTAAGCTTATAAGAAATCAATAAACAACTCATTAACGAATTTTTTGTCAATGTTTACCACATAATCATAATTTCACTGCAAGCTGTCTTCCTGAGTAATAGTCACTAAATCATTTATAAATGGAGCTACGAAACTCCAAATCAAGTTCCGTTAATTTTCCATGAAAATAGACTCATATATATTTTATTCATAAAATTTTCAGAATTTTTGGTTTGGTAAATCAATACCAGATTTTTTTTAAAGTTTCCCTTGTTTCACTGTTTGACTAATCTGACCACTCTTCACTACGAATCAAAATTCTCATTTTACAGAATTCAAAATATGTTTTCGTTTATTTCATTTGAAACTAGACTCATTAAGGAGTCTAAGCATATAAACTTCATCTTATAACCATTTTTTTACAATTTATAATTATTTTATAAAAACAGAACAGGGGATCTAGAAGTCATTTTGACCCTGTCCCACATCACTTCAAATATCTTATTATCAGAAATTATTTTGCTTACATAGTTTATTTCATAAGAAACTAGACTCATTAAGCTTTAATTACATAATTTATTCAGCTTCTAACTCAACTCCCACAATTTATGGTGATTTTCCAAAATCACTTTACTGCTGCTGTCCCAAACAGATTATTACCAATTCACTCTTTCACACATTCTTTGCATACATACTATTCAAACATGTATATCACCAATCAATTTCATCATATATATCTATAATTTCACTTAAGCATAATATCAATACAACACATTGTGCTCAAATCATCATTCAAGTTCAAATCCGGCTAGCACACATATAAACACTAGTAACTAAATATTAACATTTGCATTTCACCATAATAGCCAATTGCCATTAAGAAATTAAACCACAATTATTCAATTTTACCAAGCTTCAACTTAATTTAACTTATAATAGTTCATAACACATTTAAAGCACAAACATTACTAAATTTTATCCAAGTCACAATCGGCCATAGTACACCCAACACATTAGCCGATTTCCTACTTAGCATCTAATGCACATATATGCTTAATTCACCACCTAAGCAACATGAAACTCCATTACAATCACAATTATTCATTCTTTAAAACTAACATTCAACTATCAATAATTTAGCAAAAACTTAGGTAAATGGCCGAATGCTATATCCTCAACCAAAACTAAAGTTTTTAACATGGGCTATGTAGGAAACTATGTGATTAACTAGATTTTCACAAGACTTTGAAGATAGCACATGAAACATACCTTAATTTTGATGCTAACATAGCCGAAAGTTTGGTCTCTCCTATCCCCCCCCCTTTCGGCAATAAAGAACAAAAGTTATCAACCTTGTTCTTTTCACCCACTTACTTATTTCATTATAATATAAAATTGTTATTACATATTATAATACATTTATATATATAAATACATATAAAATTTATACTTTTTCAATTACTCAACCACATGGCCGGCCACTATAAAAAAAATGACAATTTGACATGCACATCCTTATGCTTTTTAAACCATAGTAATAAGCCATCACATAAATACCTAGCACATTTCTTAAATTTTTCACACAAGTCCCTTTCAATAAAATTCACCTTAATTGGCAAAAATCAAAGCACCACAAATTCACATATGCATTTTCACACAAATTAAGCACAAATTTTATCATTCAATTATTTTCACGACTCGGTTTAGTGGTCCCGAAACCACTTCCCGACTGGGGTCTTAGTAAATGTGAATTTTGGCTATAGGAAGTTAGCTTTCTTGGGCATATACTATCTCCTGAAGGTGTCAGAGTAGACCCGAATAAGATTTCAGCCATTGTTAATTGGAAGCCACTGAGGAATGTGTCTGAAGTCTGACGTTTTTTAGGACTAGTTGGTTATTATCGGAGATTTGTAAAAAAAATTTCAATGATAGCTTCTCCGATGACTCGCTTACTGCAAAAAGATGTAAAATTTGAGTGGAATAATAAATGGCAATAGAGTTTTGACAGATTAAAAGCTTTATTGATAGAAGCACTAGTGTTAGTTCAGCCATAAAAGCACTATGGTTTAGGCTGTGTTTTGATGCAAGATGGTAAAGTAGTAGCCTATGCTTCATAATAACTAAAGCCACATGAAAAGAACTACCCGACACACGATCTTGAATTGGCAGCCATAGTGTTTGCATTGAAAATCTGGCGGCATTACCTGTTTGGTGAAAAATATCACATATTCACCGATCATAAAAGTCTGAAATACTTGATGTCACAGAAAGATTTAAATTTGAGATAGCGTAGGTGGCTTGATTTATTGAAAGATTATGATCTTTTCATTGACTATCATTCGGGAAAAACTAATGTGGTTGCTGATGCTCTGAGTAGAAAATCCCTATTTTCTTTACGAGCTATGAATACTCGATTGGCATTATCTGATGATGGTTTAATCATAGCCAAGTTAAAAGTTAGACCAATGTTTTTGCAACAGATCTTTAAAGCTCAGAAAAATGATAGTAAGTTGCAAGCAGTACGGGTACAAAGCAAATCAACTCCTGACTCAGAACTCCATATTGGGGCTGATGCTTGTTTGTTATTCAGAGGCAGAGTATGTGTACCAAAAATTTTAGAATTGATACAGAAGATTTTGAATAAACCTCACAATGGTAACATGTCTATTTATCCTGGTAGTAATAAAATGTATAATAATCTGAAAAAGATGTACTGGTGGCCAAGAATGAAACGAGATATTTTTGAATTTGTATCTAAGTGTTTGATATGTCAGCAAGTAAAAGCTGAACATTAGTTGCCTTTTGGATTATTATAGCCGGTTACGATACCGAAATGGAAATGGGAAAGAATTACCATGGACTTTGTACCGAGATTACCCCTATCTCCAAAGAAGAAGGATGTCATTTGGTTAATCGTTGATCGGTTGACAAAGTCTGCACACTTTATCCCAGTAAATATGGATTATCCCTTGGATAAATTGGCTAAATTATATGTTTCTGAGATTGTCAGATTGCATGGAGTGCCTGTCTCCATTATTTCAAATAGAGATCCTCGGTTTACATCTCAATTCTGGAACAAATTGAAAAAAGCTTTGGGTACTTAGTTACACTTTAGTACTGCATTTCATCCCCAGACAGATGGTCAATCTGAATGGGTAATACAAATATTGAAAGATATGCTTCGGTGTTGTATACTCGAGTTTGAAGGTCACTGGGAAAAGTATTTGCCTTTAGTTGAATTTGCTTATAATAACAGTTATCAGTCTAGTATTAAAATGGCATCGTATGTGTAACACCCCATACCCGTAACCAATGCCGGGGCAGAGTACGAGGCATTACCTAACTTGATCTCATGCATACAAACAATCTCAAGTCATCGAGACTCGGTCCAAATTAAAAAAATTTCAATTTCTACTTTAAACTTCTTATTATGGGCCTACGAGCCTCAAATCGACCGTTGAAAACTATTCAGGACCATTCTGGGTCATTACACCAACCTTAAGAAATTTGCCTTTAAAACAGGGCACACGCCCGTGTGGAAGGGTAACACGCCCTTGTGACTATTTCAACATGGTCGTGCTGTTGGCCCGTGTTGCTCACATGGCCTAAGCACCTTGGGACATGCCCGTGTCCCACACCAGTGTAGAATTAATTTCTAATTCACACCTACAGGGGTTTTCACACGGCCAGACACACGCCCGTGTCAATAGCCAGTGTCCCTCACACGGTTACGACACGCCGGTATCCTAGCTCGTGTATGAAAACATGGACATTCTATTTCTGGTGTCCGCATGCTAATGATGTCACACAGCCAAGGCACACGCTCTTGTGCTAGGCCGAGCCCTCCACACGGCTGACACACACGACTGTGTCTCTGCCCATGTGTTTATTACCATGCATACTGACTTGAAATTTTTACGTGCAGGGGACACACGACTGGACACCACGCCTATGAGGCAGACCGTGTGTCACACACAGCCTAGACACATGCCTGTATGCCTACCCATGTGGACAATTTAAGGTTATTTACCAAGCCTCAATGCCACCTTCACATAAGTGGTTCTATACAAATACCAACCAATACCAAAACAAGCATAATTCCTATAACCAAATCGGCCACAATAGATACTCATTCAACCATGATAATGCATCTTTTATAAATTCAAAATGAATGTTAGCCATCATTCAAGGCTTAATACAAATTGTAGGGTTTCCAACCCAAGCCAATACATATGGCTAATCCTCAACGACACAAAATAATAAAGCTTAAGTCTTATACATGCCATAATTAAAAATATAAATCCAACTATACTGAATGCTTTGGTTGATAGTGTGATCAATATCTCTGACTTCCGGTGATCCTTGAGCTAGGTAGGCGGCATTGTAAGGAAATCTAAAGGAAAGGGAGTAAGCATAAAAGCTTAGTAAGTTACATATAAATAAATATATAACAACAATATATCAATAATCAACATGCTCATAATACCAAGGTAAGCATAGACATAACTTACTCATCACCATCCATACAAGTCACATATTATACAATGAGCTCATATCTCATACGTACCAATTAGGTTCCTGTGCCATCACAACACTGTTATACTTTCCTCACTAGATTAAAAACATAACTTTTACCGTTGAACCATTCGGAATACTACAGGATATTCATTAAACCTCAAACATGGGTAAGCTGATGATGCCATGTCCCAGACACGATCTTACACTGGCTCACATCTCAAGTTGATACCATGTCCCAGACACTATCATTTCATACCCAATGCATGTCCCAAACATGTCTTACACTAGCTTACTTCTCGAGGCCGATGGATGTCCCAGACATGTTTTACACTAGCCCTCATCTCAATGCCGATGCCATGTCCCAATCCTGGTCTTACACTGACTCTCATACTGTGGCCGATTCATGTCCCAGACAAGTCTTACACTGGCTCACACATGAATGACCCAAATGTCATGGCATGAATATCCGACTTACTTCCTAAGGTTCCAACGGAAATTCTACTATCTCATTTATCATTGCACATTCTCAATTTCACAATCAATCAATTCATGCTATAATATTTCAAGCACATATAATAACAATGTAGTTGTATTATTTACATACAAATTACCTCGGATTACAGAATGTGGTGACTAGTCGGTTTGTTTGGCTTTCTCCCAATCTAGGTTTGGATTTGGCAATTCTTGATCTAAATAGTAAAACGCACTCATTTAATCACTAAATAAAATTAAGCAATTAAAAATTCACATCTTCGATAAAATGACCATTTTGCCCCTAGACTTTGGCATAATGACCATTTTACCCCCTATGCTCAAAAATTGATTTTTATCGAATTTCTTCGCATATTAAGCCTAGATGAACTCTTTTTACTCTTATAGCAACCCCAAATTCTCTCTATTTCACACATTTATCATTCATTTTACAACTTGTGCAAAATAGTCCCTTTAGGTGCTTTCATGGTAACACCTTTCACAAAAGTTGTCTATTACACAACTAAGACTCATATTCTTCCATAAAATTTCAGAAAAAAACGTATATGCTCTCATGGTAAAACCCTAGACCTTCAACCATTTTGCAAGATATACCCCTTATTTGAAAGCTCAAGCTACAATGGTCTCAAAAATACAAAAATCATCAACAAAGGGTATGGAAATCACTTACTTGTGAGTGCTTCAAGTTGCTGAAAATTTTAAGCTCTCAAACCCCTAATTTTTGCTGAAAATTTTTTGGAGAAGATGGGAAAAATATGATATCTTTTCCCTTTATTTTATTTTTAATTTAGTCAAAGTTGTCACCAACTCACCTAATTTTGACAATTTTGTCTCCTCTTTGACTCTATGGCCGACTATGCCTTCTTCCAAGGGTCTATTTGCCTTTTAAAGACTCCTAATTTGGTTCTCTAACTATTTAACACCAATAGCTATCAATTCAAGACTTTTGGACTTTATGCGATTTAGTCCATTTTCACAACTGGGCTCATAAACGCTAAAATTAATCCACCAAATTTTTCATGCACTCCTATGATCATACTATGACTCTAAAATAATAATAAAATAATTTCTCTGAATTCAAATTTATGGTCCCATGACCATTATTCTGACTAGCCCCAAAATCAAGCTATTATATTTCTCCCTCTTTCGAGATTTTCGTCCTCAAAAATCTTACCAGTGAATAAGTTTGGGTATTGATCTCTCATAGTCTCCTCTTGTTCCCATGTGACTTCCTCGACTCCATGTCTATGCTACAAACTTTCACAAGTGCTATACTCTTATTTCTCAACTGTTTGACTTCTCGGGCTAAAATCTTGACCGGCTCTTCACCATAAGTTATGTCCAGATGAATCTCAACCTCTAACGGTGCAATCACATGCGATGAGTCTGATCTATATCGATGTAGCATGGATACATGAAACACATCGTGAATCTTTTCCAATTCCGGTTGCAATCTAATCAGTAGGCAACTGGCCCTATTCTCTCGGTAACCACATAAGGTCCTATAAAACGAGGACTCAACTTGCCTTTCTTACCAAATCTGAGGATTTTCCTCCACAGAGATACTTTTAAAAATACTTTATCGCCGACTTGAAACTCAATTTCCTTTCATTCCAAATCTGCGTAGGATTTCTGTCTATCCAAGGTAGCCTTCAAGTAGTCACAAATCACTTTAACTTTCTCTACAGTCTCTTTGACTAAATTGACCCCGTGAATCTGACTCTCTCTGAGCTCAGTCCAATATAAGGGCGTTCGACACTTTTGCCCATACAAAGCCTCATAAGGCGCCATTTTCAAACTTGTCTGATAATTGTTGTTATAAGCAAATTCAACCAATGGCAAGTATCTTTCCCAACTTCCCTGAAACTCGAGAACACAACACCGCAACATGCCCTCTAAAATCTGAATCACTCTTATCGACTGTCCGTCGGTTTGTGGGTGAAATGTTGTGCTAAAGCTCAACTTGGTTCCCAATGCCTCTTGTAACTTCTTCCAAAACCTCGAGGTAAACGTCGGGTCTCGATCTGAGATAATCAACAATAGCACGCCATGAAGCCTCACAATCTCGAAAACGTACAAGTCGGCTAATCTCTCAAGGGAGTAGTCAGTACGTACTGGTATAAAATGTGTCGACTTAGTTAGCCTATCCACAACCACCCATACTGTATTCTTTTTCTTTGGGGTTACCGGCAAACTCGTCACAAAATCCATAGTGATCTGATCCCACTTCCACTCGGGGACTATGATAGGCTGAAGTAGACCCGAAGGTACTTGGTGTTCAGCCTTCACTTGCTGACACACTAGGAACTTAGACACAAACTCTGAAATATCTCTTTTCATACCCGACCACCAGTACATTTTCTTTAGGTCGTTATACATTTTCACACTACCCGGATGGATAGACAAACGACCACTATGTGCCTCTCTCAGAATCTTCTGAATAAGCTCATTGTCCTTAGGTACACAAACTCTATCTTTAAACATTATACATCCATCGGTACTAATACGAAAATATGATTCAATTCCTAACTCACACTGAGTTCTCTTGGCTTGCAATTTCTCATCTTTCTGAGCTTCACGGATCTCTTGAAGAAACGTCGATCTAGCTCCCAACTCTGCTAGAACCGAACCATCATTAGACAAAGTCATATTAGCATTTATTGCTCTCAGGGAAAATAATAATTTTCTACTCAATGTATCGGCGACGATGCTCGCCTTTCCCAGATGGTAATTTATTACCAACTCGTAATCCTTTAGCAGCTCTAACCATCGACGTTGCCGCAAATTCAATTCCTTTTGAGTCATCAACTACTTTAAGCTCTTATGTTCGGTGAATAGCTGAAATTTCTTGCCATATAAATAGTGTCTCCAAATTATTAGCGCGAACACAATGGCTGCTAGCTCTAAATCATGCGCCGGGTAGTTCTTCTCATGTGGCTTCAATTGCCTTGAAGCGTAAGCTATGGCCTTATCTTCTTGCATAAGGACACACCCAAACCATTTAAGGAGGCTTCGCTATATATCACAAACTCCTTACCCGACTCTGGTTATACTAACACTAGGGCTTCGGTCAATAAAGCCTTCAGTTTCTCGAAACTTTGTTGGCACTTTTCTATCCATTCGAACTTGACATCTTTTTGCAGCAGCCTTGTCATCAGTGTAGCTGTCATAGAGAATCTGTTTACAAACCGTTGTAATACCTGGCCAAACCCAAAAGCTTCGGACCTCAGTCACATTCCTAAGTGGTTTCCACTCTACAATAGCCGAGATCTTGCTTGGGTCAACTCGGATCCCGTCTCCCGACACAATGTGTCCTAGGAATCCAACCTCCTTAAGCCAAAATTCGCTCTTACTAAACTTGGCATATAATTGCTTGTCTTTCAAGGTTTGCAACACAACTCTCAGATGCTCCGCGTGCTCGCTCTTATCACGCTAATAAACCAATATGTCATCGACAAAGACGACGACAAACTTATCTAGATACGGTTCGTTAAATCCATAAACACCGTCGGGGCATTAGTCAGACCAAAGGGCATGACGAGGAATTCATAATGCCTGTATCTTGTCTGAAACGTAGTCTTTGGCACATCTTGCTCTTTCACTCTTAACTGGTAGTATCCGGATCTCAGGTCAATCTTGGAAAATATAATGGCTCCCTTTAACTGATCAAACAGGTCATCGATCCTTGGCAAAGGATACTTGTTCTTCACTGTTACCTTATTAAGCTATCTATAGTCGATATATAACCTCATCGACCCATCTTTCTTTTTCACGAAGAGTACCAGAGCACCCCACGGGGAAAAACTTGGTCTCATAAAGCCCTTGTTCGTTAGCTCTTGCAACTGCGCTTTCAAATCTTTCAACTTCATTGGAGCCATCCTATACGGAGCAATCAAGATGGGTGCCATATCGAGGGCCAACTCAATTCCAAACTCAACTTCCCTTACTGGAGGTAATACAGGTAATTCTTTCAGAAACATGTTTGTAAACTCAAAAACTACCAGCACTGATTTAATCTTCAACTCAGACACTTGAGTATTCAGCACAAAAGCTAGGTAAGCCTCATATCCTTTCCTCAAATATTTCTCAGTAGTCAAAGACGATATTACTACAGGCAGATTATCTGACTCATCTGGTCTAGCTCGAAGAACATTCCCGTCTTCACATCTAAACTCAATAACTTTTCTCCCATAGTCCACTACAACGCTATGAGCAGTCAACTAGTCCATCCCAAGGATTACATCAAATTCATTAAACGACAATAACATCAAGTTAGCCAGAAAAAAATAACCTCTATTTGTTAGAGGACAATTTCTACATACTTGATTAACTAGCACATATCTGCCTAAAGGATTGGACACTTTTATTACAAATTCAGTGGACTCTACTAGCATACTCATACGAGGTATCAAATCTATACAAATATAAGAGTGAGTAGATCCCAGGTCAATTAAAGCAACTACAGGTATTTCATGGATAGAAAAGGTACTCGTGATCACGTTGAGAGACTCTACCTCTTCCCGAGCTTGTATAGCATAAGTCATTGCAGGCACTCTGCCCTCGGACCTCACCACAACATCTCTTGGCATGCTTCTACTGCTAGCCCCACTTTCGGGGTTCTTCTGTGGCCTACCCCTCAAAGGGGCACTACTCGCTTTCACATCTTGTTTTCTCTCTCTCTCATCCAATTCAGGATAATCATGGACGAAGTGTTCCAATGACCCACACTTGAAACATCCCATTTCATTCCCTCGGAACTTGCAAAAATGACGCCTACCACATTGCGAGCATTCTGGCCTATTTGGCCGAGTGCTACCAACATTTACGACTGAAGTGGTCTGGGCTTTAGAAGTTGTGTCCTGCCAGTTCTTGTTCCTATTTGAATACCCCACCGAAGCATTCGATCGGGTAGTGAAATCTCTCGATCTTTTGGATGAGGACTGATGTGATTTATCCATCTGTCTTTTCTTTGAATCCCGCGACTCAAAAGCCACTTTCCTCCTTTCTTTAATCAACTCTTTGGCCTCACAGGCTCTTTCAACAAGTGCTACAAATTCCCGCAGCTCTAAGATGCCAAAAAACACTCGGATATCTTCATTAAGGCCATCCTCAAACCTCTTACACATGGTGGCTTCTGTAGATACGCACTCCTGCGCATATTTGCTAAGCCTCACAAACTCACGTTCATATTCTGTCACTGACATTCGGCTTTGCTTTAGCTCTAGAAATTCTTTCCTCTTTTGGTCTATGAATCTTTGGCTAATATACTTTTTTCGGAATTCCTCCTGGAAGAATTCCCACATGATCCTCTCTATTGGTACGACAGACACGAGAGTGTTCCACCACTGATAAGTTGAATCTCGTAAAAGCGACACTGCACATTTCAGGCACTCTTCAGGTATGTGCAATAGCTGATAAAATACCCTAATGGTATTTTCTAGCCAAAACTCTGCTCTCTCCGGGTCATCATCTATGCTAGCCCGAAATTCCTCGGCCCCTTGTTTCCGGATCTTGTCTACCAGAGGCTTCTCTCTTCTAATCATGTCCGCGCCTTGCGGAGCTACCGGAGCATACTGAAGAATCGGAGGAGGTGGGAAAGGTGGATTTTTTGGATTCGCACAAACAAACTCCGTGTACCAAGCGTCCAACATTCAGGGGTAGGCTTCTCTAGCCCCTCCGCCTTGGCCCATATTCACGGGCTCACTCTCAATTGGAGTGGTCCCTTCGACAAGAGCTGACGCATTACTATCCACGTCATCTACCGTGGCTTTATCAGGATCCATTTACTATATAAAAACATAATTTATAATTGTTAGAAATCGTCACACTATCAATATAAAGTTATGGCATGTATAGCTAGACTCATACTCTTGCAAGGTTAGTCCTAGAACAGACTAAACCATAGCTCTGATACTACTAAATGTAACACCCATACCCGTAACCCACGCCGGGGTGGAGTACGAGGCATTACCCAACTTGATCTCATGCATACAAACAATCTCAAGTCACCGAGACTCGGTCCAAATTAAAACTTTTTCAACTTCTATTTTAAACTTCTTATTATGAGCCTACGAGCCTTAAATCAACCGTTGAAAACTATTCGGGACCATTCCGGGTCATTACACCAACCTTAAGAAATTTGCCTTTAAAACAGGGCACACGCCCATGTGACTATTTCAACATGGTTGTGCTGTTGGCCCGTGTGGCTCAGATGGCCTAAGTACCCTAGGACACGCCAGTGTCCCACACCTGTGTAGAATTAATTTCTAATTCACACCTACAGGGGTTTTCACACGGTCAAACACACGCCCGTGTCAATCGCCCGTGTCTCACACACTGCTACGACACGCCCGTGTCCTAGCCCGTTTACGAAAATATGGACATTCTATTTCTGACGTCAGCATGCTCATGATGTGTGTCACACACAATCTAGACACACGGCAAAACAACACGACCATGGGGTAGACCGTGTGTCACACACGACCTAGAAACAAGCCCGTGTGCCTACCCGTGTAGACAATATAAGGCTATTTACGAAGCCTCAATGCCACCTTTACATAAGTGGCTCTATACAAATACCAACCAATACCAAAACAGGCATAATTCCTATAACCAAATCAGCCACAATAGACACTCATTCAACCATGATAATGCATCTTTTATAAATTCAAAATGAATGTTAGCCATCATTCAAGGCTTAATACAAATTGTAGGGTTTCCGACCTAAGCCAATACATATGGCCAATCCTCAATGACACAAAATAATAAAGCCTAAGTCCTATACATGACATAATCAAAAATATAAATCCAACTATACCGAATGCTTCGGTTGATAGTGTAATCAATATCTCTAACTTCCGGTGATCCTTGAGCTAGATAGGCGGCACTGTAAGGAGATCGAAAGGAAAGGGAGTAAGCATAAAAGCTTAGTAAGTTGCATATAAATAAATATAGAACAACAATATATCAATAATCAACATGCTCATAATACCAAGGTAAGCATAGACATAACTTACTCATCACCATCCATACAAGTCACATATTATACAATGAGCTCATATCTCATACGTACCAATTAGGTTCCTGTGCCACTCACAACACGGTTATACTTTCCTCACTAGATTAAGAACATAACTTTCACTGTTGAACCATTCAGAATACTACCGGAGATTCATTAAACCTCAAACATAGGTAAGGTGCTGATGCCATGTCCCAGACACGGTCTTACACTGGCTTACATCTCAAGTCGATGCCATGTCCCAGACATGGTCTTACACTGACTATCATTTCATACCCGAGGTATGTCCCAGACATGTCTTACACTGGCTTACTTCTCGAGGACGATGGATGTCCCAGACATGCCTTACACTAGCCCTCATCTCAATACCGATGCCATGTCCTAGACATGGTCTTACATTGGCTCTCATAATGTGCCCGATGCATGTCCCATACATGTCTTACACTGGCTTACACACGAATGACCCAAATGTCATGGCATGAACATCTGATTTACTTCCTAAGGTTCCAACGGAAATTCGACTATCTCATTTCTCATTACACATTCTCAATTTCACAATCAAGAAATTCATGTTATAATATTTCAAGCACATATAATAACAATGTATTTCTATTATTTACATACAACTTACCTCGGATTACAAAATGTGGCGACTAGTCGATTTACTTGGCTTTCCCCCGATCTAGGCTTGGATTTGGAAATTCTTGATCTAAAATAATAAAACGCACTTATTTAATCACTAAATAAAATTAAGCAATTAAAAATTCACATATTCGATAAAATGACCATTTTACCCCTAGACTTTGGCATAATGACCATTTTACCCCTATGCTCGAAAATCAATTTTTATTGAATTTCTTCGCTTCTTAAGCCTAGCTGAACTCTTTTTACTCTTATAGCAACCCCAAATTCTCTCTATTTCACACATTTATCATTCATTTTACAACTTGTGCAAAATAGTCCCTTTAGGTATTTTCACTTTAACACATTTCACAAAAGTTGTCTATTACTTAACTAAGACTCATATTCTTCCATAAAATTTCAGAAACACCCTAAATGCTCTCATGGAAAAACCCTATACCTTCAACCATTTTGCAAGATATTCCCCTCATTTGAAAGCTCAAGCTACAAGGGTCTCAAAAATACAAAAATCATCAACAAAGGGTATAGAAATCACTTACTTGTGAGTGCTTCAAGTTGTTGAAAATTTTAGGCTCTCAAACCCCTAATTTTTTCTAAAAATTCAATGGAGAAGATGGGAAAAAGATGATATGTTTTCCCTTTATTTTATTTTTAATCTAGTCAAAATTGGTCACCAACTCACCTAATTTTGACAATTTTGTCTCCTCTTTGACTCTATGGCTGGCTATGCCTTCTTCCAACAGTCTATTTGCCTTTTAAAGACCCATAATTTGGTTCTCTAACTATTTAACACCTTTAGCTATCAATTCAAGACTTTTGCACTTTATGCGATTTAGTCCTTTTTCACAATTCGGCTCATAAACGCTAAAATTAATCCACCAAATTTTTCATGCACTCCTATGATCATACTATGACTCTAAAATAATAATAAAATAATTTATTTGACTTTGGATCTGTGGTCCTGCGACCACTATTTCGACTAGCCCCAAAATCAGGTTGTTACAGTATGAAGTCTTGTTTTGTCGCAAATGTAGAACTCTATTGTATTGGACAGAACTCAGTGAGAGAAAGTTACACAGAGTTGACTTGGTCTGAGAGACCGAGGGAAAAGTAAAGGTAATTCGAGACAGCTTGAAAGCAGCCTCTGATCGTCAAAAGTCCTACGCTGATTTGAAAAGAAAAGAAATAAAATTTCAAGTCAGTGACAAAGTATTCTTGAAAGTGTTACCTTGGAAGAAAGCACTTCGGTTTGGTCACAAAGGAAAACCGAGTCTGCAGTTTATTTGACCACATGAGATTATAGAAAGAATTTGACCGGTTGCATATCGGTTAGCTTTACCACTAAAACTTGATCGGATTCATAATGTTTGTCATGTGTTTATGTTACGACGGTACCGGTTCGATCCTTCACAAGTTATTTCTCTAACAGAGGTAGAGATTCAGCCAGATATAACATATGGTGAAGAACCAATCAAAATCTTAGCTCGGGAAACAAAAGAGTTAAGAAATAAAAAAGTAGCTTTAGTGCAAGTTCTTTGCCAACGACACGGTATTGAAGAAGCTACTTGAAAGCCGGAGGATACTATGAGGAAGCAATACCCGAATCTTTTTATTGGTAAGATTTTCGAGGACGAAAATCCTTAAGGGGGAGAGTTGTAACAGCCTATTTTTTAGTAAAATCGAAACAGTTTTCAGGACCACAAATCTGACCCAAAAATAAGGTTTATTTTTATTTCATTATATGGTCTGTATTATAATAGACATGTCGTGTGAAAATTTTGAAACAAAAATTTTATCGATTAAGTGCTTAATTACAAGAATGACTAAATCGCATAAAATGTGAAAGTTGAATTCTAGTAGCTATAAGGGTTAAATAGCTATGGAATTCAAATCTAGAGGTCCTTATATGGTAATTAGACCATCAAGAAAAATATGTATATTTTTCTTAGTAACACCCCTTGCCCGTGTTTGACGCCGGAACAGGGTACGAGGCATTACCGGACTTAATCACTAATCATCATATAAAAACCGATTCATAATTTCACTCTAATTTAAAAACTTTTTCAAACACATTCAAGTTGTCCCTTAAAAAGAGCTTACAAGGCCCATATCATGCTTTAATTCAACCACACACATAGGCAAGCATGCACATTCATAAATTGCATCATTTAATTAATAACATAATCAAGACTATCTACATTAGATGACTTTATACAATAGAGACCTTCAAATAACATAGGTCAGTATTTTAAGCCAATTCCTAGCAAGTTAATAACAATTAAACTAGTCTCCATACATGCCAAAGACTTAAAATACTTTAAAACCTTTATATATCGATCAATAGTTTGATAGTGTGACTTAACCTCCGGCGACCTCCAACTCGGGCTAACATCTGCGACACTATAGGAAAAAGGAAAGGAAGGGAGTAAGCATTATAGATTAGTAAGTAAGTATGTAAATATTAATAAACAATAAATTATCATACTTTAAACAAAGTCACAATATGTTCCCGGAATATTACCATCAGAAACACACATACTTTCACTATTACAATCATAAACAGATTCAAAATAAGCTATCTAGCAGAGTACTAGCAACTAAATTATTTATTTCTGGAGCTACGGAACTCCAAATTACAAAATGTTAATTTTCTTTGAAACTAGATTCAAATATATTCTTACCATAAAATTTTCATAATTTTTGCTCTAGCAAATTAGTACAGTTTATTCATTGAAGTTACCCCTGTTTCACTACTCAACTGTTCTGACCACTCTTCACTACGAATCAATTTTTTCCTTGTACAGAATTCAAAGGATGTTCTTGTTTATTTTATTTGAAACTATACTCATTAAGGGTTTCAAGCATATAAATTATATCCCATAATTATTTTTTTACAATTTTTAATGATTTTTCCAAGTCAGAACAGGGGATCACGTAGTCATACTGAACCAGTCTCTCAAAAACTTAAATATCTCATAATATAGAATTCCTTTGCTTGCTCTATTTCTGTTATATGAAAATAGACTCATTAAGCTCTAATTTTATGTCTCATTCAGTCTCTGATTCAATTTCTACTATTTTTGGTAAATTTTTAGATTCACGTCAATGCAACTATCCAAAACAGTTTTATTGTCAATTTTGATCTTTCACACTTCAATTGTATTCATCACTTTCCCATAACAATCTTTCCAATTTCCAATCACATATCGAGCATATTGCTCATAATTTACACACGTATATACTTACACTTATCATCACAAAGTCATACACAATTTCATTTAATCAATTTCCCAGTTGAACGCTTCGAAATAATAACAGATACGCGATGGTATCGCACACAACCCACTTTTAAAATCGAAGCTCTCTTGTACACATAGTGACCTTCACTTAGCACCACTCATTTGACCTAGCTTGATTGTACACATAATTTTGGCTCTCTTCTACACATGGTGAACACTTAGTACCACCCATGTGACCTAGCCAGTTTATCTCGTAGCTCTCTTGTCTACATGGTGTCCTTCATCTGGAACCACGCATGCGACCTAGCTACATATATCCCGTAGCTCTCTTGTCTACATGGTGTACACATAGTATCACCCATGCGACCTAGCTACATCATAATGTCTCGTAGCTCTCTTGTACACATGATGTGCACTCAGCACCATACATGTGACCTAGCTATATACCATCTGTATCATCCAATCTTTCCGAAGGTTCAACCGGGATTTCTCTCTCTTTCTAGTACTTGATTCCATACTTCCAATAGTCAATTATGATTCAAAAAAAGCTACAATACATAAAATATGCTGAAATAAAAAAACATAATAAAGATAATGTATTATTTACATACAAACTTACATACTTTCTCATTTCCATGTCAAATTAATATTGAACATTTAAATCATCATAATTATACGTACTTTCAACACATCGGAAATCATAGTAAATATATCAATTTTACATTGAAACATGCATAAATTAATGCTTATTATACATATGAACTTACCTCGATACTAAAACGGCCATTTTACCAACTTTCTCGATTTTCGATTTTTCTCCTATTCTAGATTCAAATCTCATTTTTCAGGATCTAAAACATCATATTTTACTTATTTAATTAATGTACTATTCAAAACAGTCCTTAACTCAAACTTTTGAAAAATTACAATTTTGCCCCTAAACTTTTATATATTTACACTTTTGCCCCTAGGCTCGGGAATTAAACTTCATCCCTTATTCTAATGTTTTATGACATGCTGATCATTTTTCCCTTCTATGGAAACATCAAATTCTCACTCTAACACATAGTTATGAACAATAACAACTTTTACTGATTAAGCCATTTTACTCATTTTTGCTTAAAACCGCTTAGCAAAAGTTATTTAACATAATTTCAGCCTTCATATTCTACCATAAAACATCAAAATAAACATATTTCACCTATGGGTATTTTTCCAAATATGAACCCTAGCTTAAATTATTGCTAGAATAAGCTTAATCAAGTTACCAGAATTCCAAAATCATAACGAACTTGAAAAACGGGGCTAGAACGGACTTACTATTGAGCTTGGAAAGCTTGAAAACCATAGCCATGGTTTCTCCCATGCTAATTTTGGCCTCCCTGAAAAAGATGAGTCAATTTTGGCTTTATTTTCCCTTTTTATTTCTTTGAATTACCAAATGACTAAAATGCCCTTAAGGCCTTTCTTTAAAATTTTGTCCTATTCATGCCCATTTTTGTCCAAACGAAATATAATGGTCTAATTACCATTTAAGGACCTCCTCTTTAAACCCCCATTTCAATCAAGTACTTATGAATTAGAACACATATTTTGCAACTTTTGCAATTTAGTCCTAAAAGTCCAATTAAGCACTTTATCAGTAAAATTAGTTAACGATATTTTTACACAATATTTTAATCAATAAATAAACCTTAAAACTTAATCGGAATAAATTTTTCAACTTCAAATTCGTGGTTCTAAAACCATCGTTCCGTTTAGGCCCTAAATCAGGCTGTTACAACAACTTCTGCAAATAAGCCCTAATAGGCAAATTAAACATGCAATCTATAAAATTTCTTATCAATACTCTAACACATGCATCTAATCACTCAGTAAATCATAAAAATTAATCGAAATAAACTTTTCTATCTCAGATTTTTGGTTTCGCAACCACTATTCCATTTAGGCCCTATTTCGAGATGTTACATTCTTGGTGACTCATCCATGGAAATATAGAAAAAGGGCAATGACTAAATTGGAAATAGCAAAATACTTAATTAGTTAAAAGATGAAAAGAAAATATATCATCTTCTTCAACCTAAAAACACATGGAAACCCTAGGTAAGAGAAAAGAAACTTTTAAGGCCTAATTGTATAAGTTTCCTTGTCCCCGATTTTAGTAATTTTGGTATTTTTGAAACTGGGATAGCTTAATCTCTATTTAAGGATTAATTTGAAAAGTTATCAGGATATAAAAAATGGTTCATGGATGTATATGCTGGAAATTAGAAATTTATGATATAAAATGAAAGATCATTGATAGATAAATAAATTTTACAAAGTGATTTTTGATGAAAACATGATTTAGGGACTAAAATGAAAAGTTGTAAAATTTGATGAAAAATTCTAAAATTTTATGAATATATGTGCTGTAAAATTTGTAGTGGGGTTCTGGTTAGGCTTGGAGTAGGGAGTAATTTGCACAAGTTTCATTTTCCGAGCCTTGGGATAATCAGAATTTATGAAAAAGTTAGGGGCAAAATGGTAATTTTGCCTAGGATGTAAATTGAGTCCATTTAAATATGAAATGTGTGAAATTGATGGTTAAATTCATTTATATAGATCCGAACAACATTAATTCAAGGTTAGATTGAGGAAAAGAAATGGTTTTGGATAAGTAGACTTTTTACGCGAACAAGTGTCGAGGTAGGTTTATGTAACTTAACTGAACTTGTAAATATGTTTAATTGAAAGTTGTGTTTGTATGTAATGTGACTTATATTAATATGATTTATTTGATTGTTATGACGAATGTTTGAATACATGCTTGAAACGATGATAAAAGGGTAAGTCCCGATTGAATACTAAATTCTGATGATTATATGTGCTTTCTCGAAATTAATAAGGTCCTGCATTTTTTGTGGACGGGATTTAGCTCAGACGTGTAATCCCATTGACCTTGTTATATAAAGGATTTAGCCCGAATAGGTAATCCCATATAATACCTCTCAAGCATACGTTATGATTAGGGTTTAGCCTGGATTGGTAATCCTAATCGAGCTCCTCTAAGCTTACATTAAATAAAGGATTTAGCCTGGACTGGTAATCCTGTTATACGATATGTGGCTCGAGAGAGTGTTTCTTGGATAAGTGCCCTAATGGGTACCCTTGAATAAGAAATTGACGGATTATTGAATCGTACACTGCAAGTGTACTACTTAAGCATCCATCGGAATTGAATGATTCAACGGACATATAACTCTAGACATGGCATGAGAATTATGAGATGAAATGATAATGTATTGAAAGTGTATTGCATGATGAGCTCATCTATTCTTACTTGATGTATATGTAAACTTTGTAACTAACATGTTTGATTGAATGTATGTGTTTAGGCAATTTAGCCAAATGGATGGAAAACTGTTATTGTATACTTAGATTTAATAAATAGGATTGGTAAGTTTAGTTTCCGTTATACGAACTTACTAAGCATGTAATGCTTACTCCATTTATTTTTTCCCTATTTTATAGTGCTCGGAAGCTCGTGAAGGTTGGAGATCACTGGAACATCGTCACACTATCAACTAGTCATTTTGGGTATACTTAGTAAAATCATTTTGGTATAATGGCATGTATAGGACAACTTGACCAATAGTGGTTTGAAATGTTATTTTGTAACTTAGCCATTGGATGGCTAGTAATGGTTCATTTTGGTATAACTAAGTAGATTATTATGATATACATATACACATGTGTTATGTTATAAATAGGTGATCAATGTTGCGGATGCCTAAGTTAAACTAAGGTAAGGTTGTGATCATGTATGCTCGTAGTGATATGCCTTGTTAATGATGAAATTTGCTTAAGTTGAATGCTTGGAATGGCTGGTATTGGTTGAATGTTTCAAGTGCAAGTCTTGGGTGAAATTTTGGGTGAGAAATAAAGCTAGAAATGGCTTCATTTTGTCCACATGGGTAGACACATGGGCGTGTGTCTAGACCGTGTGTGACACACGGCTTGGTAACATGGGCATGTGGTTAGGTCGTGTATCCCCGGCACCTTAATTTTTAGAAACAGAATGCTCAGAATTGAGCACACGGGCGTGTGTCTCAGCCGTGTGTGCCACACATGTAACACCCCGTACCCGAGTCCGTCGCTGGAGTCGGACACGAGGGGTTTGCAGACTTAAATCACTTCTTTGCACAATCCATTTTAAATTTTCCAGGCAAGCTGGCTAACTGCGTCACTGTCACCTTAAAAATCATATCTTCAGTTTCACAACTCGAAAATCAGTTTCGTGATTTTTCCCTGAAACTAGACTCATATATGCATCTACAAATTTTTTTCTAGAATTTTTAGTCAGGCCAATTAGTACAGTTTATTAGTCAAAATCTCCCATGTTACAGGGATCGACTACACTGACCTTTGCTCATTACGACTTGGATATCTCCCTGTACAGGGCTTCAATACTGATGCCGTTTATTTCTATAGAAACTAGACTCAAAAAGGAATCTATGCAAATATGGCATGACTTCTAATTATCTCTGGTTAATTTATAATAAATTTCCAAATTCGAAACAGGGAATCCAGAAACCGTTCTGGCCCTGTCTCACGAAAACCTGAATATCTCTTAACATACTGTTCATATGATCGTTTCATTACTTTCCTATGAAAATAGATTCATCAAGGTTCGTTTACATAATTTATTCACTATTTAGTTCCATTCCTACTATTTTTAGTGATTTTCCAAAGCTACATCACTGCTGCTGTCAGCATCTGCCTTTAAGGTAGACTTTACCTATTTCATAGTTTCCATGATTCAACTAGTCCTTTTAGCATAAATAGCACAAATTATGAAAGTGATTAACCATTCCCATGGCCAATCCTTGTTAAGCATATCCACACCTCTCAATAACCATATCCATACCAGATGATTATAACATTATGCTCAAACATATATAAGCCATTTTCGCATGGCTATCCAAAATTATACAAATCCAAAGGGTCCATGACCCACAACAAAAAGGGTAGTCCTATACATGCCATTTCAAAGTTCAACCAAAAGTATACCAAAAGGAGCTTTGATAGTGTGGGTGACTTCGACTTCAAAATCCCGAGTCCGATAGCTGAAGAACCAAAATCTATAAAACAGAGAATCAAAGAAATGGAGTAAGCATTAAATGCTTAGTAAGTTTTGAGCAAAGAATTTAGACCCAACCAAAGTATAGCATTCATGTAGCTAAACAGATAATTTCATATGCACAAATTTTCAATATCATACTTACTTCACATTACCAACCCTTATATTCATACACAAAGATCAACTTAGCCAAAGGCCGGTAGCTCATTTATCAACTGAGCGAATACTTATTTGTAAGGGCTCAACTAATTCAAAGCACATACGAAACATACCTCAATGTTGGGATGTTACAAGCGTATTAACTGAAATTTTTACAGGAAGATCGTTCATTTCCGAATCACGTACCTTCGGAATTTAACCGGATATAGCTACTTGTTCAAATGCCTTCGGGACATAGCCCGGTTATAGTAACTCGCACTAATGCCTTCGGGACTTAACCCGAATTTAGTAACTCGCACCAATGCCTTCGGGCTTAGCCCAGAATTAGTAACTCGCACAAATGCCTTCGGATCTTAGTCCGGATATGGTCACTTAGCACAAAGCCTTCGGGACTTAGCCCGGACATCATTCGAATAACCATGCACATTTAACAATAAATCATGACACATTCGTATTTCATTTTCATTAGCAAAACTCAAACACAAGACACTTATCACTCTTGCAATTTCGGCTCAATAGCCACATACAAAGAGCATGATTTTGGTTCGCTTAAAATATGATCTAATCAAATCATAATCTAAGTTCCATTACTCGAAAACTTACCTCGGATGTTGTCGAACGATTTCGATGGCTATTCAACCACTTTTTCCTTCCCTTTATCGGATTTAGTTCCCCTTTGCTCTTGAGCTTAATTTAACAAATAAATTGATTTAATCATTTGAGCATCGAAAAGAGGAACTCAAGGTACTTAGCCCATATATAATTCATTAGACATAAAAGTCACATATGTACGGAATCATGAATCAAACTCAACACATTAGTTAGTACTCTCCTTAGCCGAATTTTCTAAGTCAAGATAAATCCTTCAATATGCTTACCTATGGCCGAACAAACACATCAACCTATGTACTCATTCATGTGGCCGAATATGCATGTTTATGTTGAGGCCAATTATATACTTAATACCACACACAAATGGCATATATTTTACTAACTAATGCATTACATATTATAACTCAATACGCATCCATCATTTACTCCATAACCGAAACACCATCATATGAAAATATATACCTTGAGATATTATATATCATGCCAATACATCATGTGCAAACATATATATATATGTGTGTAAGAGCCGAATCACAAGGTTGATTATAACCAAACATAAACATAAATCCAAAACACAAATCTTACCTACCATGCAATAAGCATAAATCATACTTATGGATATACCATGGCCGAATACATCACAACACCTTACCATTTCAATTTTGATCATGGTTAAACAAAGAACTTAATGTCTCACTCAAAAATGCTAAAAAGAAAATCCAAGAGTTAATCAATCCACCATCACATGTATCATTAACAAGCTTCACATTTAGCATGCAATGACATTAACACAAAATCCACCTTGGCCGAATATCATCCCCATGACATAGCAAAGATTTGAACCATGGCTAATTAGAACTCAAGCTAGCAACTAAAAACATGCATGAATCTCATGGCACAACATCAACATACCTTAATCTAGATACAAGTATGGCCGAACCTCCTCCTAATCCTCTTCCAAACCAAACATGAAGCAAGAACTCCTTCCTTCTTCCTTAGAATTTTCGGCCAAGGATGAACCAAAGGATGAACACTTTTTTTGTTTTCTTTTCTTCCACTCACGGCAATAGGGGGGGAGACAATCACACACATTCTTTCCTTTTTTTTCCATTTCTTTATTACCCATACTCCTTATTTTATTTTTCCTAACATACATCACTAACATAACATGTTTGTGACATGTTTCCACTCATAGCATGGCCGGCCACTAAGCTTAAATTTGGGTAAATTGACATGCAAACCCATCATTTTCACAACATGCATTAATAGGCCATTTCACATTTGCCTAGCACATTTCTAAATTTTCTCACATAAGTCCTATTTGATAAAATTTACTTACAATTGACAAAATTCAAACATGAAATTTTCACACATGCATATATACATATAATAAGCATCAAATATGACAGCTAATTATTTTTATGACTCGGTTTTGTGGCCCCGAAACCACTTCCCGACTAGGGTCACTTTAGGGCTGTCACAACTCTCCCCCACTTAAGAAACTTTCGTCCCCGAAAACCTTACCGGTAAATAGGTTTGGGTATCGTTCTTTCATAGAATTCTCGGTTTCCCAAGTAGCTTCTTCGATACCGTGTTTGAGCCATAACACTTTTACTAACGGAACCCTTTTGTTTCGCAACTCTTTCACTTCACGAGCTAGGATACGAATCAGTTCTTCTTCATAACTCAAGTCAGATTGAATTTCAACTTCTGATGGATTAATCACGTGTGACGGATCGGATCTATAACGTCGAAGCATCGAAACATGAAAGACGTCGTGAATCTTTTCAAGTTCAGGGGGCAAAATCAATCTATACGCAACTGGACCAACTCGTTCGGAGATTTCGTACGGTCCAATGAATCTCGGGCTCAACTTGCCCTTACGGCCAAATCTGAGTATCTTTTTCCAAGGCGAAACTTTAAGAAACACTTTATCTCCCACCTGATACTCAATGTCTTTTCGTTTCAAGTCCGCGTACGACTTCTGGCGATCTGTGGCTACCTTCAGACTCTCATGAATTATTTTTACTTTCTGTTCAGCATCTTTAATCAAATCGACTCCGAAAATTTTACTTTCACCGAGCTCGGTCCAAAACAATGGTGTACGACATTTACGACCGTACAAAGCCTCGTAAGTTGCCATCTTAATACTTGATTGAAAACTGTTGTTGTAAGCGAATTCAATCAAAGGTAAATACCGTTCCCATGAACCACTGAACTTGAGGATGCAACATCTCAACATATCCTCAAGTATCTAAATTATCCGCTCGGATTGACCATCGGTTTGGGGGTGAAAAGCGGTGCTAAAGTGCAGCTTGGTACCCAAAGCTTCTTGCAATTTCTTCCAAAATCGCGAGGTGAATCTCGGATCTCTATCCGACACAATAGAAATCGGTACCCCGTGTAATCTCACAATCTGAGAAACATACAATTCAGCTAGTTTATCCAATGAAAAATCCGTACGTACGGGGATAAAATGAGTCGACTTAGTCAGTCTATCAACAACAACCCAAATCGCTTCTGTCTTACTTGTCGACGGTGGCAACCCAGACACAAAATCCATTGTGACTCGATCCCATTTCCATTCAGGTATCATGATCGGCTGAAGTAAACCCGTAGGCACTTAATGTTTCGCCTTTACTTGCTAACATATTAAACACTTCGAAACAAAATCGGAAATGTCTCGTTTCATACCATGCCACCAAAACTGACGTCTCAGATCGTTGTACATTTTCGTACTCCCCGGGTGAATCGACATTCGGCTATAATGAGCTTCGTTCAGAATCATCGAAACAAGTTCTGAATTTCTTGGAACACACAAACGATTTTTGAACCTCAAGCAATCGTCATCATCAACTTGAAACTCTGATTCCACATTCGGAACACATTCAGCCCATTTTGCAACCAATTCATCATCGACTTTCTGAGCCTTACGAATTTGAGGAATCAATAATGGTTTGGATTTTAATTCAGCTACTAACACATTGTCGGGTAGAACAGACAAGTGTACATTCGTCGCTCGTAAAGCGAACAGTGATTTACGACTTAAGGCATCCGCAACCACATTAGCTTTTCCCGGGTGATAGTCAATGACAAGCTCATAATCCTTTAACAACTCGAGCCAACGTCTTTGTCGCAGATTTAAGTCTCTTTGAGTCATCAAATATTTGAGACTTTTGTGATCTGAAAATACATGGCACTTTTCACCAAATAAGTAATGTCGCCATATTTTTAAAGCGAATACGATGGCAGCTAGTTCGAGATCATGGGTCAGATAATTTTTCTCATGTGGCTTTAATTGTCTCGACGCATAGGCCACAACTCGACCTTCTTGCATCAATACGCAACCTAACCCAAGTAGGGACGCATCACTATAAATGACAAACTCTTTGCCTGATTCGGGCTGCATTAGAATTGGAGCTTCGGTCAAATAAGTTTTCAGTTGATCAAAACTTTTCTGACATTTTTCCGTCCATTCGAACTTAACATCTTTTTGAAGTAGCTTCGTCATCGGTGTGGCTATCATCGAGAAACCTTTTACAAACCGTCAGTAGTAACCGGCAAGTCCCAAAAAGCTCCGAACCTCAGTAATATTTCTCGGAGGCTTCCAGTTAAGTATGGCTGAAATTTTCCTCGGCTCAACTCGAATACCCGATGCAGATACCACATGGCCCAAGAAGCTAACCTCTCTTAACCAGAACTCACACTTACTGAACTTAGCATATAACTGCTTATCCCATAAAATTTGCAACACTAATCTCAGGTGCTCAGCATGTTCGGTCTCATCTCTTGAATAGACCAAGATGTCGTCAACGAACACAACTACGAACTGGTCCAAATACTGTCTGAAGATCCGATTCATCAAATCCATAAATACTGCAAGGGCATTAGTGAGCCCAAACGGCATCACTAAGAACTCGTAGTGGCCATATCTCGTTCTGAAAGCAGTTTTGGGTATATCCGAATCTCGAATTCGCAACTGGTAATAACCCGATCTCAAATCTATCTTTGAAAACACTGAGGCTCCCTTTAGTTGATCAAACAAATCATCAATACGCGGTAACGGATATTTATTCTTTATCGTCATTTTATTCAGCTGACGATAGTCAATGTACAACCTCATGGTCCCGTCCTTCTTTTTCACAAACAATACTGGTGCACCCCAAGGTGAGAAACTTGGTCGAGCGAAACCTCTATCCGTCAACTCTTGCAACTGAGCTTTCAATTCTTTTAACTCGGTTGGTGCCATACGATATGGAGCTATCGAAATTGGCGTAGTTCCAGGTACAAGCTCAATACCAAACTCTACCTCCCGAACAGGTGGTAAACCCGGTAATTCTTCAGGAAAAACATCCGGGTATTCACAAACCACAGGCACAGATTCGGGTTTCTTTTCTAATTCTTTGTCATCAAGTACATACGCAAGGTATGCTTCGCACCCCTTTCTTACATATTTCTGGGCCAACATTGCTGATATTACAGCTGGCAACCCCTTTAAGTCCGTAGACTTAACTCAGATTATCTCGTTATTTGCGCACCTCAAATCAATAGTCTTGCTTTTGCAATTCACAACCGCATCATGCACAGTCAACCAATCCAAACCAAGAATAACATCAAATTCATCAAACGGCAAAAGCATCAAGTCCGCCGGAAAACAGTAATCTCGAATTACTAGGGGGCATTTCTTACACACTTTGTCGACAAGCACGTAACGACCCAAGGGATTTGACACCCGAATTACGAACTCAGTAGACTCAATAGGTAAAGTCTTACTGGATGCTAAGGTTTCACATATATAAGAATGAGTAGAACCAGGGTCAATCAAAGCAATCACTTTAGTATCAAAGAGAGTAAAAGTACCCGTAATAACATCTGGCGAGGAAGCATCTTCTCGTGCGAGTATAGCATAAGTCCTAGCAGGAGCACGAGCCTCAAATCTGGTCGTAGCATCTCTAGATCCTCTCTGACCACCACTAGCATTGCCCGTATTTCTGGATGGTCTACCTCGAGCAGTGGTAGCACCTGGTTTCCCGCTCTGATTTATATTCTGTTCAGACAACCTCGGGCAATCTTTAATGAAGTGGTCAACTGATCCGCACTTGTAACAGGAGCGATCATGGGATCTACAACTCCCCGAATGCCATTTACCACAATACTGGCACTCCGCTCTGTCCCGACGATCATTTCCAACACTAGCGACCGAAGTGACTCGTGCACTCACAAGGGGTCGATCGCGATCTCGTCTAGAAAAGCCTGAAGTGTCTCTAGACCGGCCTAAGCCATCTCTAAATTTCTTCGATGACTGTGGGAAGGGCTTCCCCGAAGACCTCTTACGAAACTCCCTTGCTCCCACCTCAGCTTTTCTTTTCTCCATACTGAGCTCCTCGGCTTTACAAGCTCGCTCGACAAGTACCACAAATTCTCGGATTTCTAACATGCCAACATACAGCATTATGTCATCATTCAGTCCATCTTCGAAACGTTTACACATCACAACTTCTGAAGAAATGCATTCTCGCGCATACCGGCTAAGCCTCACAAATTTTCGTTCATAGTCGGTAACCGACATGGAACCTTGTTTGAGTTCAAGAAATTCCTTCCGTTTTTGGTCAATGAATCTCTGACTGATATACTTCTTTCGAAACTTGGTTTGGAAGAATTCCCAAGTTACTTGCTCTCTAGGCACAACAGAAGTCAATGTATTCCACCAATAGTAGGCAGAATCACGTAGCAAGGAGATAGTACACTTTAGGCACTCATCGGGTGTGGAAGATAGCTCGTCGAGTACCCGGATAGTGTTGTCCAACCAAAATTCAGCTTGCTCGGCATCATCGTTGTCCATAGCTTTAAATTCAGTAGCCCCGTGTTTTCGGATTCTGTCAACTGGGGGCCTATTTGACCTTATTTGGTCCGTTACCGGAGGTATTGTAGGTGCGGGGGTGGTATTTGTCGGGAATGGAGGTTGTGGAACAGTCGTATTAGTTCGAATGTATTGGTTGAACCAATCATTCATCACGCTATAGAAAGCTTGTCTAGCCTCATCATTCGGATTACTAGCAATAGGATGAGAGTCTGCCGGAGCTGTCCCTTGTGCGGGAGCAGGCGCTACACTCTCAAGATCATCAGCTACCGCTCGGTCGGGATTGGGATCCATTACTATAAATAAACACATTTGCAAATGTCAGAAATCATCACACTATCAAATAATCACATAAAATGGCATGTATAGCTAGACCCAACGCATTACGGTAGTCCTAGAATCGACTAAACCGTAGCTCTGATACCAATAAAATCGTAACACCCCGTACCCGAGTCCGTCGCCGGAGTCGGACACGAGGGGTTTGCAGACTTAAATCACTTCTTTGCACAATCCATTTTAAATTTTCCAGGCAAGCTGGCTAACTGCGTCACTGTCACCTTAAAAATCATATCTTCAGTTTCACAACTCGAAAATCAGTTTCGTGATTTTTCCCTGAAACTAGACTCATATATGCATCTAAAAATTTTTTTCTACAATTTTTGGTTGGGCCAATTAGTAAATTTTATTAGTCAAAGTCTCCCATGTTACAGGGATCGACTACACTGACCTTTGCGCATTACGACTTGGATATCTCCCTGTACAGGGCTTCAATACTGATGCCGTTTGTTTCTATAGAAACTAGACTCAAAAAGGAATCTATGCATATATGGCATGACTTATAATTATCTCTGGTTAATTTAGAATGAATTTCCAAAGTCGGAACAGGGAATCCAGAAACCGTTCTGGCCCTGTCTCACAAAAACCTGAATATCTCTTAACATACTGTTCATATGATCGTTTCATTACTTTCCTATGAAAATAGATTCATCAAGGTTAGTTTACATAATTTATTAACTATTTAATTCCATTCCTACTATATTTAGTGATTTTCCAAATCTACATCACTGCTGCTGTCAGCATCTGCCTTTAAGGTAGACTTTACCTATTTCATAGTTTCCATGATTCAACTAGCCCTTTTAGCATAACTAGCACAAATTATGATAGTGATTAACCATTCCCATGGCCAATCCTTGTTAAGCATATCCACGCCTCTCAATAACCATATCCATACCAAATGATTATAACATTATGCTCAAACATATATAAGCCATTTTCGCATGGCTATCCAAAATTATACAAATCCAAAGGGTCCATGACCCACAACAAAAAGGGTAGTCCTATACATGCCATTTCAAAGTTCAACCAAAATTATACCAAAAGGAGCTTTGATAGTGTGGGCGACTTCGACTTCAAAATCCCGAGTCCGATAGCTGAAGAACCAAAATCTATAAAACAGAGAATCAAAGAAACAGAGTAAGCATTAAATGCTTAGTAAGTTTTGAGCAAAGAATTTAGACATAACCAAAGTATAGCATTCATGTAGCTAAACAGATAATTTCATATGCACAAATTTTCAATATCATACTTACTTCACATTACCAATCCTTATATTCATACACAAAGATCAACTTAGCCAAAGGCCGGTAGCTCATTTATCAACTGAGCGAATACTTATTTGTAAGGGCTCAACTAATTCAAAGCACATACGAAACATACCTCAATGTTGGGATGTTACAAGCGTATTAACTGAAATTTTTACAGCAAGATCGTTCGTTCCCGAATCACGTACCTTCGGAATTTAACCGGATATAGCTACTCGTTCAAATGCCTTCGGGACATAGCCCGGTTATAGTAACTCGCACAAATGCCTTTGGGACTTAACTCGGATTTAGTAACTCGCACCAATGCCTTCGGGCTTAGCCTGGAATTAGTAACTCGCACAAATGCCTTCGGATCTTAGTCCGGATATGGTCACTTAGCACAAAGCCTTCGGGACTTAGCCCGGACATCATCCGAATAACCATGCACATTTAACAATAAATCATGACACATTCGTATTTCATTTTCATTAGCAAAACTCAAACACAAGACACTTATCACTCTTGCAATTTCGGCTCAATAGCCACATACAAAGAGCATGATTTTGATTCGCTTAAAATATGATCTAATCAAATCATAATCTAAGTTCCATTACTCGAAAACTTACCTCGGATGTTGTCGAACGATTTCGATGGCTATTCAACCACTTTTTCCTTCCCTTTATCGGATTTAGTTCCCCTTTGCTCTTGAGCTTAATTTAACAAATAAATTGATTTAATCATTTGAGCATCGAAAAGAGGAACTCAAGGTACTTAGCCCATATATAATTCATTAGACATCAAAGTCACATATGTACGAAATCATGAATCAAACTCAACACATTAGTTAGTATTCTCCTTAGCCGAATTTTCTAAGTCAAGATAAATTCTTCAATATGCTTACCTATGGCCGAACAAACACATCAACCTATGTACTCATTCATGTGGCCGAATATGCATGTTTATGTTGAGGCCAATTATATACTTAATACCACACACAAATGGCATACATTTTACTAACTAATGCATTACATATTATAACTCAATACGCATCCATCATTTACTCCATAACCGAAACACCATTATATGAAAATATATACCTTGAGATATTATATATATCATGCCAATACATCATGTGCAAACATATATATATATGTGTGTAAGAGCCGAATCACAAGGTTGATTATAACCAAACATAAACATAAATCCAAAACACAAATCTTACCTACCATGCAATAAGCATAAATCATACTTATGGATATACCATGGCCGAATACATCACAACACCTTACCATTTCAATTTTGATCATGGTTAAACAAAGAACTTAATGTCTCACTCAAAAATGCTAAAAAGAAAATCCAAGAGTTAATCAATCCACCATCACATGTATCATTAACAAGCTTCACATTTAGCATGCAATGACATTAACACAAAATCCACCTTGGCCGAATATCATCCCCATGACATAGCAAAGATTTGAACCATGGCTAATTAGAACTCAAGCTAGCAACTAAAAACATGCATGAATCTCATGGCACAACATCAACATACCTTAATCTAGATACAAGTATGGCCGAACCTCCTCCTAATCCTCTTCCAAACCAAACATGAAGCAAGAACTCCTTCCTTCTTCCTTAGAATTTTCGGCCAAGGATGAACCAAAGGATGAACACTTTTTTTTTGTTTTCTTTTCTTCCACTCACGGCAATAGGGGGGAGACAATCACACACATTCTTTCCTCTCTTTTTTTCCATTTCTTTATTACCCATACTCCTTATTTTATTTTTCCTAACATACATCACTAACATAACATGTTTGTGACATGTTTCCACTCATAGCATGGCCGGCCACTAAGCTTAAATTTGGGTAAATTGACATGCAAACCCATCATTTTCACAACATGCATTAATAGGCCATTTCACATTTGCCTAGCACATTTCTAAATTTTCTCACATAAGTCCTATTTGATAAAATTTACTTACAATTGACAAAATTCAAACATGAAATTTTCACACATGCATATATACATATAATAAGCATCAAATATGACAGCTAATTATTTTTATGACTCGGTTTTGTGGCCCCGAAACCACTTCCCGACTAGGGTCACTTTAGGGCTGTCACAACACGGCCTAGAACACGGGCGTGTGTCTTGGCCGTGTGAAACATGCACCTAATTTTGAACTGAATTAATTAACCACACGACCTAGCACACGGGTGTGTGGCAATGCTGTGTGTGCAAGTCAGAGAGTTACACGGGGTGGAACACAGCCTCAAGCACGAGCATGTCCCAGGGTCACACGAGCATGTCCCTTGGACCACATGGGCGTATGAGCCCTGCACCTTGGAACTGCACCTTGGAAAAATTTTGAAAAGTCACAAAAAATTCTTAAAGTTCCCGATTAAGTCCCGACTCGATTCTCTTGCTCGTATTGGGCCTTGAAGGCCCAATCAAGGGACGTTATGAATGATCTCAGTAAATGAATAGTAATTTACATAAGTTATTTGTAAATGTTTTTGAATGTTTTGTAATGCTCCGTAGCCCTGTTCCGGTGACGGATACGGGTCAAGTGTGTTACATATACCACAATCCATGTAGTGGGATATGGTTGATCAATATAGAATTTATCCCTCCTACATAATGGGAGCAATACCTTAGGCTTCTTGATAGAGTGAGACTAGAAATGCATGACCATACTCGAATAAATCGAATGAACTTCAAAAATTATGATTGACACCCCTAAGGGAAAAACAAGATAAATGAGACCGAGAGGTAATATTACTGGGCACCAATTCATTAGTCTCGAGTTATTTTTGGTAAGGTCGAGAGATAAACAAGATTAATTTATCTAAGTTGATAAAGTGGAGACTGAGAGGTAAAATAGAACTAATTTAAGAGTAATCACGATTTAGATCCCTAATTCAAAAGTTAACCAACCACATAGAAATCAACCAACCGTTTCCTATTATCGTATTTGATAGTTTTTTTGTTTTATTTACAATTTAGTCCCTTTTTGTCTTAGATAATTAATTAGTTTTAATTAGCTCCATTTATGCTTTGTCGTAATATAGAAATTAGTGAGTAGCTAGCTGGACTCTGTTCTTGCATGCTTCTTGAATAGAAATCACTAAATCGCTAGCTCGTTTGGGTTTGATCCTTGGAATACTTTGGCGCTCTATTGTAACAATATAAATACTACAACTGGCACTGTACACTTTACAGTTAAAACCGTACTTTAAAAATTATTTATTTTTCTGCGCATATGCGCATGCGATCAGAGTTACCTGAACTTGACAATTTTTACAAACTTGGACCTAAACTTAGAAATTGTAAGTCAATTTGATATTTTTTTTTAGATACCTGACTAACTATCGTTAAATTATTATTTTCATCCAATCATATCAATACCTAAATTTAGAAATTGTAAGCCAATTTGATATTTTCTTTAAATACCTGACTAACTGTCGTTAAATTATTAATTTCATCCAATCATATTGACACCACACATTTCAAACTACCAATCATATTCAACCAAGTGTATTAAAAAAACATATTTTTCACTTTTCTTTTAATTTTTATTAATTAAAGTAATAAATTTTTATTTGATTAATGAATCAACTTTTTTAATTTTATTTTCTTCATTTTTTATTTTTTCCATCCTTTTTCTCCCAACGCTATCACCGTTGGCATCTTGCTCCATCAAAACACTTTTTCCCTTTTAACTTCATTTTCCTTCTCAAACCAAGATAAAATCTCCCTTGAAACCTTAAAGTTGCTTCGTCGCCACCATCGTTAGGGTCTACTTCCGGTGCCCTTCTGCCCCGATTTCAATGATGAAATGCTTCTCTCTTGCTCCTCGCTCTTTTTATTGGCTTGATTCTCCCTGAAACTCCACCACTGAAGTGCTATCTTAAAACCTAGAAATGGGTTCTTCACCTTTTACTAGACCTGCTCATGGGTCAGGCTACTCGGCCCGGCTCGAAGGCCCGTCCGAAATGTGGGAGGGTTTGGGAAAAAATATAGGCCCGAAAAATGAGCTTGGACAAAAAAATAAGGCCCATTTAAAAAATGGGTCGGGCCTCGAGTAAGGTATTTTTGGCCCGATCCCGACTCGGCCCGACCCGAATTCACTAAATGACGAAAAAAATCTGTTATTTTTTTTATTTTTTAATGTTATTTTCTTATTGTTTTCTCCCTATTTTGCGACCATATTAATATTATATTGTTACTATTTTGTTGTTATTGTTTAGATATTGTATAAAACTTATTTTATTATTAATTTTGTTATTATTTTAAAGATATTTGTTAATTTTGTTATTATTTTAGAGGTATTTACTTATTAAGTTACATCTATCTTAGTATTATTTAAGTCTACATATTTTTTAAAATTTATTTTCAATTTGTTAGAAAATATTTATTTTGAGTTTTAATATTTTTGATGTATTATATATATTTAAAAATTATATAAAATAATATAAAAATTAATACAGGCGGGCCGGGCCTGGCTCGGGTTTTAACATTTTTATTTGGGTCGGGCTTGGACAAAATTTTAAGCCCATTTTTTAGGCCCGGCCCGACCCGATCCCAATGAATGGGCCTAATTTTTTAATTGAACCCGACCCGAACTCGACCCGACCCAGCCCATGGGTACCTCTACCTTTTACTTTGCCTTGCTCGTTCTGTTTCTTCTTTCTCATATGTTGGTTTTTTTTTTCGTACTATTTTGAGTTAGGTGGTAACACGTTTCATTGGGCGGCCAACGACGATGGAGTTCGGCGACAAAGCAGTGGCAGCAGTGCAAGGCAGCCAAAGGATAAGGGGAAGATAACGGGGAGAAAAGGGGAGAGCTTTGAACGTCAAATAATACCGTCAACGGCAAGACGCAACAATGGCGGTGGCGCACTAAGAGTAACGGCTAGGGTTCTTAAAAAGATTCAATTTTTATCTCGTCTGTAGTGAAGAAGAGAATGAATTAATATTTTTAATTAATAAAATTTAAAAGAAAATTAAAAAATCAATTAAATGGTTCTTTTTCTTTTTTTAATACACTTGGCATAATATGATTGGGTGAAAAGTAAATTTAACTTGTAAAAAAATACTAAACTCAGTTGTGATTTCTAGATTTAGATATCAAATTTTTTCTGATCATATTTCTTGATATAATATTAATAAGAATTATGTATAATTTTTTTCCGTCTATAATTAGAAAGATTATACATTTTATCGCATTTAAGTTTATATTTTTTTTAAATCTAAAAAATACTTATAAATTATTAAGTTGAGATACTTTCATGTATATTACTTACCTAAAACATTAAAATGCTAAACGTTCACAAGTCTTGAAATCAATTCATATATGTCAAAAAAACTGTATTTTCAGTTTTTCAAAAAATGATCATTAAGGCGCAACTGGAATTCTATACCATTATATCCGTGATTTTAAGTCCATGTGCATGAGATTCCCCATACAAGCATGCTTTAAAAAATATAAATTACAATTCTAGTTCAAGCATGGTTAAAATGTTTAAATAAGACATTAATATTATTTTAGGTAGCAGAATAATGCTATCATCAAGTTAGGACTAAATTTCAAAATTCTAAAAAAAAACAAAAGATCATATTAGAAAACAAAAAGCAAAACCACTTCACATAATATTACACATAATGCTTGAAATATAGCAAAATCTAACCTAATGATTTAACGACTACTTTGAGCCAATGTTAAATTTTAAAATTTTAAAAATATAAAATCTAAACTAAAAAGATTAAAGTAAAAATGCCTAATTCCGCAATTTATATTTATTATCAATATCATAATGGAGACTAACAAAACCTAAATTTAAATCTTCACTTCTTTTTATCTTCACTTTTAATAAAAGTAATTTAATTTAAATCAAAAGTGTTTATAAGTTGAGTCAAGCCGGATTTGGACTAAACTTAAGTATGATATTAACATGCTATATGTTTACTCGAACCTAACCTAACTTGAAATATGAACCTAAAATTTTACCAAAACCTACTCATAATTGTAACTTGTTAATCCAAATCTATTTTAAACCTATCCATATTATTTTTTAAAATTTTTAAAAATGTATATTTATATTATTCTTAATTTTTTTCATTCATTAAAATTTTATATATATTCATCTTAAGAATCTTAAGAATTTTTAATGTTTACATTATGATACTACTATATAGTACTATAGATTTAATTTTTACATATAAAATAACATATAAAAATAATAATATATAAAAACTTTGGATGAGCTTTAAATGTGTCGAGCCGATCTGATTGTTTTATCCAAGTTCGTTTTTTAGATTTAATATTTTTATTTAAATCCTCTCAAATTTCAAACTTCAAACTTCAAACGGATCTAGCACATAATCAGTACTAAGTTCTAATTTAAACCAAAAGTATAAAGAATCTAATATTTTCATTATAATATAAAATAAAAGATGTTGTAAGACCTAACCAAATCTAAAACATGATAAAGAGAACCTGAAATGATTCAAATACAAAATAACCCGGAACCAAACATAGTTGAATACAAAATGCACGGAACCCAAAATGACCGCCCAACCCTGGTAAAGCCAGTCCAATTGCCACCCTTAGCTCCCACTCTGAAGTTGGTATGGAATTTCAATCTCGACCCTAAGTTGAGATCAGAGGATACACTGAGATACAACATACAAATGAAAGAATCGAACGATTAGGAGTTGGGACAAAATTTACACATTTACATCCTTTTCATCCTTGACCGCATCCAGTGACTTCAGTTCCGCCAACAACTGTCCATACTCGCGTTGCACCTCTCTCATTTCATTTTTAAGCTCTTCTACCTGTCCCAGTTAAAGGTTAGATTTAGTTAAAGTCCATAATTATTGATACAAGATTTGAGAGACCAACAGATTTAAATACCTTGATGGTAAGTTCTTCCCCTCTCTTGTCATACTCCAAGCATCTAAAATACAACAATTGCCAGCAGTTAGCTGCCAGTTCATTGCTGGGCTAAATTTTGAGACTAAAGACTGGTTATCACAAAATACATGTGATAAATCTATATATAAGAATTTGATGTCTTTCACAGAACTAATAAAACCATTTCAGTGAAAGATGTGGAAACCACGTAGACATATTCTACTCACTTTGCACGAAGCTTCTTGTTTTCTTGCAACAAGTTCCGGGTTTCTTCATCTCTCAAGTGATTTCCAATACCATTGAGAGGCTACACCGAAAAAAAAAAGGCACACAAGGTTAGCAATAGAAATCTGTTTTGTTAATGAGACTGATATATACTACAAGGAGTAAGCAAAAGAAAACCAAATTTTCAAACAGCTGCGTAAAGAAAGAACTAATCAATACTACTGACTTGCTAATGTAATTGCCCATGTAACCAACTAAATACAATACCACTCAGAATTTGGCAGCAAACTCATAGAATGAGCAGGAAGACTAGAAGGGTTTGCATACATTTACTGAAAAGAATCACGCTTTCATTGAAGCATAAAACAGTGAACTTAGTTGCATCTTTAGCAGATTCTAGTTTCTGCAATGAACCTATTACCCCCTCTTTGTATTCTAATAATTGTAAGAGCATGCTCCCTACACAGACCTGTAGATATGTTTTGCAACCCGTCCCTGCTTGGCGTTTCACCTTTTCAATTTTTACCAGGTCAACATGTTCTTTCCTTTTCATAGGCAATCCTGTTTAACCACAAGACACCATGACTTGAAAATAATAAGATCATATTAGTGCCAAAAAAAGATTGATATAGTACTTACCTTGCATGCTTCTTCCATGAGAGGAGATGGGGATTGACTGCTCGGCAACATCTAAACGTCCTTTTACTCTATCAGAAACCATATAAGTTTTGTTCAACCCAACAGATTCTTGCACACTGCTCTGTCCTGTAAAATGAGATGAATAATGAGATGCTGGTGGCTGAGACTTTTTCCTGATCTGGTATCCAATTAGTCCGCAATGATAATCCCTGCCAGATAGAATAATGAGCTTCAGGTATCTGTGATGAACATGAACTGAAAACCTCATGAAGTATCATAAAAGAAATTAAGGATCACATTGCAAACATGCAACAAAGGCACAGTATATGATGCCTAAATCCATACTCCAAAATAATATTTTCAAGCCATCAAATTTAGCATTTGTATAAAAACAGAAGCATGAAGTTAATATTTTTCTCAGCAAATAATAAAAAATATTAGAACATAGTTTTTAATTTTTATCCCAAACATACAATGAAAACATGAAAAATGCAGACTTCCTACCATAAACATCCATGGTAAGCCTATAGGTAGATATTGCAAAAAGAGAAATTGCAAGGCCAATTAGATAGGAAGAAAACTAGGAGTAAAACAAGTGGGAGAAACAACAAACTATGAAGCATACATGTGACTAGGGTAGCGTTTGGTATCACTTGTAAGATCACATGGTAATAAGATGATTAAGGTAATTTGATCATGAGTGATTTCATATTATCATGTTTTGGTATAACACTATAAATTACTGGCGATCTTAAACTACAATATTTGGTAATAGAAGGAAAAAAAATCATTTAGAACAAATTATCCAAAATACCCTTACTATAGAGAAAAAAAACTGCTTGCTTACTGACATATTTCACTTTTTTTTGGAATCCAAAATTTTTCTCTTCAGAAAATTTTTGTGCGTAAAATTACACCATGAGCAACAAAACTATTGATGCCAGCACCTTAAAACACACGCCTCAAATTTTTTAGCCAAGTTTAGAGAGGTCTATGCCAAGAATTAGCAAGCATTTTGTCACATGTTTTCCCAATTTTATCTAGACAGTTAGTGAAAAAATAGTGTTAATGAAAATTACCTTCATTGATCCTTTTGGATGGAAATCAAATCACTGCTTAAGGCAGTTTATATCACTGCAATGATTTAATATTAATGCCACATAGGATTCTCAAATTACTGAAAAACACAGTGATGTAATCATCGAATGTAGATCACCCTAATTTTGGGATGAACACTTCATACCAAATATCCCCTTAGGCTTTATATAATAGATTACCAGTATTCAAATTCTAAAAAGAAAAAAAGGGATTACCAGTATTCCCATGTCATTTCCTTCAAGCGACCTTCAAGCTTCTGAAAAAGGGAAGTTCTCTCAAAATCTTGTTTGTTATGAGTTGGCTCAACGAAATTAGCTTCCAAAACACCTGAAAGAACAAAAAAATAAATTTTAAAAAGAAAGAAAAAACTTTGTACCAAGATTTTAGGTGTAATTAACCTACAATGCAGAAAAAGGAATCAAATATCAACAAGTTAATATATCCTTACCAACCACACCTCTACCCCTACTGTCTGAATAGCTAACGACCTGCCAAAATGGCTGCAAAAGAAGGAAAAGGAAAGACTTGAAGAAACCAACAATTGTCACTTGAAACAAACATGTAAATAAATTGTGTGCAGCAGAACAATTCTCATCCTTAAAGACATCCAGAGGCATGTAATGCAAATGCCAAGGAGAACAACTTCCCTCAAAGATACCTATGCACAGACAGATTATATAACAATCCACAATAACTATTGATACAGTATTCCTGAACCCAATCCTAAGACAGAAATGACATTTTGTTCAAGGAAAATTAGAAATGATTTATTTATAAGTTGGACAATCATGAGCTTTGCAGATCAGAAGCTATTTTTAAAATTTTATGAAGCTTCTGTTATTAACTTATTATCATTTTTTTCTATATAAAAAAGAACTATTATCATTTTAGATTACCAGAAATCAAAGAATATATGTACTTAATTCTTCGAGGCACAAAAAAAGGTTTCAATAAAAATGAATAAAAGGCCATGACAAACCAAGTATGTTTCTATACTAGACTCCTATATTTAAATCCACCAAACATAACATGGTTGAAAATCAGCAGTGTTATTTTTCAGGGAGAACTATAAATGAGCAACATTTTGAGATATAGCTGGAACAAAGGATATGTTCGTTTATTTCACCAAATGAAGTTATACCATTTAGTCATTAGCATGTTTCATCCCTAACATTAACAAAGAAAGTCTAACCATCAAAAAAAGGTTAAACTTTTTCATGACAGTTACCAGAATTAGACGGTTCTTGTGGTAGACACAAAATCCATGGATATTAACTCGAGGAGCTTCTTTAAGGAAACCAATTGTAGATACAACAGCACCCTGCATTTAAATCAGAAAGCAGAAATGTAATACATGCAAGAGTCAAAGAAACATCCAGACAATCACCATCAAGGGATTCAAGGAATACAATCATATCCATGCGAGCAACTTCCAGTAAAATTTGCAGTGGCAGTACCCAACAGATGTAAAGGCAGTAGGCTAATTTCATGTTAAATTACAGAGGATGGCTGTTTAGAATAGGAAAAACAGTGGTTCATATAGATCACTAGTTTTCAACGAAGATACTATGATAATTAACAAAGATAATGCTCGGAATAAGTAATAGTACCTCCACAGATCCAACGCTTTGTGGTTTATACAAGATATACTCTATATATTTCAGATCATCAGCAATGTTATGATGCTCAACAATTTCTCCGCGCAATATTATTCTGAAAGTTTCAGGAATTCGCAAATACAAGATGGACAGATATACCTGTATGGTGAGACAGAATCGAACTTAAGAAACATGAATCCTTTTACTCATTAGTTTAACATAAAATATACAGAAACTACAGACTCACACGAAGAGAATGATGGTAACGTCTAGCAATGTGTTGTTCATTTACAGCTTTCCAAGCAGGGATTGTATCAACCTTTTTGATGTCTCCACTAATGCAAATATCCTGCAGAGAGAATAATAAGATTTCACTTGAAAGAGGGTACAAAATTTATTGGAAAAAAGACGGAAGAGGATGAACAAAAAAATTTCAACCTTTTCATCAGAATCGAAGTCTAGCTCTGAATTCCCATCATTATTGAGCCATAAATTGTAGATGATAATTTTTGTGCCATGGGAACCAATGTCATCAAACTGCACTTAGATGAAGATATGTGAAGTTAGTGAGACAAGAATAACTTCAAAGACCAAAAATTTTCATGAAATGTCAAATAAAAGACATTTCTCAGTTTGATCCATGCTCCACTGCTCCAGATGAGGTGTTGTATAAATTCAAAGTAGATTTCAGTTTGAAGTGAAATTTACTTTACCCAATTAAATGTAATTTTTAGGAAGCTATTTTAATTACCTACTGTCTCACCAAACCCATGTTCCCCTTGTGCACTTGGCCATTCTTTTCTGACTCTAAAACAAATTAAGGGGACAACAATACAAAGAATCTTCTTAAAACCATAACAACAAAAACACATGAGCTTTATTTGAATGCACGGTTAATTTTATGGGTTGAATCAAGTCACTCAAACCAATGTAAAAGAATGACATAACTAGGCTTGAAGGTCATCAAGCCAAGGGTTAAAAATTTGAAGTCAAATATAGAATTCGCCAGTCAAAAGTCTATAAAGTATTTTCAAGAAAAACTCAGCTCGGATTTAGGATATTTTGCTTACACCATATGGTATTCCATTTAACACAATATCCTTAATTCAACAAATATAATATTCCTGTTTTTCTTTTTTTGTCTTCTATTTTCCATTTTGATTTAAGCCTATTATATTAAGCCTAACTTTTAGAATGTAGTATTTCGTATCATTTTCAACATTACAAGGTGATCTTACCACTTGTGATTAGAAATCACCTTATTTGGCCAGCAACCATTAGTTCTTAAGAATTAAAGGTTATATATTTGCGCTTGATATCAAAGAAAATTCAATTTCGCAAATGTTAGTGATGAACAATTCAATTAGCAGCAATAATAGTAGTTGGCAATTCCATGGAGAAAGTAAAATAAATAAAAATGAAGAAATGTCTAAGGCCTACTTGCTTCAAAAGCTCAGCTTCTGTTGAAAATGGAGACCATTTTAACAGAATGGAAAGATTAGACGCAAAATGTTCTCTACCATGCAACACGTCCAAAGTGCCACTTGACAAATTAAGCTCGTAATCCACCTGCAGTTTGCACAAAGATCTTATAGTATGCATTGGAAACTAACATAAACTCAATGGAATGAGAATGCTCACCATAGGTACAACTATTCTGTCATGGCATGTTCTTGTCAAAAATGAATAAGAGAGTAGACCAATGCTTTGAGTCAATGACCTGATCAAGAAATAAAAGGAATTAACAATTTAAAAGTAGCAATACAAGCGTAAAAGAAAAAAAGTAAGATACTCCATATATGCCTAAGATAGAACAGAAAAATCTCTTCAGCTAACAGAACCCAAGCTCATACACAATTTTATTGACTTGAATCACATAAAAGCAAAGCTTACATTAGGAATTTTAGATTATTAGAAATTAGTGAGTTAAACTATATACGAAGCCAAACATCAATCTTCATTTGGGATGGTTTCCACACAAAAACTTAATTCCTTGTCAAGGCCCACCCTCATGTACCAAACCAAGATGACACAAGAACAAAAAAGCTCAACTGTGACCTCCTAAAACATTCAAGTATGCATGTAGTGATAAACTGATACAAATAATAATGATTCAACCCATCACCCCCAGTTCAACAACTTCCAAACTTTGAGTCACATGACATCCAAAAGCCTAAACTCAGGTTGCAAGAAAAGTCACTTGAACCCTAATATGCAATCCATCTATCTTACTAATTTTTAACACGGGTTGGACAATCAATTCTTTAAAATAAATATAACAAGTTAAAATAATATTGCTCCCTTGTGTTCTGAGGGAGAAAAAAAAAAAAGATTGATAGCCTTATCATTGCAAAATTTTCCAGCAATACTTCAGTTTTTTTCATAAATAAAAATTATTTTTCATCAGAAATTTATGGAAATGACAAATTTATCCTATAAACCAACATGAAATAATAATAAACTTTAATAGTCTACCTATAGAAAACATACAAGACTAACAAGAATACAATTTTGATGCACGAGGAAGAAAATATCATTGTAGAGGAACCAAACCTATCATCCAGGTGGCGGCTGAATACAATCACATCTGCTCCAAGTCTCATAGAACTTGTCTTGAAACCATTGCCATCTGGAAGCCAGAACTTTTGTAAATATAAAAAGAAAGAACCAACAAATATTCCAAACAAAACATAAGATTAATACATTGTCCAATTGCAGATTTTGACTTCTTATCAGAAAATCCAAAGCTCATGCAGCGACGGATTGCTTCAGGGTCCATTCCACCACCATCATCTAATGGTATATTATCAAGTTATGAGAAGTGCTAGTTACAAATATTGGATTATAGACAACTTTTACAAAGAAGCAAAAAACAAAGGATCATAAATGAAGAGGTATATGATCATTTTTATTAAATTGAGAAAAAAATACCTTGAACTAACAAAGCTGGACTCCCATCCCTCGGGTTTGATATTTTATCTACAATGACAAAAGTGGCCCCATTTTGGATCTATCCAATTTGAAAGAAATAAGATATGAATTGCCCAACATTGAGAATTCATCAAAATAGCAAATTGGGGAACACATTGTAGTAATCTAATTAACTGTGCGTATATTCACCTACAAAAAGGCTATTAATAGGGTAATAATGTGATATAAGCTTCATCTATGCTTAAATTTTCAGTCATTAAACACGCTAACCATAATTTTAATAAAAATATATACATAGAAGAAGAATTTGTCTTCTGGCCAAAAAAAAGAGCTTGTTTAGCCTAGTAAACCACTAATACTTAGCTTTGGTCTAGTTACAACATTACCTGTATTGCAGCCTTTATTTTATTCAGGTTGGTCTTATTCCCATCTTTTAATGATTACAGGAATATACAAGTTGAATTATGACTTCTAAGATTGTAATAGAAATTTTAAATCTCTAGTTACAGGTCAATCCACATTAACATTCATAACCTGGTCTACCTTCTAATTGTAAACATAAATCAATGCCGTTGTTAAATCACTAAATTCTGGAATCCCGAACAAATTTTAATATCAATTACAATAAATCAGACAAAACAGTTATATTATTAAATCCTCGTTTTACGACCATTTTATCATATAATAAAGTTTTCAAAAAGAAATCCTATACCATGCATTTGTACCACTAAACAAGACAGATATACTCCACCAACAAATTAAGTTGAAATTCACCTCATCAATGGCATTGTCAAGTAGTTCAGCAACAGCTGCAAACAAATAACAAACAAAATACAGTGTAATCATGCAAAGGTACTCATTGCCAAAAGAAAATGTACGAAGTATAAAAAATTATCTGCATAAGCTAGACATACCACCAAAAGCCCACTTATGTGAGGTGGCATTTGAATGAAGAAACAAGGGGTGCACATGTAGATAATTTGTGCTATCTGTTGTTGTTTTTTTTAAAAAAAAAAAGCACAATAAAAAGTTAAGATGGATCAGCAATTAGGGAATCACAATTCATTAGACTGATAGCTACATACTTTGTAGCGTGACCTTGGAACCAAGGCCACCTTCATAGCTCCCAGCTTTCCAGAATTGTCGACAAATTGGTGCTGGAGATACAGCTGATGTCGAACAGACCCCTGTATCATCCCCTGGAGACTGGCATTGCTCCAAAACACTAGTACTACTTTGACCAGTACTTAAAGCATTATTTGAGCTTTTATTTTCTTCAGAGGCTTGTTTTCTAGCTTGTGTTTTGGAACTGAAAAGCTTAACAGGTTGAACGCTATGGTTCTGTTGCTGCTGTATCATGCTCCCAATGGTACCAGGTTCCAATTTAACAGGTTTCAGGTCGACCTCTCCAAGTTCATCATCACTAGATAAGTCCACAACGTCAAGACAATTCATCTCCAAAACTGTAAATAGAAATGAAAACAGGCTTCACCTAAGAACATGTTACAAAAAAAAAAATCATAATGCATGCAAAAAGAAAACCCGATAGCTTGGATTCCCAGTAACTAAGGAAATTGAAATTATTCAAATTAAACATAACTCAATCGGAAACATCTATTATACCCAGAAATTAAGAGGTAAATAAATTAAATTAGGGGATGCGGAACCTTTTGCTAGGAAAACCTAAGGGTTCTTCTTCGGTGAAAAAGACTATGGACGCCAAACTGCAACGCGGAAGCTGCACAATATCGTTTCAGTTTAGATTTCCCCAACATCAATTAAATAACATGAAAATCTACTGATATCAAAGTATAAAACTCAAGAAAAACTGAGAACAGAATGAAAACAAACAAAAAAAACAAACGGGACTTTCAAGTTTCTTTGGCGGGGTTCAGAAATTTTTGAAACCCTAACTTGTATTCACCAAGGGCAGAGAAGAGAATAAATCAACAAAGGAGGCCAAAGTGAAATTAGAATGTAGCCTTCAAAATCAAACGAAATGAGAACTATAAACAGGGATGCAAATGGTGGTTTAGGGGTTGTGGCGAATGCTGGCGCTCGCCTGTTGAAATTGGAAGGAGGGCCGAAACAGTAGATTACATGAGTGCGGCTTCAGGCGGGTTGAAGGCGAAGGGGAGAGACTCGAGGCTGTTTTAGCTGGTGTGGGTAACCTCGAGTCTGTTGAGCTGGTGCGGGTAATTTAGATTATGGCATAATCAAAATTAGGCAGAAAACAATGTAAACTATCTGTATATTATTTTATTGTATTATATATTAAACTACAACTTTTAAAAAACTTTTAAATTCACAAGAATATTTTTTATATTTTACTATATTATTAAATTAATGTTTAAAATATATTTCACTTTAATACTATTAATTATAACTTTATTTAAAATTAATTTGTGATTATTTTATTGACTCTAAAATAGAATTATGACTTAAATAAAAATCTAAGCATAGTGACTTTCAATAAGTCAAAATAACTAATAATTAATGTTAAAATAAATAAAGTTATAATTTGAATAGAAATCTAAGTATATAAAGAGGGATTGATTTTTTACATTAAAAAATAGAGATTGATTTTATCTTTTAACTATCACTTAATTAGTATTAAAGTTATATATCAATTTAAATTTAAATTTATAAATAGTATCTATTACATTTAAGTAAAATCATCGATAAAAAGAATGAAAAATATTAGCATTAATAAATTAAAAGTATTTTAAAATGAAATATTCAAAGGATAACGAAGAGATATGTAAGATCATTTTAGTTAATGATGATATTATATAATATTATGTTATTTAAAAAAATAATTATAAGCATGTACTCTTTTATTCTTTCGTTTTTACCTTATTATTCAATGCACAACTTTACTTGCACAAAGCCACTTCAATTTCATACCCAAACATGTCCAAGTAATCACATTCATCATCAATTCAACTTATAACATCTACATGGCCTTTAAACATATCATTCCTTTATAAAAGTTTACATATCAACCATTAACCATTTACCATTTACCATCTTTATCATTATCAATTCACATCTAATATTACCATTTCAAATGTCATAATCACAACTCAAACCATTTACCAAAAGCATATCATCTCAACAAGCATTACCATTAGGCAAAGTCATACATAAAATAGATTTTAAACTAAGTTATCATTCAAGGTTAACCAAATACAAGACACCTATATATATGCCACAAAACCAAGCTTAAAATGATTGAAAACTATCGGATCAATAACAGGATAGTGTGAGCTTCTCAACAATTCACAAGTTGGCAATATACAAGAAAAGGGAAAGCAATGGAGTAATCATATCGAATGTGTTAAACCAAGTTTTATTTGATAAAATATTTTGATATAACAAATATAATATCTTTTAATACAAATTGTTTTTTAACAAAGACTTAATTAAGTTTAAAGTAAAAAAATTTCAAACACTTTGAGAATCACTTTGAACACTTAAAAAATACTTTGAACAAATTTCAAACTTCTTAAAACAAGTGAAAAATTGCTCCCTAATACTTATAAAGTTGTTTTCTAAGCTTTGAAGTTCAGAAACATTGAGCAAAAACAACAAGTATCGATATTTTTCAATATGTATCGATACATATACATTTTTATCGATTCATATTCTTAGTATCGATACGAAAATGCCATTATGGATTTTTTTATCAAAGTAAAAATACCAATACTTATCATTAAGTATCGATACCATGATATTTTTATTGATACCTTTTTCAATATTGATACGAAATTGGCATTCTGACTTCGAATGAGAATTGAGAAAAAGTATTAGTATCGATACCTATAAAAAAATTTTGATACCCTCTATTGGTATTAATATGATTTTAAGGTTTGATGTTTTGAAAATTATTCAAAAAATTACCCTAGTATCGATACCCATAAAAAAATATCGATACTTTTAATCAAGTATTGATAAATCTCTCCAGGTATCGATGTGAAAATGGCCAACAGTCACTAAATTGGACATTAAATGCTCTAAGTATCGATACCTATAAAAAATTATCGATGCCTATTGTTGCATGTGGCATTAATGTTCTAGTCTTTTACATCCCAACAACTCTATTCAATTTCACAACAATCACAACGGTTGGAAATCAATTTGGGAGTAAGATCAAAAGGTTTATCCTATCAACCTTTGTGCAAAAAAATTCTTCACATATTTCTTGTATACATTTGTGAGCATTCATTGTTTTTCTATCAGCTCAAGTGTTTTCTTTGTATTAGTGCTTAATTGGAAAACATCCTAATCTTGGAAGGATTATTTCTTTGTTTGCTCTTTTAAGAGGGTTTGTATCTTAAGATTTTGGTAGAAATTTTAAGGGGGTTGTAAGGTTTAACATTGTCCTTAAAAGTTCATCAAATTAGTGAATTTAGAAAAATCCTTAGTTATGGAAAGCTAAGGTAGTAGAGTAGGCAATTGGGGCCTAACCACTATAAATTTCTTTTGCTCATTGTCTTATACTTTTTCCTTTGCTCCCACAAATTTTTAAAATGCCAATTCACCTCCTCTTGGCTATTTTGATTGATTGATCAAGCTAACAAAATGCTTAGTAAGTTCATAGGCATTAAACAACAACTAACCTCAATTTACAATTTAATAGAGTAAGCTACTAGCTTTGTAACATCCCTAACCCGTATTCGTCGCCAGAATAGGGGTACGAGCATTACTGGAGTGTACATTTCAAACAAACAAAAATTTTAAAAACATTTTAATTCACATCATTAAACATAACAAAACTAATCCATAACGTGTATATTGTTCCTTATAGGAGCCCTAAGGCCCTAAAAACATATAGAAACAAGTCGGGACTAAATCAGAAGCTTATAGATTTTTCAAGAAACAATGAAAATTTTCAAAATTGTAGGGGTCACACGCCCGTGTGGACATTCGAAGTAGGGACACATGGCCGTGTCCCAGCCCGTGTCCATGCTCGTGTAACTCATTAACTTGGGTCACACGGCCAAGCTACAAGCTAGTATGCCAGGCCATGTACACTTCGAAATGACCTCACACGCCCATGTGCCAAACCATGTGCTAGGCCGTGTAACAACCTGACTTGCAACCCTATGAAAACTACAGGGGACACACGGCCGTGTCGCCAAGCCGTGTGTCACACACGACTGAGACACACACCCGTGTCTCTACCCGTGTGGACAAAAAATAGATCCTTTCTAAGCCATTTTTCTCACCCATTCAAGCATATACCTACAATCACTTTTGCACATATATACAAGACTTCAAATTGCACTAAGACCATGCAAAATCAAGCTATCCAAATATGGTATATTTGCATACAACCAATATACCCAAAAGGGCACCTTAATCTCAACACTTAAAACATGTATAACCATGTGTTCAAATTAGCCAAAATATTCACTAACTTCTAACTAAATTTATGTCAAAACATACCATTTGATTTACCTATCAATTTCACACCAAATGTACCATTCATCAATTAGCACCAATAGCCAAATATGTCATTTATAACAATTGTACCAATTCACCACATTCAATCATAACACAAGACCATTTATAACATGCATTTTAAACTACCATTCCATCTTTAATAATTCAAGCATCATGAACTAAGATATCAACTAAAACACCTATACATGTATATATTTATCCAATTATCAATTAACTTGTTACCATGCCAAAACATAACATAATTGTTACATAATCACCATATCATATTAGATTCATGCCATATCTAGCTCAAAACCTTTCCAAAGCATACCATATCTTGACCATGTTCAGGTCAATTCATCATAAATCACTTTAGCCGTTCAAACATGATTTAACACATTATCAAATTAACACATATCAACAAGGCACCAAATGTACCAAGGCTACATCTCCCAAAATGACATATACATGCCAAACACATCAACTAACATTCAACTAATCATCAACCTTAAGTTCACCTATACATGCCATTATAACCCTAACCAAGACATCGAAATCTAACGGTAAAATCGATGATAGTGTGATGGATCTCCGACTAGCTTTCAACCCGATCGAGCTTCCAATAATCTGTAAAGTAGAGGAAAAACCACTATGTAAGCAATGAATGCTTAGTAAGCTCGTATAAACCATAAGCATAAAATTACATTTCAATAATAAAATTTATAGGTTAAATACAAGACTATACCAATGCCTCAAGATTTATCCAACCACAATTATCAACTCACAATTGAATAATTTTATTATTGTCACATAATTATTAACTATTCATAATATGATAGGATTTCATGAGACATAATATATAATCATCAACCTTTCTATAAAATTATATATCTTTCCATTTACTTTCTTTTCATTTCATTCCCAATGCTTATTATAAGCCTAAACAACCTTAGCAATTCTTGACTTATTGTATCCATTCATAGCATAAGCAATTTACTCACATATAATACATCATTTATCAGACTAAACCTTTTATAACATCATAATACATCCCAATTACGTACTTACCATTCATTTCTTTTTTTTTACCAGTTTCATATGCATAGTACAAGCATAATCATAAACATCAATCATATCCGCAAGCTTGGCATAAGCCCTAGTAGATCAACAACACATGTTAGTTCATTTAAACACGATTCATATGAATTTGACATGGATAACCATTATGCTTGAGTATGATTCAATTGGATTTATCATCCATCACAACCTATCATGTCTTTCCATGTATCACCATCCCACTGAGTTTTATATAAACATGTCTTGGTTCTTATTGAACACTTACCATTTCATTTGCATACACATATGACATGTAACAGCCCGAATTAGACCCTAGTCGAAACGGTGGTTTCGGGACCACGAATTCGAGTCAGAAAAATATTTAAAAATTATTTACTGTGTTTATTTTGTGTGAATTTATATCTTTGAAATTTTCGTGCTTTAATTTTGTCGTTTGGGTGCCTAATTAAATAAAATGGCTTAATCGCGTAAAATGAAAATTTGGTGGTTAAATGTGAAAGTATTTAATTAAACTTGTCTTATAATTTGGAGCATTTATTATGCAATATAACCATTTTTAATATGATGGACGGTAATAGCCATTGCTTATAATGGTTTAAAATTTTAATTAAAAGGTTAAATAAGTAAAATAATAAACATGTTAATATATAATAAAACATATAATAAGTTTTCATGCATTTTTTCTTTCATAAATTCATCACCGAATATCAAAACAAGAAAGAAAAAGAAAAAGCTTGGATGGTTCGACCATGGTTGATCTTGATTAAGGTATGTAACTAGCCCGATTTTTGATAATTTCTACGTTTTTGAGATCGTTGCTTAGTAATCTTCAAGACCCAAGCTTTAATTTTTGATTTTGATGAATATTTTGAGTTTTTCCATTGTTGATAGCTTGTGATTTTTGTTGTTTGATGATGAAATATGAAAGATATGTTTTATATTAACATATTTTGTATTGGAGTTTTTGATGATTTTGAGTAATTAGGACTAAATTGCAAAAAAAATAATTTGAGGGACTAAAGTGTGTAATAAATGAAATATATGGGCTTGTATGAACACTAGGAATATTCAGCCAAACATGGGTATCTTGCAATTTTGAATGTTTTGTGTTTTGTGCAATAGGGACTAAATTGTAAAAAGTGTAAATATCATGGGTAAAATGGTAATTTTCCCATTTATGTGTTTTTGGACTAAATTGAATGAAAATATGTTTGAATGAGCTTAATTTGAATATGTTTAGATCAAGAACCAAAGAAATCGGGTTTGGATCGGGGAAAAACGAAAGTTGTCGACTAGTCGTCCCGTTCCATTTTACATCATCTAAGGTAAGTTTATAGGCAAATAGACGTGTTCAATTGTAGATAAATGCTAAACATATATGCTGGTATGAAAAATATGAATTATATATGCTTATGTTGAATGTGAATAAGCTTGGTAACCATGTTTAAGCATTCATTTCGATCGAGTTACGGCATCCGAAAGCCCCGTATGAACCTTAGGAATAGTTAGGATACATATGTCATGACATAGGATTTCGATATGTGGTGTACGAGTAAGACCATGGCATCGATACGTGACTCCGATATATTTGTGCGAGTAAGACCCTGTCTGGAATAGTGGCATCGATATGTGGTTACATGTAAGACCACGTCTGGGACATTAGCATTGTATGATATATGTGTGATTATCTGAGTGTCCTATCCAATTTCAAATGTTTCAATGGGCATCGATAATTTGAGATCAAATGTGCAAAAGTGACCTAAAATGGTCAGGTATGAATTGGCTTATTACCTATTTGAAACTAAGTGAGTAAGTTACTTAATATTTGTTGCAAAACATGCTTGAAGTAAAGTAAGAACATATGTGAATGTGAAAAAGGTATTCGGCCTTGTAAATAAATAATATGAACATTATTGAAATTATTTTTGAATATATGCAATTGGTGGTATATTCGGCCATTGATATAAATATATATGATTGTTATACTTTGACTTAAGAGTGTATGCATATAAGTGTATGTGAATTTGGTATGATAAAGATGTTTGGCTTGGTCATTGAATGATAGTTTGTTAATGTATCTTTATATATAAAAGTGTTCATTCGGTCATTACTATGCTTATGCATAAGAAGCTGTATTTTGATTCATGAGTATAAGTATATGTGTTCACATAATGATATTTAGCTTTGAAATTGAATGATATTTTACTTATATATATGTATGTGTATTCGGCCATATAATAAAAATATGTATGTGATTATTATCCTTTGACCTATGAATTTATGCATATAAAAGCATATGTACTAGTTATGATAAAGATATTTTGGCTTGGAAATTGAATGATAGTTTGTTAAAATATATATATGTTCATTCGGCCATGAATAATATACAAGTGAAAGTACATATAAAATACATGAATTTGTAAGCTTAAAGATTTAAAGTAACTATGATAGTAAAATTTGGTTTAGTTTATATGATTTGATTATGTAACTAAGTTGTTTATTTGCTTATGACTTACTAAGCTATGTAAGCTTACTCTGTGTGTGTTCATGTTTACCTCAGTTTTATAGATTTTGGATTCAAGTTACGAGCTTGGGAATCGTCAGAGAAGCTTATCACACTATCTACTGTCTTCGGTATTTTATAAGCTGAATTTTTGAACCTATGGCATGTATAGGCTAGATTGTAATTTGAAATGTTGGATTTTGGTTTTTTATAATTTAAGCCATGCGAAAATGGCCTAACTTCAATTCTTTATTACGGTTTTGTTTGATTATGGCTTACGTTCATTTGGTTATTATGCTATATGTCCTGAATGAGTGGTATTTGTGATATCTATTTTGTGCATTGAAGTTGGTTAGTGATTTTGGATGTGTGCATTTGGTTGATTCAGTTATGACATATGGATAGATAAAAGTATAAGTGAATTTGGTTGTTAATTTGGTTAAGGTGTTATTCATGATTTGGTATTAAAGGATGATAGGTTATATTCAAATATAGAAAAAGTTTATTTTGATATGTTTATTACATGGGATATATGTTTATATTTGGTTATTGATTTATTCTTGTAAAGTATAAATTGTATCATGAATTGATTTGGAAGCTAGTATAATGTACTTGTGTACTCGATTATTTGGTGAAAATATATGAAAGGGTTATGGTCAACTTGGTGATTCGGTACCTCTATAAATTTATATATGTATATATATATATATCTATATATTTACACAAGATGAAATGGTACGACACATTTATTAACTCAAGGTATATATGTATAAGGATAAAAGGTGGTGTTTCAATTATAAAGTAAATGATGTTTGTGTTTGAGTTATAATATGTAATGCATTAATTAGTAAAATGTATGTCAAGAATATGTGGTACATTGGAGTATGCTTATGTTATAAAATAATGATAGGTATGGCTATATGGATTTGATAATTATTTGAAAATCAATTAATATGCACTAGCAGATCTTGGTTGCCGAATAGACATGAAATGAATATGTTTATGTATCGTTTTCGAATGGCACATTATTTGAACATTTTGGATAATTTATTTGAATGGTTTAATTGGTTAAGTTGATATATTTTGGCATATATTAAGTGGATTATATAATTATTTATTCATGTTATGCAAATGTAGCAATAAGGCAAATGAATGTTATTATGGAATATTTCATTTATATGAAAGGAAATAATGCATGTTTGATTGTATAAAGTATGCGCATAACATTTGTTTGATAATTAAAATATTTTATATTTGAATTATTCAAATGTCATCAAAGTTAAAGTATACATATTTGATAAGTATGTGAAATGAAATGCATTTATAAAAAAAAAATACTATATGATTAACCTTGTAAAGAAAGTCTGTTCTGAACTGTTTTATGATCGGTAATGCCTCGTAACCCATTCCAGTGACGGATACAGGTTAGGGGTGTTTCATGACATAAACAATACATTGACCATTGCCACAAGCTAGTGATTAAATATATAACTTAACAATATCATCACATGTTAAGATATGGAACATAACATAGCATCAATTATATCATACCTTTCATAAACATAAATATTCATACTTTGATCATCTGTATAACATACCTTTCCATATTTGTCATAGTGAAGTCAATCGGAACCCTTACCGGAGCTCACCCAAAGTGTGCTAAACGATGGTCGTAACCGTCCCTTTTCATATTCGATGGTTGAAGCCATCCCTTTTCACTAATCGATGGTCGTCACCATCCCTTGTTATAATCGATAGCCAAAGCTATACATTTTCATATTTGATAGTCGAAGCTATCCCTTTTCATATTTGATGATCGCCGACACACCGTTGGATTTACGGCGTTTCATAACGCGATAAATTGTATAATAACTTATATATATTTATTCACTTTCAAATTAAAAAAAATCATATAAAAACATTCAATTTAACCAACATCATACATAATACAGTTCATACGAACTTACCTGGCTAATTTGTAGAAATGACAAAGTACAGGGGCATTTTGGTAAATTTTATTTTCCTCGATTTTCCACTTGATCTTGATGTGAATTAATAATTTCATTAAATATATTAATTTAGATAGTATAAAAATGTATTTTATGTAATTTAGTCATTTTTTAAAATTTTACAAAATTGCCCCTAAAGTTTTACTCTTCTTCAATTTAGTCCCTAAGCCCAAAACATGCAAATTAATCATTTTTAATACAAACTCAAGCTAGTTGAATATTCATAGCATTCAATACAGCCCATTTTTACAATAATTTCCCAACAAACCTAATGCAACAATAGCTTTGGAAGTTACCACCGAACCCGTTGAGCTGCCACAAGGACCTATAACTCGATTTTGAGCTAAGAGGTTTCAAGATGCGTTAGCAAGCTATGTTGGGATCGAGCTTGGGGAGAGCAAGTAGCCGAATCCATTGATCATGCTTGGATCAATTCAATAGGCATCCCTTGCAATTTATTACAAGCTGAATTTTATTTTTAATTGAACTCATCTTAGTTATTAATTGAGTTGCTAGAATAAATGCATATCTTAGTTAATTTAGTTGCTGGAATAATTTATTGTTACATGTGTTTAATGTGTGTTTAATGTGTTTAATGTGTTTAATGTGTTTAATGTGTTTTAATGTGTTTGTTAAATGAATGTTTGTAGGTGACTATTCAGCTGGAATCGGTTACAAACAAGGCGGTTACAAAGTGTTAAATGCAACTATTTAGTTGGAATTAGTTATATACAAGGGGCTGTTACAACATTTAAGAAGAGCATTATTCACCATTTAAATTCGGCAGCTTATTCCTTTTCTGCAAGGAGCTGTTCAAGAATAGTAATGGACAAATGAGTGATTAGACATTCCATAACTGATTGTCTCTTAATGATCACACCATGGTCTGTTTGAGTGCCCAAAATGTTATCCATATTACTGGTGTCTATTTGGCTGCCCAAGCCTTCAAGTTCAATTAAATCAGCTGAACTGGAACATTAAACCATGTTGATAGTTGCTGTTATTTAGGCCTAGAGATTTCAAGAGTTTATGCTTAGTGATTAAGTTTCATTTTAGCTCATAACTGCTCATTAAAGCTGAATTCAAGTGACTTTTTGGCTAGGTCTCTTAAAGTACTATAAATACTTTGTAATCAGCTTGTTGAAGGGACTTTTTTGTGAAATTTATGCTAAATCTGAAACTTGTGAGATTTTCAATTCTCTTTGTTCTTTCGGAATTTAATTGACTTATCAAGTATTCTTATGGCGTCAATCAATTCTTTGTTAAACCGAACTTATCACCTTTGGTGTGGTGTTTATATACCTTTGGTTCCTATCACATTTGATAGTGGGTCAAGTTTTTTTTTGAGCTATTTTTTTTCTAAACCTGATTCACCTAAGACCTATTTTGAGTTTCGGGTCAACAATTCACATTATTGTTGGGCCTTAGCCGAATTACCTATCTTTGTTTAACCATTTTGCAACCTTGTTTTAAGCCTATTTCTTTCATTTCATTAGCCTATTTTGATTAAAGCTAAATCATTTTGTAAACGATTCAACTCTTACTCAAATTCATAATTGAGAAAAAAATACGACTCGAGACATCTACAACCGAGTTCGTATCATTTGGTATCAGAGCTAGTGGAATTGGAGTAAGAATCGGCATTCTTGGTACAATGGTATTGTAGATTCGATAAAAAAAATTTCGTGAATTTAAAAGTACTTATTGTAATTAGCATATTGTAAGTAAAAAAAAATTCGGAATTAAAAAAAAAGTGCACAAGATCTTCATTGCCGAATTTTTTTAAAAAATTTGTACTTACTGTCCGGAAACATTTATTCAACACCCTACCATTCGGCCACACCCAACCCTTTCCATTTCCTTCGTTTCAAGCCTACCTTCTTTGTCTTACAACATCCTACCAAAACCGTACATTAATTTGCCAACCACCTACAACGGCTTCTTCCAAGTCTAACTAGTCCCTTTAAGAACTTATAGAGACGGAGTGAGCGCAAAAAGGCACGAGGATTGTGAGTTCATCTGAGTGAAGAAAAAGCCAAGTGAATGTGATTTCTTTGATAGAGAATTTGTAAGGTTTTGTTGTGAGTACTGAAATGTCTCAAAGTCCAGAAAGAAATCCAAACGAGGGAGTTGGGATCTGACCTGTAAGAAACGTTGGAGGAGACGTGTCAGATCTCACCCTTCAAGCACTCATGCGAGAAATGGAGCTGTTATTCGATCGTAAATTAGAACCAATCAAAGATCGATTATTTCAAGTCAAAACACGAGTACATCACGAGGCAAGTCTGGAAGTTGCAAGACGAGGGCGTAAACGTCCAATCCAAGATCCCTATGAAGCGAGTGATCAAGAAAGTGATCATTCATTTACCCAAAGTGTATGTCAATAAGGCCACCAACGAAATCGGGGCCCTAAATATCTAGATCGTTCCGATGACAACCTTAAGAATATTAAGATGTCGATACCACCATTCCAAGGTAAGAACGACCCCGAAGCTTATTTGGAGTGGGAAAAGAAGATTGATTTTGTTTTCGAATGCCACAATTATTCAGAGAGCAAAAAAGTGAAGCTCGCGGCAATCGAGTTTTTGGATTATGCCATTGTATGGTGGGACCAGCTTATAACAAGTCAAAGATGAAATGGTGAAAGACCCATCTCTACTTGGGCTAAAATGAAGTCGGTCATGCGAAAACGATTTATTCCTTCATACTACCATCGGGATCTTTATCAACGACTTCAAAACCTTACTCAGGGCAATAGAAGCATTGAAGACTATTATAAAGAGATAGAGATAGCAATGATCCGAGCTGATATCGAGGAGGATCGATTGGCGACAATGGCCAGATTCCTTGCGGGCCTAAACTGTGACATCACCAACATAGTTGAATTACAACACTATGTTGAAGTGATGGACATGGTCCACATGGCGATAAAATTTGAAAAACAACTCAAATGAAAAGGAGTTAGTCGATCCTATACCAATCCCTCCACTAACAAATAGAGCCAAAGAGTCAATAAACCCCTTGTTCAAACAAAGGAGCCGGTTGTAGCCACTAAATCCAATCAGCCTGTTGGTGAGTCAAGTCAAAAAAAAAAATGAGCAAGTGCCAAATCACACGAGAGACATAAAATGTTTCAAGTTCAGGGCCGGGGGCACATAGCTAGTCAATGTCCCAATCGACGAGTTATAATGGTAAGGGCTAACGGTGAAATCGAATCCGAGGAAGAAGATAAAAATGAGCCTGAAAAGTCATCCGATGATGATAAAGAAGATTTGGAGCTTCTGGTTGAAGGCGAGATCCTTGTGTTGAAAAGGAGCCTCAACATTCAAAGTGCTGAAACCAAACAACAACGGGAAAATATTTTCCACACCCGGTGCCACATCCAAGGCAAGGTATGTAGCATGATTATTGATAGGGGAAATTGTACTAATGTAGCAAGTACCATGCTGGTTGACAAGCTTGGTTAGCCACAACCAAACACCCAAGTCCGTACAAGCTACAATGGTTGAATGATGGAGGAGAACTTAAAGTGACAAAGCAAGTTGTTGTAGCCTTTTCCATTGGAAAATATCAAGATGAAGTGGTATGTGATGTGGTTCCAATGTATGCGGGACACCTTCTTTTGGGGTGTCCATTGCAGTTTGATCAACGTACAATTCATGATGGATACACCAACCATTACACATTTAAGTATCTAGGCAAAAATGTAAACCTAGCCCCACTTAACCCGAAACAATTGTATCAAGATAAATCAAATTAAAAGAGTCTGTCGAAAAATCAAAAGAAAAAGAAAAGAAAAATGATAAAAAGAAAGAAACAATTGAGAGAGTGGAGGTAAAAGCAGGAGAGGAAAAAGGAATTCAAAAAGAAAATGAGAGTGATAAAATAAGCGTATTTGTGAGGGAAAGAGAGATAAGAAAATCTTCATTGGTGCGCCCATCTGTGCTTGTACTTATGTACAAGGAGTGTTTATTCGATGCTAACGAACCTGATAACTCTTTGCCTTTGTCTATTGTTTCATTACTTTAGGAATTCGAAGACGTTTTTCGGAAAAAGTGCCTAGTGGGTTGCCTCCTCTCCGAGGAATCAAACACCAAATAGACATTGTTCTTAGGGCTATAATTCCAAATCGGCCAGCTTACCGAAGCAACCCCGAGGAAACCAAGGAGTTGCAACGACAAGTAGTAGAATTAATGGAGAAAGGTTATATAATGGAGAGTTTAAGTCCAAGCGTGGTACCAGTTTTGTTGGTGCCTAAAAAGGATGGTTCATGGAGGATGTGCATAGATTGCCGAGCCATCAACAAGATTACTATCAAATACCGTCATCCCATCCCTAGACTTGATGATATGTTAGACGAGCTTAGCGGTGCTAAATTGTTCTCTAAGATCGATCAGAAAAGCGGCTATCATCAAATTTGAATACGAGAGGGGGACGAGTGGAAGACTACATTCAAAACCAAATATGGTTTGTATGAGTGGCTAGTGATGCCATTCGGCCTCACTAATGCCCCGAGTACTTTCATGAGGTTGATGAACCAAATTTTGAGGTCTTTCATTGGTCGTTTTTGCGTAGTTTATTTTGACGATATTTTAATTTATAGTAAAACCTTATCTGGTCATCTTGAACATCTGCGTGCTGTCTTGGAGGTTTTATGAAAGGAAGTCTTATATGTAAATCTTAAGAAATGTAGCTTTTATACTGACAAAGTTGTTTTTCTAGGTTTCGTTGTAAGTGCGAGTGGCCTCGAGGTGAATCAAAAGATTAAAGCGATACAAGATAGGCCACGTCTGACAAACATCAGCTAAGTTAGAAGCTTTCATGGTCTTGAAAGCTTCTATAGAAGATTTGTGCTGAACTTCAGCACTTTTGCTACCACATTAACTGGTATTATCAAAAAAAATTCTCCTTTCATTTGGTCTGATGAACAAGAATATGCTTTTGTTAAAATCAAAGATTGTTTAACTAATGCTCCACTTTTATGTTTACCAGATTTTAACAAAATTTCGAGGTGGAATGTGATGCCTCTGGTATAGGTATAGGTGCGGTTTTAACACAAGATAGGCGTCTGGTGGCTTATTTCAGTGAGAAACTTAACGGGGCTATGCTCAATTACCCCACCTATGACAAGGAAATTTATGCGTTGATACGTGCATTAGAGACATGGCAGGATTACCTTTGGCCGAAAGAGTTCGTTATACACACGGACCATGAGGCTTTGAAACACTTGAGAGGGCAAACCAAGCTCAACAAACATCATGCAAAATGGGTCGAGTTCTTATAATCCTTCCCATATGTGATTAAATATAAGCTAGGTAAGGAAAATATCGTTGCGGATACTCTATCGTGAAGGTATGCTCTTTTAAACCATTTGGAAGTTAAATTGCTTGGTTTCGCTTATTTAAAGGATTGATATGCTGATGACTCTGATTTTGGAGAAATTTGCAAGTTATGTATGCAAGGTGCATATGATAGGTACTATCAACAAGATCGATTCCTTTTTCGAGGAAACAAATTGTGCATACCCCAAGGATTAACCAGAGACGTATTGGTTCATGAAGCGCATAGCAGGGGATTAATTGGTCATTTCGGTATTGCCAAAACTTTGGCCGTTCTTTTAGAACACTTCTATTGGCCGAAAATGAAATGAGATGTGGCTAAAGTATGCGAGCACTGTATTGCTTGCAAGAAGGCGAAATCGAAGATCCAGCCACATGGACTTTATACTCCGTTGTCGATCCCAGAAGCACCATGGATGGATATTTCTATGGATTTTGTTCTAGGTCTTCCTAAAACAAAGAACGACAAAGACTCTGTGTTTTTTTGTAGTTGATAGGTTTTCAAAAATGGTTCATTTCATTGCGTGTAACAAAACTGATGATACTCTAAATGTTTCCAATCTATTTTTTAGGGAGATCGTGTGATTACATGGTGTTCCGAGGACCATCGTTTTGGACGAGACACCAAGTTCCTTAGCCATTTTTGGATAACCTTATGGGGCATGTAACACCCCTTACCCGTGCCCGAGACCGGGATAGGATACGAGGCATTACCTAACACATACACAGTCATTCATGCAAAAATCGAGCCAGAAAATTTTCGTCCAAATTAAAACTTTTCAAACACATGTATATCATCCCTTATACGGGCCTTCAAGGCCTAAAGCATACATCAAGGTGGTTCGGGACTAAACTGAGAACTTTTGATAAAGTTTGGACAACTTAGCAAATTTCTTGCTTTGGAGAGTCACACGCCCGTGTGTGTTGAACCGTGTGGTCACACACGCCCGTGTGGCTTGGGACACGCCCGTGTCCTCAGCCCGTGTAAATCTCTGTTTGTGACATCAGCAAAATAATTTGAACCACACGACTAGGCCACACACCCGTATGCTAGGCCGTGTCCTCCACATGACTGAGACACATGGCCGTGTCTCTGCCCATGTGGCTAACACTTAGGCTATTTTCCAAGCATTCATGTTTCTCATCAACCCTTACAACCTTATACACATCAAACTCACAACTCATGGCATCATTTTAGTGATTAAACACCCTTTATTAAGATACATTCAACATTAGCTCGTCATTATACATATGTTCCACCTACTCATGATAAACTAGTCTAGCCACATTACTACACATTCATTTGAACTTGTCATCTCATTAATCACTTATACCATTAAACTATGGTTACTAACTTATACATCAAACATCCATGTTCAAGGCACTATCATCTTATTACCATATTACACGTTTAATTCATGGTCATAAAACATGCATTCAACACACATGGCATATTACCAACCATGCATGGCAAACAAACATATTCATATCATCACATCATATGCATTAAAATGTAACACGATTAGCTAGCTTACAAACCATAATCAATATGAGCCACCTCTCATAGCCATATACAATAGCTCGATATAGGCCAATACATTTAGCCAAATCATAATAACACATGTCATAGAACTAGGTCCCTATACATGCCACTCACTTGATATTTCTAACATATGTATCAATACTCCAAAGGTATTGGCTTGATAGTGTGATGCTGCCTCCGACACCTCTAACCCTGAGCCGACCTGACAACACTAAAAGAAATGGAAAGGAGGGAGTAAGCTTTACGCTTAGTAAGCTCGCATGAAAAATAATAAGCACTGTATTAACATGCTATTTTTCAATTCCTCTCTATTTATTCAAAGTCCAGTTAAGTTGTTTTCTCGAGAGTTATTTATATCCTAAGCTACGGGACTCCAAATTGATAACTGCTAATTTTTCCAGAAACTATACTCACATATCTTCTTATCATAAAATTTTCAAAATTTTTGGTCTAGCCAATAAGTACATTTTATTCTTTAAAGTCACCCCTGTTTCGCTGTCCAATAGTTCCGACCCCTCTGCACTAAAAATTAATTATCTCTTCGTACAAGATTTGGATAATGTTCTCGCTTGTTTTCTTTAAGAATATAATTTATAACCCATATTTATTTTTTTAAAATTTTAATGATTTTTTCAAGTCAAAATAGGGGATTCCAAAATCATTTTGACTCTGTCTCACAAATATTTAAATATATCATAATATGAAATTATTTTGCTTACACAGTTTCCTTTATATGAAAATAGACTCAATAAGCGTTAATTTCATATCTTATTCAACCTTTAATTCGATTTTCATGATTTTTGGTGATTTTTCAAAGTTACACAATGCTGCTATCCAAAACTATTTTATTACAAATTTCACTCTTACATAATTTCACTTACTCCATTCCATCTTACCGAAAGTTCGCTCAACTATCGAGCACATTGCTCATAAATTTCCACATATACCTGCACTTATTCATCACATGGTCATGTTCACATGTTTTTTCACTTAGTCGATTTCCCGTTGAACTCATCGGAATAATAACAAATACACGGTTGCCTGCACATATTACCACCCTTGTAACTGAAGCTATCTGGTACGAATAGTATCCTGCACTCAGTACTACACACGCGACCAACAATCTGGAACATGTAGTAGCCTGCACTTAGTATTACACACGTGACCTAACCATTTGATACACGTAGTAGCCTGCACTTAGTACTACACACGTAATCAAAGTTGTCAAATACACATAGTAGCCTGCACTTAGTACTACACATGTGACCTAACTATCTGGTACACGTAGTAGCCTACACTTAGTACTACACATGTGACCTAAAACCATTTTAAACACATAGTAGCCTGTACATAACACTACACATGTGTTCTAACAATGGATCATTCGTATCATTTCTATTTCGAAGGTTCAACCGAGAAATTTCTCACTTTTCAATAGTTAACAAATTCATTCATAGTCTATTTTGATTCGTAGTTTACATCAAATGATCATACTATAGGCAGCCACATCTCATATAATAACGAAATATAATAACATAAAAAGAATCGATATATTATTTACATACAAACTTACCTTCCTTTTCACTCGTTCACAAGTTATCCAACTTAATAAGACATTATATTATATCAAATTCTCAATATATTCAGCTATTATATAACAAGTCATCAATGATTGAACCATCAAACATTTCATGTGCTACTAGTCATATATCATTGTTCTCACAAATTTTATATACCGTTCTTTCATCACTTTTCAATATATTAAATCATGCCATTCGTGCAATAATAATATAGAATTTTCAATTCAAATATAGCATTGCAATATTATTGACACACGAACTTACCTCAGCACCAAAATAGCAAAAAGGAACCTAACCCTCGATTTTCCATTTTTCACCCGATCTAGGTCCAATCCTCATTTTCCTTGATCTATAATATCACATTTAGTCTAATTATTAGTCACATTATTTAATGTGGTCCAAAAATCACATTTTGGCAAAATTATGTTTTTGCCCCTAAACTTTGACAAAATTATACTTTTGCCCCTAGGCTTGTAAAGTGATTTTTATTTAATTTTATCACTTTATAGGCCTAGCCAAACCATTTTCATAACTATAGACAACTACAATTCTAATCAAAACACCCTTTTATACCATTTTTACAACTTTTACAAAATGGTCCTTTCAGATGTTTTCATCGAAAATCGCTTAGTAAAAGTCGTTTATTTAACACCCAACACTAATTTTATACCATTAGACATCAAAATTCATGCATGTCACACAGGGGTCAATTTTTAATCATGAGCCCTAGCTCAAATTAATGGTAGAAATAGATAGACCTTGTTACGAGGATTGTAAAAACGTAAAAATCATTAAAAACGGGGCTAGAACGGACTTACACTCGAGCTTGGAAGCTTGAAAAACCATAGCCATGGTTTCTCCATGCAAGTTTCCGCCAAGAGGTTGAAGATGGACAAAAATTGGCTTTTAGTTTAGTTTCTAATTCATTTTAATAACTAAATAACTAAAATGCCCTTAATGAAAAACTTTGGAAACATGCCTAACCATGTCCATTTTTGTCCACAAACTTAACCAATGGTCTAATTACCATATAAGGACCTCTAATTTAAAATTTCATAACAATTTGACACCTCTAGCATGTAGAACTCAACTTTTTCACTTTTTACGATTAAGTCCTTTTGACTAAATTGAGTGCCCAAACGTCAAAATTTTTTCAAATAAAATTTTCAAAAAATCATTCCGTGAATTGTAGACCATAAAAATATAATAGAAATAAAATTTTCCTCATCGGATTTGTGGTCCCAAAACTACTGTTTCGACTAGGCCCAAAATCGGGATGTTACAGGGCAAGCTTGGCACCAAGCTGTTATTTTCAACAACAAGCCATCCCCAAACCGATGGCCAAACGGAGATCGTTAATCGTGTTTTGTCAACACTACTGCGGGTAATTATTCAAAAGAATCTAAAAACTTGGGAGGAGTGTTTACCCCACATCGAATTTGTGTACAACCGATCGGTACACTCGGCTACCAAGTATTCACTATTTGAGGTAGTGTATGGTTTTAATCCATTAAATCCGTTGGATTTGTTGCCCTTACCCTTTGATCAGTTGATGCATGTAGATGAAAAGAAAAAGGCAGAATTTGTGAAAAAATTGCATCAGTGAGTTAGGGATAATATTGTACAAAGAATCGAGCAATATGCTTGTAAAGTCAACAAGGGACGTAAATGAGTGACGTTTGAACTTAGTGACTAGGTTTGGATTCACATGCGTAAGGAGAGATTTCCAGCTCAAATATGATCCAAACTTTTACCGAGGGGAGACGGTCCTTTTCAAATCTTAGAAAAGATTAACGATAATGCCTATAAGATAGACTTACCTGGTGAGTATGGAGTTAGTGCTACTTTTAACATTGCTGATTTATCCCCTTTTGATGTAGGTGACGATTAGGGGACAAATCGCCTCAAAGAGGGGGGATGATGTGACCATAGCTCAGGAAGTTACCATCAAACCCGATGAGCTGCCACAAGGACCTATAACTGATTTTGAGCTAAGAGGTTTCAAGATGCGTTAGCAAGCTATGTTGATCGAGCTTGGGGAGAGCAAGTAGTCGAATCCATTGATCATGGTTATATCATTTCAACAAGCGTCCCTTGCAATTTATTACAAGTTGAATTTTTTTTAATTGAACTCATCTTAGGTATTAATTGAGTTGCTAGAATAAATGCTTATCTTAGTTAATTTAGTTGCTAGAATAATTTATTGTTACATGTGTTTAATGTGTTTAATGTAACACCCCTAACCCATAACCGTCACTGGAATAGGTTAAGAGGCATTACTGAACTCGTAACTTAGATCAAAACAATCAAATATCAAATATCATCTCAGTTCAATAAATACAAATCATTTATATTCAATATGAATTTAAACCAAGAACTTAGGAAATTTTTCAACATTTCAATGATCACATGCCCGCATGAACAGGCCGTGTGTCTCACACGGCATTAGACACACCCTGGCAAAATAGGGCATACATACTGACTTATCCACATGACCATAAGACACGCCCGTGTGCTAGGCTGTGTGAAAATTAGGGAGGCTACTGACTTGGTCACACAGCCGACCAGATGCCCATGTGCCAGCCCGTGTGCCACACACGACCAATAAACACGTCTGTGTCAAAACTGGAGGGTATACTGACTTTAATTCGTAGGGTACCCCAGGAGACACAAGGCTGTGTAACATTACTGTGTGTCGCACATGGCTGAGACACACGCCCGTGTCTCTGTGCATGTGGACAAAAATAGGCCTTTTGAATAGCCAACTTGCCACCCCAATTAGGTCAAACCTACAAGCACCAAACTAAGCATATTTGCACAACCTTTTATGACCAATTCACTATCAAAACATAAGCTATTCATGACATATCATTACCAGCCAATTTCATGCTCATAAGCCTTACTAATCTATGTTAAAACATAAGACAAAAGCATATCAAAACATTTCTTTCAATACATCATTTAATCTTATGATCAAAACTTATCAATTACTATTGCTAACATAAACCAAAAGCTTACCACTTTTACCATTTCTTATATCCATACATAAACACACCAAATATATCATATTGCCTCACATTTCGTAAACCAAAAACCATATCCTAATCACATCCATACCAAACCATATCACATGGCTAAATATATACATCACAAAACATAATCTAAACGTTTCTAGCCTATACATGCCGTACTTCAATATATACATTTTTAAAAGTACCAAAATAAGGTTCGATAGTGTGGTGACGGTCCTCAACGATCCCCAAAGCTCACAGTAGCTTCGATATCTATAAAGCAATGTAAACATACACAAAGTACGCTTTCAAAAGCTTAGTAAACCATATACAAATAAACATATCATTTAAAGCATATAAACATCATCAAATCATTTATACTTTGTAGCCAAATGCCAACACAAATTTCATATTCATATACTTAAATCATATTTCATCATTTGCACATATACTTACCTTTTTCTTTCAAATATAGGACACAATTCGAACATACCTGAATCAAATAAAATTTCACAAAGTCATTTATTTTCTCGGAATGCCCGTTTGAACCATTTGGAAACGCAAGGATATGCAGATAGATCGAAAAACATATACAATGCCAATGTCCTAGACGTGGTCTTACATGTAATCAAATATCGATGCCACTGTCCCAGACAGGGTCTTACACGAAATCAGATACGATGCCAATGTCCTAGACATGGTCTTACACGCAAAACAGAAATCGATGCCAACGTCTCAGACGTGGTCTTACACACAGAACAGATATCGGAATTCCTATGTCATGACATATGTATCCTAACTATTCCTAAGGTTCATACGGGACTTTTCGGAAGTCGAAACTTTATCGATACTTTCTCGAATAGCACATAACTAACTCGAACATTCATTATCAAAATTCAATATCATATGAATCATAAGAATTCAATTTAAACACGTTTATTTGTATATCGACTTACCTCATACAGATTCGGATAAATGAAATCGGTTACTCGACAACTTTTGATTTTCCCTGATCTAACTATGTATTCTTTAATTCTCGATCTATATAATTTCAAATTTAACTAATTCAATCACAAATTCATTCAAAACTATCCACAAACACACATTTAGGGCATTTTGCTATCTAGCTCTCACATTTTCACATTTTGACACTTTTGTCCCTAATTCACAAAATCACAAAATACACATAATTTGCTTGTACACATGCTTAGCCAAATTTATATAAGATTCATATAAGTTCATGTAGTTCATTTATTTCACATTTTAGTTCCTCAATTTACAAATTTCACAATTTAGCCCATTTTACTCAAAATCATCAAAAATCCAAAGACAAAACATATAAACCAAACATCAAACTTTCATATTTCATTAATTAACAACATAAAGCTCATGAGTTCATCCATGTCACATTTAAAAATTATCATCAAAATCAGAAATTGAGGCATAGGCTTAGTAAAACACAAAGAAACGATCACAAAAACGTAGAAATTATCAAAAACGAATTAAAACACATACCTTAATCAAAGAAAATCAATGGCCAAACCCTAATGTTCTTTTTCTTTTTCTTTTTCTTGTATTTTCGGCACAAATGGATGTTAATGGTCATTTTCATGCTTTTGTTTTATTTTAATATTCAATAATAAACATTTTACCTTACTAACCTTATTATAAACATAAAATAAACTATATTGGATAGTCATTAATGTCCATTCAAACTTCCAAAGGTCAAATTACCACATAAGAACCCCACAATTAATGAGTCAAATCAAATAGGCACTTTTAACAAACAGCAAGCAACTTTTACATTTTACTTGATTAAGTCCTTTTATCAAATTGAGCATACAAACAATTAAATTTTCGTACGAAACTTTCACACATGATAATTCGTATATCATAAGTGTAACACCCCGTACCCGAGACCGTTACCGGATTCGGACACGAGGGGTTCACAGACTAAATTCACTTATTCTCACAGTCCATTTTAAAAATTTCCAGACAGCTGACTAACTGCGTCACTGTCACCTTAAAAATCATATCTTGAGTTCCAAAACTCGAAAATCAGTTTCGCAAATTTTCCCTGAAACTAGACTCATATATCCATCTACAAATTTTTTCTAGAATTTTTGGTCGGGCCAATTAGTACAGTTTATTAGCTAAAGTCTCCCCTGTTTCAGGGTTCGACTACACTGACCTTTGCGCATTACGACTTTGATATCTCCCTGTACAGGGTTTCAATACTGATGCCGTTTGTTTCTATAGAAACTAGACTCGAAAAGGAATCTATACATATATGGAATGACTTCTAATTATCTCTGGTTGATTTATAATGAATTTCCAAAGTCGGAACAGGGAATCCAGAAACTGTTCTGGCCCTGTCTCACGAAAACTTAAATATCTCATAATATACTGTTCATATGATCGTTTCGTTACATTCCTATGAAAATAGATTCATCAAGGTTCGATTACATAATTTATTCACTATTTAATTCCATTCCTACTATTTTTAATGATTTTTCACATTCACGTCGCTGCTGCTATCAGCATCTATTTTTAAGGTAGACTTTACCTATTACATAGTTTCCATGATTCAACTAGCCCTTTTGCATAAATAGCACAAAATATGATCATGATTAACCATTCCAATGGCTAATCATTCCCAAACATTTCCATGCCTCTTAATGAACATCATACAAGACGATTATAAAATTAAGCTCAAAGTGTATATAAGCCATTTTCGCATGGCTATCCAAATTTACACAAAACCAAAGGGTCCATGACCAACAACAAAACGGGTAGTCCTATACATGCCATTTCAAAGTTCAACCAAAAGTGTACCAAAAGGGGCTTTGATAGTGTGGACGACTTCGACTTCAACAATCCCGAGTCCGACAGCTGACGAACCCAAAATCTATAAAACAGATAATCAAAGAAACGGAGTAAGCATTTAATGCTTAGTAAGTTTGAGCCATGAAATTAGACACAACCAAAGTATAGCATTCATATGGCTAAACGGATAATCTCATATGCACAAATTCTCAATATCATACTTACTTCACATTACCAACCCTTATATTCATACACAAAAGATCAACTTAGCCAAGGCCGGAAGCTCATTAATTTACTGAGGGAATATTATTTAAATGGAATCACCACCCTAATGCATATACGAAACGTACCTCATCGTTGGGTTTTACGAGCGTATCAATTTAAATTATTACAGCAAGATCACTCGTTCTCAAACCAAGTACCTTCGGAGTTTAGCCGGATATAGCCACTAGCTCAAATGCCTTCGGGACTTAGCCCGGTTATAGTAACTTGCACAAATGCCTTCGGGACTTAGCCCGGTATAATAACTCGCACAAATGCCTTTGGGACTTAGCCCGGATATAATTGCGACAGCCCAAAATTGACCCTAGTCGGGAAGTGGTTTCGGGACCGCTAAACCGAGCAACCGAAATGTTTGAATGTGATATTTATTGTCTAGAATATGTAATTATGAATGTGTGAAAATTTCAAGCTTCGATTTAGTCGATTGCATGTGAATTCTGTTAGTAGGATTTGTGTGACACTTTTGAAATGTGATAGGCTAATCTATAAGGATCTAATAGTGCATGTAATAAAAAGGGAGGACTTGCATGTCAAATTTCCCCCCTAATTAGTAGTGGCCGGCATGCTATGAGTGGAAACATGTCACAAACATGTTATGTTAGTGAGGTATGTTAGGAAAAATAAAATAAGGAGTATGGGTAATAAAGAAATGGAAAAAAAGAAAGAATGTGTGTGAGTGTTCCCCCCCCATTGCCGTGAGTTGAAGAAAAGAAAAAAAAATTATTCATCCTTTTTCATTTCTTTTGGCCGAAAATTCTAAGGAAGGAGGAAGGAGTTCTTGCTTCATGTTTGGTTTCAAGAGGATTAGGAGGAGGTTTGGCCATACTTGTATCTAGATTAAGGTATGTTTGAGGTTGTGCCATGAGATTCATGCATGTTTTTAGTTGCTAGCTTGAGTTCTAATTAGCCCATGGTTCAAATCTTTGCTATGTCATGGGGATGATATTCGGCCTAGGTGGATTTGTGTTAATGCCATTGCATGCTAAATATGAAGCTTGTTAATGATGCATGTGATGGTGGATTGATGACTCTTGGATTTTCTTTTTAGCATTTTTGAGTGAGACATTAAGTTCTTTGTTTAACCATGACCAAAATTGAAATGGTATGGTGTTGTGATGTATTCGGCCATGGTATATCCATAAGTATGATTTATGCTTATTGCATGGTAGGTAAGATTTGTGTTTTGGATTTATGTTCATGTTTAGTTATAATCAACTTTGAGATTCGGCTCTTGCACATATATATATGTTTGCACATGACGTATTGGTATGACATATACAATATCTCAAGGTATATATTTACATATGATGGTGTTTCGGTTATGGAGTACATGATGGATGCGTATTGAGTTATAATATGTAATGCATTAGTTAGTAAAAGGTATGCCATTTGTGTGTGGTATTGAGTATATAATTGGCCTCAACATAGACATGCATAATCGGCCACATGAATGAGTACATAGGTTGATGTGTTGTTCGGCCATAGGTAAGCATATTGAAGGCTTTATCTTGACTTAGAAAATTCGGCCAAGGGGAATATTAGCTAAAATGTTGAGTTTGATTCATGATTCCATATATATATGTGACTCTAATGCCTAAAGTATATATGGGCTAAGTACCGTGAGGTTTTCTTTTGATGTTCGAATGAATTGTATTAAATTGCTTAATGTGATTAAAAATGCGTATGACCATTGTGTAGTTGAGCTAGAAGGTGGCCATATGACCAATCAAACTCCTTGTCATATTCGGCCATAAGCTAGCATAATGAGACTTTAATAAGTTAAATTTGTTTGAATTAGCTCAAGAGCTTAGAGGACCACAGTTGGATAAGGGAAAGGAAAAAGTTATCAAATAGCCGCTGAAAACGTTCGACTATATCCGAGGTAAGTTCTTGAGTAATAGAGCTTAAATTATGATTTGATTAGATCATGTTTTAAGCAAATCAAAATCATGCTCTTTGTGTGTGGCTATTGAGCCGAAATTGCAAGAGTGATAAGTGTCTTGTGTTTGAGTTTTGCTAATGAAAATGAAATACGAATGTGTCATGATTTATTGTTAAATGTGCATGGTTATTCGAATGATGTCCGGGCTAAGTCCCGAAGGCTTTGTGCTAAGTGACCATATCCGGACTAAGATCCGAAGGCATTTGTGCGAGTTACTAATTCTGGGCTAAGCCCGAAGGCATTTGTGCGAGATACTAATTCCGGGCTAAGCCCGAAGGCATTTGTGCGAGTTACTAAATCCGGGTTAAGTCCCGAAGGCATTTGTACGAATTACTATAACCGGGCTATGTCCCGAAGGCATTTGAACGAGGAGCTATATCCGGTTAAATTCCGAAGGTACGTGATTTGGGAATGAATGATCTTGCTGTAAAAATTTCAGTTAATACGCTTGTAACATCCCAACATTGAGGTATGTTTCGTATGTGCTTTGAATTAGTTGAGCCCTTACAAATAAGTATTCGCTCAGTCGATAAATGAGCTACCGGCCTTTGGCTAAGTTGATCTTTTGTGTATGAACATAAGGGTTGGTAATGTGAAGTAAGTATGATATTGAGAATTTGTGCATATGAAATTATCCGTTTAGCTATATGAATGCTATACTTTTGTTGTGCTGGAATCCCTTGCTCAAAACTTACTAAGCATAAATTGCTTACTCCGTTTCTTTGTTTCTCTGTTTTATAGATTTTGGCTCGTCAGCTATCGGACTCGGGATTTTTGGAAGTCGAAGTCTCCCACACTATCAAAGCCCCCTTTTGGTACAATTTTGGTTGAACTTTGAAATGGCATGTATAGGACTACCCTTTTGTTGTTGGTCATGTACCCTTCGGTTTTGTGTAAATTTGGATAGCCATGCGAAAATGGCTTAAATATACTTTGATCATAGCTTTATAATCGTTTTGTATGTTGTCCATCGAGAGGTATGGAAATGTTGGTAACGGTTAGCCATGGGAATGGTTATTCATGATCATGTTTGGAATATGTATGACAAACTCTAGTTGATCCATGGAGGATCATGAAATAGGTAAAGTTTACCTTAAAAATAGATGCTGGCAGCAGCAGTGATGTGGATGTGAAAAATCACTAAAAATAGTAGGAAAGGAATTAAATAGTGAATAAATTATTTAATCGAACCTTGATGAATCTATTTTCATAGGAAAGTAACGAAACGTTCATATGAACAGTATATTATGAGATGTTAAAGTTTTCGTGAGACAAGGCCAGAACGGTTTCTGGATCCCCTGATCTGACTTTGGAAATTCATTATAAATTAACCAGAGACATTTAGAAGTCATTCCATATATGTATAGATTCCTCGTTGAGTCTAGTTTCTATAGAAACAAACAACATCAGTATTGAAGCCCTGTACAGGGAGATATCCAAGTCGTAATGCGCAAAGGTCAGTGTAGTCGATCCCTGTAACATGGGACACTTTGACTAATAAACTGTACTAATTGGCCCGACCAAAAATTCTAGAAAAAAATTTGTAGATGCATATATGAGTCTAGTTTCAGGAAAAAATCACGAAACTGATTTTCGAGTTGTGAAACTCAAGATATGATTTTTAAGGTGACAGTGACGCAGTTAGCCAGCTTGCTTGGAAAATTTAAAATGGATTGTGCAAAGAAGTGATTTAAGTCTGCAAACCCCTCGTGTCCGACTCCGGCGACGGACTCGGGTACGGGGTGTTACAATTTCATTGGTATCAGAGCTACGGTTTAGTCGATTCTAGGACTACCGTAATACGTTTGGGTCTAGCTATACATGCCATTTTGTGATTATTTGATAGTGTGGTGATTTCTGACGATTGAAAATGTGTTTATTTATAGTAATGGATCCCGATCCCGACCGAGTGGTAGCTGATGATCTTGAGAGTGTGGCGCCTGCTCCCGCACAAGGGATAGCTCTGGCGGACTCTCAACCAATTGCTAGTAATCCGAATGACGAAGCTAGACAAGCTTTCTATAGCGTAATGAATGATTGGTTCAACCAATACATTCGAACTAATACGGCTGTTCCACAACCTCCATTCCCGACTAATGCCACCCCCGCACCTACAATACCTCCGGCAACTGACCAAATAAGGTCAAATAAGCCCCCAGTTGACAGAATCCGAAAACACGGGGCTACTGAATTTAAAGCTACGGACAGCGATGATGCCGAGCAAGCTGAATTTTGGTTGGACAACACTATCCGGGTACTCGACGAGCTATCTTGCACACCCGATGAGTGCCTAAAGTGTACTATCTCCTTGCTACGTGATTCTGCCTACTATTGGTGGAATACGTTGACTTCTGTTGTGCCTAGAGAGCAAGTAACTTGGGAGTTTTTCCAAACCGAGTTTCGGAAAAAGTATATCAGTCAGAGATTCATTGACCAAAAAAGGAAGGAATTTCTTGAACTCAAACAAGGTTCCATGTCGGTTACCGACTATGAACGAAAATTTGTGAGGCTTAGCCGGTATGCGCGAGAATGCATTTCTTCAGAAGCTGTGATGTGTAAACGTTTCGAGGATGGACTAAATGATGATATAAAGCTGTATGTTGGCATCTTGGAAATCTGAGAATTTGTGGTACTTGTTGAGCGAGCTTGTAAAGCCGAGGAGCTAAGTATGGAGAAAAGAAAAGCTGATATGGGAGCAAAGGAGTTTCGTAAGAGGTCTTCGGGGAAGCCCTTCCCACAGTCATCGAAGAAATTTAGAGATGACTTAGGCCGGTCTAGGGACACTTCGGGTTTCTCTAGACGAGATCGCGATCGACCCCCTGTGAGCACACAAGTCACTTCGGTCGCCAGTGTTGGAAATGATCGTCGGGACAGAACGAAATGTCGATATTGCGGTAAATGGCATTCGAGGAGTTGTAGATTCCATGACCGCTCCTGTTACAAGTGCGGATCTGTTGACCACTTCATTAAAGATTGCCCGAGGCTGTCTGAACAGAATGTAAATCAGAGTGGGAAATCGGGTGCTACTACTGCTCGAGGTAGACCATCTAGAAATACGGGCAATGCTAGTGGTGGTCAGGGAGGATCTAGAGATGCTACGACCAGATCCGAGGCTCGCGCTCCTGCTAGGGCTTATGCTATACGCGCACGCGAGGATGCTTCCTCGCCAGATGTTATTACCGGTGCTTTTACTCTCTTCGATACTAATGTGATTGCTTTGATTGACCCTGGTTCTACTTATTCTTATATATGCAAAACCTTAGCATCCAGTAAGACTTTACCTATTGAGTCTACTGAGTTCGTAATTCGGGTGTCAAATCCCTTGGGTCGTTACGTACTTGCGACAAAGTGTGTAAGAAATGCCCCCTAGTAATTCGAGGTTCCTGTTTTCCGGCGGACTTGATGCTTTTGCCGTTTGATGAATTTGATGTTATTCTTGGTTTGGATTGGTTGACCGCGCATGATGCGGTTGTGAATTGCAAAAGCAAGACTATTGATTTGAGGTGCGCAAATAACGAGATAATCCGAGTTGAGTTTACGGACTTAAAGGGGTTGCCAGCTGTAATATCAGCAATGTTGGCCCAGAAATATGTAAGAAAAGGGTGCGAAGCATACCTTGCGTATGTACTTGATGACAAAGAATTAGAAAAGAAACCCGAATCTGTGCCGGTGGTTTGTGAATACCCGGATGTTTTTCCTGAAGAATTACCGGGTTTACCACCTGTTCGGGAGGTAGAGTTTGGTATTGAGCTTGTACCTGGAACTACGCCAATTTCGATAGCTCCGTATCGTATGGCACCAACCGAGTTAAAAGAATTGAAAGCTCAGTTGCAAGAGTTGACGGATAGAGGGTTCGCTCGACCAAGTTTCTCACCTTGGGGTGCACCAGTATTGTTTGTGAAAAAGAAGGACGGAACCATGAGGTTGTGCATTGACTATCGTCAGCTGAATAAAATGACGATAAAGAATAAATATCCGTTACCGCGTATTGATGATTTGTTTGATCAACTAAAGGGAGCTTCAGTGTTTTCAAAGATAGATTTGAGATCGGGTTATTATCAGTTGCGAATTCGAGATTCGGATATACCCAAAACTGCTTTCAGAACGAGATACGGCCACTACAAGTTCTTAGTGATGCCGTTTGGGCTCACTAATGCCCCTGCGGTATTTATGGATTTGATGAATCGGATCTTCGGACAGTATTTGGATCGGTTCGTAGTTGTGTTTATTGATGACATCTTGGTCTATTCAAGAGATGAGACCGAACATGCTGAACACCTGAGATTAGTGTTGCAAATTTTACGGGATAAGCAGTTATATGCTAAGTTCAGTAAGTGTGAGTTCTGGTTAAGAGAGGTTAACTTCTTGGGCCATGTGGTATCTGCATCGGGTATTCAAGTTGACCCGAGCAAAATTTCAGCCATACGTAACTGGAAGCCTCCGAGAAATATTACTGAGGTTCGGAGCTTTTTGGGACTCGCCGGTTACTACCAACGATTTGTAAAACGTTTCTCGATGATAGCCACACCCATGACGAAGCTACTTCAAAAAGATATTAAGTTCAAATGGACGGAAAAATGTCAGAAAAGTTTTGATCAACTGAAAACTTATTTGACTGAAGTCCAAATTTTAGTGCAGCCCGAATCAGGCAAAGAGTTTGTCATCTATAGTGACGCCTCCCTACTTGGGTTAGGTTGCGTGTTGATGCAAGAAGGTCGAGTTGTGGCCTATGCGTCGAGACAATTAAAGCCACATGAGAAAAATTATCCGACCCATGATCTCAAATTAGCTGCCATCGTATTCGCCTTGAAAATATGGCGACATTACTTATTTGGTGAGAAGTGCCATGTATTTTTGGATCACAAAAGTCTCAAATATTTGATGACTCAAAGAGACTTAAATCCGCGACAAAGACGTTGGCTTGAGTTGTTGAAAGATTATGAGCTTGTCATTGATTACCACCCGGGAAAGGCTAATGTGGTTGCGGATGCCTTAAGCCGGAAATCACTGTTTGCTTTACGAGCGATGAATGTACACTTGTCTGTTCTACCCGACAATGTGTTAGTAGCTGAATTAAAGGCCAAACCATTATTGATTCATCAAATTCGTGAAGCTCAGAAAGTCGACGATGAATTGGTTGCAAAACGGGCTGAATGTGTTCCGAATATGGAATCCGAATTTCAAATTGATGATGACGATTGTTTGAGGTTCAGAAGTCGGTTGTGTGTTCCAAGAAATTCAGAACTCATTTCGATGATTCTGAACGAAGCCCATTGTAGCCGAATGTCAATTCACCCGGGGAGTACGAAAATGTACAACGATCTAAGACGCCAGTTTTGGTGGCATGGTATGAAACGAGACATTTCTGATTTTGTTTCGAAGTGTTTAATATGTCAGCAAGTAAAGGCGGAACATCAAGTGCCTACGGGTTTACTCCAGCCAATCATGGTACCTGAATGGAAATGGGATCGAGTCACGATGGATTTTGTATCTGGGTTGCCAGTGTCGGCAAGTAAGAAAGATGCGATTTGGGTCGTCGTTGATAGATTGACTAAGTCGGCTCATTTTATCCCTGTACGCACGGATTTTTCATTGGATAAACTAGCTGAATTGTATGTTTCCCAGATTGTGAGATTACACGGGGTACCGATTTCTATTGTGTAGGATAGAGATCCGAGATTCACCTCGCGATTTTGGAAGAAATTGCAAGAAGCTTTGGGTACCAAGCTGCACTTTAGCACCGCTTTTCACCCCCAAACCGATGGTCAATCCGAGCGGATAATTCAGATACTTGAGGATATGTTGAGATGTTGCATCCTCGAGTTCAGTGGTTCATGGGAACGGTATTTCCTTTGATTGAATTCGCTTACAACAACAGTTTTCAATCAAGTATTAAGATGGCACCTTACGAGGCTTTGTACGGTCGTAAATGTCGTACACCATTATTTTGGACCGAGCTCGGTGAAAGTAAAATTTTCGGAGTTGATTTGATTAAAGATGCTGAACAGAAAGTAAAGGTAATCCGTGAAAGTCTGAAGGCAGCCACAGATCGTCAGAAATCGTATGCGGATTTGAAACGAAAAGACATTGAATATCAGGTGGGAGATAAAGTGTTTCTTAAAGTTTCGCCTTGGAAAAAGATACTCAGATTTGGCCGTAAGGGCAAGTTGAGCCCGAGATTCATTGGGCCGTACGAAATCTACGAACGAGTTGGTCTAGTTGCGTATAGATTGATTTTGCCCCCTGAACTTGAAAAGATTCACGACGTCTTTCATGTTTCGATGCTTCGACGTTATAGATCCGATCCGCCACACGTGATTAATCCATTAGAAGTTGAAATTCAATTTGACTTGAGTTATGAAGAAGAACCGATTCGTATCCTAGCTCGTGAAGTGAAAGAGTTGCGAAACAAAAGGGTTCCGTTAGTAAAGGTGTTATGGCTCAAACACGGAGTCGAAGAAGCTACTTGGGAAACCGAGAATGCCATGAAAGAACGATACCCAAACTTATTTACCGGTAAGATTTTCGGGGACGAAAATTTCTTAAGCAGGGGAGAGTTGTGACAACCCAAAATTGACCCTAGTCGGGAAGTGGTTTCGGGACCACTAAACCGTGTCACCGAAATGTTTGAATGTGATATTTATTTCTAGAATATGTAATTATGAATGTGTGAAAATTTCAAGCTTCGATTTAGTCGATTGCATGTGAATTCTGTTAGTAGGATTTGTGTGACACTTTTGAAATGTGATAGGCTAATCTATAAGGATCTAATAGTGCATGTAATAAAAAGGGAGGACTTGCATGTCAAATTTCCCCCCAATTAGTAGTGGCCGGCCATGCTATGAGTGGAAACATGTCACAAACATGTTATGTTAGTGAGGTATGTTAGGAAAAATAAAATAAGGAGTATGGGTAATAAAGAAATGGAAAAAAAGAAAGAATGTGTGTGAGTGTTCCCCCCCATTGCCGTGAGTTGAAGAAAAGAAAAAAAATTGTTCATCCTTTTTCATTTCTTTTGGCCGAAAATTCTAAGGAAGGAGGAAGGAGTTCTTGCTTCATGTTTGGTTTGGAAGAGGATTAGGAGGAGGTTTGGCCATACTTGTATCTAGATTAAGGTATGCTTGAGGTTGTGCCATGAGATTCATGCATGTTTTTAGTTGCTAGCTTGAGTTCTAATTAGCCCATGGTTCAAATCTTTGCTATGTCATGGGGATGATATTCGGCTTAGGTGGATTTTGTGTTAATGCCATTGCATGCTAAATATGAAGCTTGTTAATGATACATGTGATGGTGGATTGATGACTCTTGGATTTTCTTTTTAGCATTTTTGAGTGAGACATTAAGTTCTTTGTTTAACCATGACCAAAATTGAAATGGTATGGTGTTGTGATGTATTCGGCCATGGTATATCCATAAGTATGATTTATGCTTATTACATGGTAGGTAAGATTTGTGTTTTGGATTTATGTTCATGTTTAGTTATAATCAACTTTGAGATTCGGCTCTTGCACATATATATATATATGTTTGCACATGACGTATTGGTATGACATATACAATATCTCAAGGTATATATTTACATATGATGGTGTTTCGGTTATGGAGTACATGATGGATGCGTATTGAGTTATAATATGTAATGCATTAGTTAGTAAAAGGTATGCCATTTGTGTGTGGTATTGAGTATATAATTGGCCTCAATATAGACATGCATAATCGGCCACATGAATGAGTACATAGGTTGATGTGTTGTTCGGCCATAGGTAAGCATATTGAAGGCTTTATCTTGACTTAGAAAATTCGGCCAAGGGGGAATATTAGCTAAAATGTTGAGTTTGATTCATGATTCCATATATATATGTGACTCTAATGCCTAAAGTATATATGGGCTAAGTACCTTGAGGTTTTCTTTTGATGTTCGAATGAATTGTATTAAATTGCTTGATGTGATTAAAAATGCATATGACCATTGTGTAGTTGAGCTAGAAGGTGGCCATATGACCAATCAAACTCCTTGTCATATTTGACCATAAGCTAGCATAACGAGACTTTAATAAGTTAAATTTGTTTAAATTAGCTCAAGAGCTTAGAGGACCACAGTTGGATAAGGGAAAGGAAAAAGTTATCAAATAGCCGCTGAAAACTTTCGACCATATCCGAGGTAAGTTCTTGAGTAATAGAGCTTAAATTATGATTTGATTAGATCATGTTTTAAGCAAATCAAAATCATGCTCTTTGTGTGTGGCTATTGAGCCGAAATTGCAAGAGTGATAAGTGTCTTGTGTTTGAGTTTTGCTAATGAAAATGAAATACGAATGTGTCACGATTTATTGTTAAATGTGCATGGTTATTCGAATGATGTACTGGCTAAGTCCCGAAGGCTTTGTGCTAAGTGACCATATCGAGACTAAGATCCGAAGGCATTTGTGCGAGTTACTAATTCCGGGCTAAGCCCGAAGGCATTGGTGCGAGTTACTAATCCGGGTTAAGTCCCGAAGGCATTTGTGCGAGTTACTATAACCGGGCCATGTCCCGAAGGCATTTGAACGAGTAGCTATATCCGGTTAAATTCTGAAGGTACGTGATTCGGGAATGAATGATCTTGCTGTAAAAATTTCAGTTAATACGCTTGTAACATCCCAACATTGAGGTATGTTTCGTATGTGCTTTGAATTAGTTGAGCCCTTACAAATAAGTATTCGCTCAGTCGATAAATGAGCTACCGGCCTTTGGCTAAGTTGATCTTTTTGTATGAACATAAGGGTTGGTAATGTGAAGTAAGTATGATATTGAGAATTTGTGCATATGAAATTATCCGTTTAGCTATATGAATGCTATACTTTTGTTGTGCTGGAATCCCTTGCTCAAAACTTACTAAGCATAAATTGCTTACTCCGTTTCTTTGTTTCTCTGTTTTATAGATTTTGGCTCGTCAGCTATCGGACTCGGGATTTTTGGAAGTCGAAGTCTCCCACACTATCAAAGCCCCCTTTTGGTACAATTTTGGTTGAACTTTGAAATGGCATGTATAGGACTACCCTTTTGTTGTTGGTCATGTACCCTTCGGTTTTGTGTAAATTTGGATAGCCATGCGAAAATGGCTTAAATATACTTTGATCATAGCTTTATAATCGTTTTGTATGTTGTCCATCGAGAGGTATGGAAATGTTGGTAACGGTTAGCCATGGGAATGGTTATTCATGATCATTTTTGGAATATGTATGACAAACTCTAGTTGATCCATGGAGGATCATGAAATAGGTAAAGTTTACCTTAAAAATAGATGCTGGCAGCAGCAGTGATGTGGATGTGAAAAATCACTAAAAATAGTAGGAATGGAATTAAATAGTGAATAAATTATGTAATCGAACCTTGATGAATCTATTTTCATAAGAAAGTAACGAAACATTCATATGAACATTATATTATGAGATGTTAAAGTTTTCATGAGACAGGGCCAGAACGGTTTCTGGATCCCCTAATCTGACTTTGGAAATTCATTATAAATTAACTAGAGACATTTAGAAGTCATGCCATATATTTATAGATTCCTCGTTGAGTCTAGTTTCTATAGAAACAAACGGCATCAGTATTGAAGCCCTGTACAGGGAGATATCCAAGTCGTAATGCGCAAAGGTCAGTGTAGTCAATCCCTGTAACATGGGAGATAGTCTAGTTTCTATAGAAACAAACGGCATCAGTATTGAAGCCCTGTACAGGGAGATATCCAAGTCGTAATGCGCAAAGGTCAGTGTAGTCAATCCCTGTAACATGGGAGACTTTGACTAATAAACTGTACTAATTGGCCAGACCAAAAATTCTAGAAAAAAATTTGTAGATGAATATATGAGTCTAGTTTCAGGAAAAAATCACAAAACTGATTTTCGAGTTGTGAAACTCAAGATATGATTTTTAAGGTGACAGTGACGCAGTTAGCCAGCTTGCCTGGAAAATTTAAAATGGATTGTGCAAAGAAGTGATTTAAGTCTGCAAACCCCTCGTGTCCGACTCTGGCGACGGACTCGGGTACGGGGTGTTACAATAATAGCTCGTACAAACGCCTTCGGGACTTAGCCCGGATATATTAGCTCGCACGAATGCCTTCGGGACTTAGCCCGGATATAGTAGCTCGCACGAATGCCTTCGGGACTTAGCCCGGAATTAGCTACTAGCTCAAATGCTCTCGGGACTTAGCCCGGTTATCATCCGAACATTCATGCACATATCAATAAATAATGACACATCTAATTTCATTTTCATAATTAGAGTTCAAACACAAGTCACGTATTAAGCATTCCCATTTCGGCTCACTACCCACATACAAACAGCATGGTTTAGTTTGCTTTATAACACGATCTTTATGCACATACATTATGACTTAATCAAATCATAAACTAAGTCTCTTTGCTCGAAAACTTACCTCGGATGTTGTCGAACGATTTCGATGGCTATTCGACCACTTTTTCCTTCCCTTTATCGGATTTAGTTCCCCTTTGCTCTTGAGCTTAATTTAACAAATAAATTGATTTAATCATTTGAGCATCAAAAGAGGAACTCAAGATACTTAGCTCATATATATACATTAGACACTAAAGTCACATACATATGAAATCATGAATCAACTCAACATATTAGCCAATATTCACCTTAGCCAAATTTTCTAAGTCAAGATAAAGCCATCAACATGTTTACCTATGGCCGAACATACACATCAACCTATGTACTCATTCATGTGGTCGAGTATACATATTCCAATATGATTTCATTTCCATTTCGTTTAACACTTAACTTTTACCACATGTCAAATAACCCATTTCTTTACTCATGTGGCCGATTATATTCGGTCATGCATACACACATAAAATCAATTTGGAGACTCTATCAATCCAACATACTTTCGGCAATAGTCCATAATTCTCTCTCTCGGCCACTCATTTCCCACTTAACAAAGCTTCCATTCGAACTCATTAGTGAGTATCAATTAACTTAAGCTATCTTTTAAACCTTTATTTATCACTTCATGCCAAACCAAAGACCACATTCGGCACTTTCATCCACCATTCTACCAAGCATGCAATATTCAACCACAACCAACTCACATTCGGCCCTAGTTCATAACAAGGTAGCCGAATTCTTTTTATGGTTCAAACACTCATCCATCATCATTCACCTAACTTTAACATGAAACAACAAAACTCACCATTATTAACTACCATAGTCAAAAACCTTACTCAATCCAAAATCAAAATTTCATCATGGGTTACAAAAAAAAATAACTTGATATCTCACTCAAGATCAACTAAAATTTCAAGAACTAATATGAACACCTTACCTTAATATTGACCTAAGATGGCCGATTTCTTCACTCCTTTCTTCCTCCTTTCGATTCGGTCAAGAAGAATCAAAGGACACAACTTGTTTTCATCACCGAATGCTCTTGTCCCCTTTTTTTTCTTTAGATTCGGCTAGCAAGAACATGAATGATGATCCCTTTTTTTTTTCTTTCATCATTTTCCTTTTCCATTTCTTTATTACTAACTTTTATTTTATTGTTCCTCCCATGATGCACCAACATAACATGTCTATGACATGTTTTGCCCATCACCCTTTGTCATGGCCGGCCACTAGTAATTAAATAGGGGAAATTGACATGCAAGTCCACCCCTTTGATTACACGCACTAATAGATCCTTATAGATTAACCTATCACATTTCAGAAGTGTCACACATAAGTCCTATTAACTAAATTCACATGCAATTTACTAAATCGACGCTTAAAACTTTCACACATTCATAATCACATATTTTAGACAATAAATATCATATTCAAATAATTTGGTGACTCGGTTTAGCGGTCCCGAAACCGCTTTCCGACTAGGGTCACTTTAGGGCTGTCACAATAAGCACGAAAAATTATATTTAAATATTTTTCTGACTCAGATTTGTGGTCCTGAAACCACTACTCCGACTAGGGTCTAAATCGGACTGTTACATTTAATGTGTGTTTAATGTGTTTAATGTGTTCAATGTGTTTAATGTGTTTGTTAAATTAATGCTTGTAGGTGACTATTCAGCTAGAATTGGTTACAAACAAGGGCGGTTATAAAGTGTTAAATGCGACTTTTTAGTTGGAATCGGTTATATACAAGGGGCTGTTACAACATTTAATAAGAGCATTATTCACCATTTAAATTCGACAGTCTATTCCTCTTCTCCAAGGAGCTGTTCAAGAATAGCAATGGACAAAGGAGTGATTACACATTCCATAACCGATTGTCTCTTAATGATCACACCATGGTCTATTTGAGTGCCCAAAATGTTATCCATATTGTTGGTGTCTATTCAGCTACCCAAGCCTTCAAGTTCAATTAAATCAGCTGAATTGGAACATTAAATCATGTTGATAGTTGTTGTTATTTAGGCCTAGAGATTTCAAGAGTTTGTGCTTAGTGATTAAGTTTCATTTTAGCTCATAACTGCTCATTAAAGCTGAATTTAAGTGACTTTTTGGCTAGGTCTCTTAAAGTACTATAAAAACTTTGTAATCAGCTTGTTGAAGGGACTTTTTTGTGAAATTTATGCTAAATCTGAAACTTGAGAGATTTCCAATTCTCCTTGTTCTTTCAAAACTAAATTGAATTATAAAGTATCTTGTGGCGTCAAGCTGTTCTTTGTTAAACCGAACTTATCACCTTTGGTGTGGCATTCATATACCTTTGGTTCCTATCACATTTGATAGTGGGTCAAGGTTTTTCTTTGTGCTGTTTTTTTTTCTAAACCTAATTCACCTAAGACCTATTTTGAGTTTCGGGTCAACAATTCACATTATTGTTGGTTCATTCTCAGGCCTTAGCCGAATTACCTATCTTTGTTTAACCATGTCGCAACCTTGTTTTAAGCCATTTTCTTTCTTTTCATTAGCATATTTTGATTAAACCTAATTCATTTTGTAAATGATTCAACTCTTACTCAAATTCACGATTGGGAAACAAATACGACTAGAGACATCTACAACTGAGTTTGTATCAAAACCGTTGTATTTTTACTATTTTAACAATTTAGTCCCTACCCGATAAATTCATCAAAAATCACTTAACAAAATATTTTTAATTATCAATCAACATCCCAAATTCATCATCTAACATAAAAAATCACAAGATTCATCAATGACAACATTCAAAATCTTTAACAGTTTTAAAATTGAAGGTACGGGCTAGCTGGACCTAGTTGTAACGATCTCAAAAACATAAAAATTATTAGAAACGGGACTAAATCGGACTCACATGCACATAATGATGTTTGGCCGAAGCTTTCAAGCCTTTAACAATGGCTTTCTCCTTTCTCAAATCGGTGAAAGAAATGAATTGGAAAAGATGATACATACAAATTATTTAGAATTAATAAATAAAACATCAAATTCATGTCCACTATTGTCCACTAACACCTTAAATGGTCTAGTTACCATTCAAGTCCCTTTTCCTTTATTCAATTAACCATTTAGTCACTCATATCAAATAGTGATAAAATTTTACATTTTTTATGATTTAGTCCTTTTTAATTAATTAACTATAGAAATGTTAAAATTTTTCAATAAAACTTTAATACCAGCTTAATGACAAATTTACGGCTTGGTTTATAGAAACTAGGTCTGATACCTCATTTTCTAAAACCATTTGACCTTAAGGTCATACCACTTGAACTTAATATATCGCTTATAAATCATAATTTATCAAATCAAAAACCTTTTTAAAAAACATATTTGACTCATAAATATTAAATAATAATATTTACAAACTTACTCGTCGAATTTGGTAGCCCTGAAACCACTATTTTTGACACCACTGTAAAATGGGCTATTACAAGCTTGACAAGTTTGCCTAAACATGGCAACCACATATCAACAAGTTGAGTTCAATTTATAATCGTATCATATAGTAATTCAAATACATGACATTCCAATTCACTTATAATCATCATTTCAATTCCATTCACATAATCAGTCAGCATTTAATCAATTCAATATCAAATTCATATCCTTTTTCGAATCGAATTGATTAATTCGTCACGTTCTTATATCGGTCCTCTGGACTTGTATATCTGGTTTGCTTAATCTTTTGTATATTATCAAAATTCATATATTATAATTCTTCTGTTTAGCATTATTTCACAATATCAATTCAATTGATATTCCATTATCAACTCTACATTTTATACCCCTATTAACCTGACTCGGTCTTGAATAGATACACAGATCCAACCAATATACCAAATTTGGCTCCCAATGCCTCATCAGAAAATCCAAAGTAAATATATTACGCCCAATGCTCATCGATATAACTGAAGTATAATTTGTGGCTAGCACTCATCGACATGTAGTCAAAGCAACTCGTACTCAATCTATCCTATGGCATGCCAACTATATCCGATTCTACCTGAATAGTTAATAGGATAACAATTTATTCAATCATCATTTTGTTTAATTCGCATCTCATCAATTCAATTCATTGTTCAAAGCATTAATTCATCACATAGAAAATTCTATTTCAGCCTAATTCAAAGTTAATTCCATAATTTCATCGAATTTCACTATTTTTAATTCTATTCAATTTAGGCTTAGTTTGGATGGGCGGCCTCCGGTGAGGTTAAAAACAGTGGTGGCAGTGAGATTAGTTACTGTAAAGGTGAGATTGAATACTATGGCGGTGAGATTAGAAACAATGATATGGTGTGTGTTTGGATTTAAACGCAGCTGTAGCGGTGAGGTGAGAATATAAAATGACTATTAAGGACATTAGATTAGGAATGACAATGCATTTATGTTATATTATTTAATATAAAACATAAATTAAAATTATATTTTTTTATAAAATGATAATTAAAATATTAAAATCATATACAATAAAATTTAAATAATTTTAAATTATATTCATAATAAAATATCAAAATATTTTACAAATTATATTTAAATAAAATAATAAAATATAAATTAAATTGTATTTATACTAAATTTATAAATAAAAATGATATATTTATTGAAAATTAAATTAGATTAAATAATGACATATTAAACTTATGTTATGTGTATTAAATAAAATAAATAATAAAGAAAGAGTTGGAGAGGTAAAATAATAATTACCCTTATTTTTGGACTTCCAAATCAGTCCACTAGACCTTTTAACTCCAGCCAATATTTTGAGTTACAGTGAGGTGAGAAATGCTCACTGGTGTGCTTGTCAAACACCACAATTGGAGCTGCATTTCAATTCAAATTTTTTTACTCTTTAAATCTCACCACACTAGAGCTTACTGGTGATCTAAAGGGGTACTTAGTCCCCCATTTAAAAAATCAACCGTTTACATACCAATTCAATTCAAATAGTCAATCTCAAATTGCAATTCATCATTCATTTTATCAGTCAATTTATCGTTTCTTTACAATTTAGTCCATATCTCACATTTTGTACCAAATGACAAACAATTCAAATTACCATCATACATACAGAAAATCATCATTCAAATATATAAAATTTAAATAAAATTCATACCATATGAACTTACCTGAAAAAATCAACAATTAAGTTGGAATTTCAAGGACTACTCAACATTTTTTGTCTTTTCCACAATTATTTTTTATTTGGTCCAATTCCCAATCTAAACTATATTTCAGTTCAATTTATTAATTCTAAACAGTTTATAATATCCTATAATAAGTATGAATCAATTTAATTTTCATTTTTGAATACCCTAAATTTTTGCACTTTATTCAATTTAGTCCCTAAAACCAAAATCGCAATATCTTTCAAATTTGAGCTTCGATTTCAAAATTGATCTCAATTACATCCCTTTAGGACTCTTTATTATCAATAGTTATAGAAATTTCAAACCTACATTGAAATTTAAATACTTTAGTCCTTATATTCAAAACTAACAATTACACTTTACAATCTAGTCCTTTTTCACATCTAAGCTTAAAATCTAACCATTTAACACCAATTCCATCATGAATTCATCAATGAAAACTTTTAGGATTGAAAGGTTGAAAGCTCAAACCCAATTCTTTTTTTTTCTTTTGTTTTGTGAAAAAGAAGAAGATGAACATGAAATGTCTCATTTTTTCTTTTAATTTTACTTATATATTTAGTTTAACTTTTAATTAATTATAATTAACTAAATTAACCTTTAATTAACTAAATTTAAACATGATTAACAAGGTGAATCACTTACAACTAGCCTCCACCACCACTTAGAACTTTTAGAATGGCCTAATTGCTTAATTGGTCTTTTGGCTAATTAAAAATCTATATCAATAAACTTTTACTACGTTTACAATTTAGTCATTGTACCTGAGTTAACTATCAATTTGACAAAATTAAAGGATCAAACTTTAATTAACCTTTATACTAAACTCATAAATATTAAACAATAATATTTAAGGACTTAAACATTGAAAAAAGGGGTTCTGAAACTGCCGTTTCTAACACCACTAAAAAATAGGTTGTTACATGGTATCACCATAAATTTATATTTACTTTAAACTGGGTCTCAACTCAGTTGAGTAATTCCCAAAAGCTTCTTTATTGAGTTGATATCACTTATCAGCAAAAACTTATCTTAATTTGAGTAATTATTAAAAGTTTCTTTCTTTTAGTATTTATCTCATTTTTATATTTTGATAAATCTAAAATATACATATAAAAAAATAAGAATCTTGGGATTCAAACTTGAGGCTTTCTACTCTTTATTATATTAACTTTATCATTTTAACAAAAGCCAATATCCATTTTTTTCATGTAAAGTACTTAGGAGATCTCTGTATTAGAAGGATTGTATCAATTTAGTCCCTCTATTATTCAATGGATCAATTTAGTCTCTTTACTATTAAAAAGAATCAAATAAGGACAAATGGTAATAGAATCAACATTTGTTGTAAGAAAAATATCTTGAAAATTACTTTTTTTTTCAATGGTTGTTCAATTTCAAACAAAAATATTTCATTTATAAAATCATAAAAACTTAAAAAATATAAAAAATAGCAACTCTATAAAATAATAAATGACATTTTTAAACAATAAATGTTAACTCTATTCTAATGTCATAGAGATAGAACTTTAGTCTCACAATCTGTGCGGCCTTAGGTGATTTCTTCGCTTCAAAAATACTTAAGTCAGCCTAACTCCCTACAATTGAGGTTTCAAACAGAATTCCTCCAATGCACCAATGCAAAGCAGAAGCAACAGAAAGCCGAAAGAATGTTCAAAGAACAAAATAGCCACAGAAAACAATGCACGTGAAGTGTTCGAATAAATGCTCTCAAAGAATTCTATTACTTTAAGAATTCAAGATACAATGGATCAATGGATGATTTACAACTGAGAGGGAGGCTCTCTATTTATAGTTGAGCTCCCTCAAATCCAGCGATCTAGCTAAATTTACATTGACGGGCGAGATGAAGCCTATCCCTACAATTAAGGGATTTTTACAAGATTACATAATCAAATCAAATATAATCTTATCAAAATTTATTCTCCCTAATCTTCTAAGATAAGTTTCCCTATTTACCAAGGTAATCTAACTTTTCATATCTGCTTCGTTGGGCCACCCAAGCTTCAAGTAGACATGTTTTACCATCAGTTCTTTGAATTGGGCCAGCTCGCGTGGGTTAAATGATCCCTATCTAACTGATTGAATTCAACGAGATACATTTTGTGCAATGGTCATGGGCTTTGAACTGCAGCTTATGACATTCTGCCTTGCTCATTCCTACAATACCCTTGTTGTGCCTTTGGAATAGTATTGGATTGATTCACCTTGGAGCTTTCTCAACCTCTTAGGTTTTTCCCAACTAGCCTCACTATCGGGTTGTCCCACACCTCAGAATTTTTGCCTGGATTTCGTCGCCTCTTAGCTCGATTTGTTATGATTGTTGGCAAGAAGCTTCCTTGCTTTAAAACTTTTAAAGGGCCCTTATGTTCTTGCCAAGCAAATGGTAAGTCAAAATGTAAAACACTACCACGGTGTTTGAGATTTACCTTGTTCGTTACATTTACTCAACTCGACTATCCAATTTGCATCATCATTTTCCCAAAGCCTGATGCAAAACCTACATTTCCCATAGGTGGTAGCTCCTTCAATGACTCAATAGAGATTAGCCCTATTGGTCCTAGCTTCAATGTTTGCACCGCTACTTTTTCCTCTACTTTTGATACACAACTCACCTCTTCTTTGGATGGAAGCCTCTTCGACGGCTTAGCAAAGTCCACCGCTTTCCCTAAATTGAGTCTCATTGGTCTTAGCTTCAATGTTTGCATCGCTACTTTTCCAATAAGGCCGATGCACAACTCACCTCTTCCTTGGGTGAGAGCCTCTCTGATGACTCAATAAGCTTTGTTGCTACCTTTCTCTTGACCGCGTATAACTTGGATTATTCTAGATAGTTTCAGAACTCATACGAACCACAACACAAGAAGCATTTCACTCGCTTCTTCTTTTTCCTCTTTGCCCTCTTGGCTTTGACACCCCTTACGCTTAAGCCAAGTCACTTGGGAGCTTTTTTTGAGCTTTGTTTTACTTATTGTTCCCTTTGGTGGCAGACTTCTTTGGATAATTCTGAAACCTATGTAGATCACCACACAATAAGCACTCCATTGACTTCTTATTTTCTTTGGCCTCCTTGGCTTCGGCATCATTTACACTCGACCCATGTCTCTTGGCCTCTCTTTTTGACTTTTCATTTCTTGAAAGAATGGATCACTACAAACTTCTCTTCAACATATGTGAATGTCGTAAAGAAAGTATTTCATCTTGCTCATCTTTTTCTTCAAGTTGTTGGGTTTCCTTTTCCTAACTTATGGTTTCCCATTACCACCATTACCATTGCCATTGCCATTATCTTCCTCGTGGTTCCCCCACATACGCCTTTTTCCTTGGATAGGAAGAATTAAGTTTGTCTTTCCCTAGATCTAGCTTGACTACGGACTCCTCTACTACCATGGCTTTCGATAGTTTTTAGACTCCTCAACGTTCCAATTCCTATCTGACCCACAACTTTAACCCATTATGGAAGGTAAGAAATGCCTTGTTTTCATTCACATCTGAAATTTGGAAAATGAGTTCCTTGAACTCTCGCACATACTCCCCAATGGTGCCTCATTGTGTAAGCCGTCGCAACTTTTCTTGAGCTTCCTTCTTGACATATTCTGGATAAAACTGGCCTTTCAACTCATATTGGAACTCTTTCCAAGTCTTAATCTCACTATGCCTTTTATCTATGGACCTGCTCCGCCACTATACAAGTGCAAAATCAGTAAGAAACATGGTAGTAGATATTAATAGCATTGTCTATGATGCCTTTGGTAGGGAAGTACTGCTCCATTCTCCACAAGAAAATTTTCACATTGCATGACCTTGTCCCTACAAGCTCTTTTGGCTTTGAGACGTCTACCTCGCAATTAAGTGTTGCACTTGACACTCCTTTATCCACTACTGCTCGACATAAGGCAAGCTCTACCTCGAGCTCTTTTATTCCTATACTTAAAGCCCTCATCGTAGCCATTGTTTCCTCCTACAAAACCGTCACCATGGCCTCGAAAGCAACATTCCTCTTTGTCATCTTATTTTTAGTGGAATTGAGGAACCCTTTCACCTTTTCCACATTAGAACTGTAACATTGCAAAAATCGGGGGTTAGTAGAATCGAGTTTGTGAATCGAGAGAGAGTGATCATGCCTTAATTTTTTAAATTATCTATGCATTTTTAGGGAATAAATGAGGTATTGGTTTGTTGGTTAAGTGTTAGTGTAACGTTTCTTGAAACCCAAGTTCAAATCCATTCTCTCGCATCATTTTTATTATTTTGCAAATTTTGTCTTAAACCCTAGTATGTGACATGCCTTGTTTTTAAAAATAAATATTTCAAATTATATCAAGAATGAGTTATTGGTTTAATGGTTAAGCATTGGTGAATTTATCCTTGAGGTCCTAACTTCAATTCCCTTCCCATGCAAATAATTTAATACCCTTGTTTTAATGTATGGGTCAACCAAGCCTAGTTAACCTAGGTATAAATATTAATTTTTTCACTAATAATCAGCCTTTAATCCTCCTCCTCATTGCCCTATCCGTTCTTCTCCTCCTCTCATTCTCTTTGATTTTAATTTTTTCCTTTCCTCCATTGTTGTCGTCGCCTACACCTAGTTTTACCATTTCTTTTTTTTTGCCACAAGATTTGTTAACATATTCTCCACCATATTGCTGTAATTTTTCCTCATTAAAATTAGCCCCAAATCTAAAATCTTGAACTCCAAGATCGATCTCGAACATTACCAAGAAAGTGCCATTGTCGTTTCTCTCGACTAGCTTGGGTAAGTCTATTCTCTCTTCAATTTCTTTATTAATCTTGTCCATTAAAAACATAAATTTGTAGATCTGGAATTTGGGGGATTTTAAATTATTTCAAAGGTATTTTTCCAGAAATTAATGAGATCTCAAATCGGTTTAAAATTCAGCCTCAAATTTGGCCACTATGGGTGGTGGTGCGTGTGCCTATGTACAAGAAAGGGGGCTGTTTTGTTTCTTGGTTCTTGCATATATTTTTCCAGCATTAATTAGAGTCCTTGAACCCTCCTAATCTGATTTTAAACCCATTTCAATTAGGGAAAAATTTTCTTGATCGATTGGCCATTCGGATCCCACAAATCGTGAAGCGTAAGTGCAATTAAGGGTAATTAGTTTGTTATTTCGACATAATTGTTGGGTAAAGGTTATGAATTGATTAAATGAAGGAATATAATAATTAACTAGCTACTGATTTTCCAGTATATTACTGAATTAAGTGCTAAACCAAATGCCCAAATCATCCGTAAAGGCGAAGAACGATTGTACATAAGGTTTGCATCGATACAGTGTAAAGAATCTAACTAGTTTGGATTCATAAAATAGTTATAATTTCAACAACTGGTTTGAAATCATAAGTGGATTTTTTCGGGCTGGTTTAATGGTAAATTGATTAAATTTATACTGAATTTTGATTTAGGTTTGTTTAGGGAATTATTAAGGAAAATTAAAAGATTCACTAGTGTGCTGCGAGGAAGTGAAAAATAAGATGTAGGTCTTAAAATCATAAACTTGTTTGAAAATGTTAAATATCATGTTATATATGATAAATTAGCTTGCTTATTGGATTGTCTTAATAGCCAAATTATTGATTTTGTGAGTGGTCGAACCAGGTATGTTTTGAGCCTTAAAATATTGACATGTTGGCAAAATTGCTAGTTTGATAGCATAAATGTTTGATTGAGTTTGTAATTGCATATTTGAGTTATGAGATATGAAAATGTTTGACTAAATGATATAATGTGTTGAGATATTAAGCTTTTGTATGATTTAAATGCATGAGATATTTGTTATATTGTGTACTGAAAATGGTGCTATTTATGCACAATTAAAATTCGTAAAGTATGTGAAATTGAATGATATTGATTGATACCAACACAATGGTAATTTGAAAGATTGGAACACTGTTTCCATTTACGGAAAGTATGTGATTATTGAGGACATGCTGAGCATGTCAAATGAATGTGAAAAGTATTGAGATATGATTATGTATGAGATTGTGTGACATACAGCATATGCATTGGGTTGGGAATTTGTGGTTGACTGAGGAGTTCCATTGAGTACTAGCGGCATATTAAGTCTGCATTATTCGTAGTCAGTGCACTGCACTTGGAGTACCAAGGGGATTGGTGATTTTATCGCATATTTTATGTTATTGGCAATTGTATCGCACTATTTGATATCCGACAGATTTTCTGCATTATTGATTATTCGGTGCTTTTACCACATTAAGTTATGCTCATAATGTTTTGGAGTTTGGCAGACGAGTTCTGGAGAACTCGTGGTGTGTAGTGGATGGTATGGGTAGAAACCTTTTTGCGTTGCATCATGTGCACGACATATTTGAATGTTATTGATTTATGCTACGCATTGTATTTTGTTATATTAAATGGTATCAAAATGAATGATTGTTACTTGAATGAATGATGACCTATGCTCATACACCATTTGATATCAATTTGATAATGGCTATGTAATGACATGAAATTCCTATTATAGTTCTTTTTTCTTCTGTTAATGCTAATATGTTTCACTGTATTTGATGTTTTTGTCCGTTTAAATAATTATTCAGCTCACACTGAGCTTTTCATAAGCTCACCCCCAATAGTGTTAAACTTTTCAAGTAAACCTCAAAATTAGGACTGGACTCGGCATTCAGAGAATCAACTTGGATCTCAGATTATTATTATTTAATTAAGTATTATTAAGTCTTTATTGGTTTTGGCTTGTAATTTTTAATTATTTTTGGTTTGTGGCTTGGTAACTTTTCTTTTAGGGATTTTTGCATGCATGAATTACTCAAGCATAATAACTGGATAATGCATGATATCGAACTTAAGTAAAATTTGATATTGTTCCCTAGTTTCCACTTCATTGCGAAGGAACTATTTTTGAAAAACACATCGATAAGGCAACTAATTTTCCAAAATGACTTGAAAAATGGTTTTTCCACTGCATTAGTTTAACTTTGAGTTTTTTTTTAATGAAGAGCGACAAGCAAACGGTTTTTCTAAAACAACATTGTCAACAATAAAATGAGTCCTAAGCATACACGACCTAAGGAATGAATGCTTTTAAGCTAACTCAAAGTACAACTACAGTTTTCTCTAAAATGAGTTTAAGTCTTAAAAAGTAATGTAAGTTAGCTTAGCCATTTCGGTGGCTAATGTATCCTTCTCAGGCCAGCCATAACATCTAGGTCGGGTTTAGGAGGTTATAGGAACTGAGAGATATCAACACAAAGTCCCTGAGTTGCTCCTTCAAGTCGTCTATGCATCCCTTGACCACATTGAGTGTATCCCTCATGCCCCCCATGGACTCCTCAAGATTGACCACTGTTAGGACTATCGGTATGCCCCATGGCTAAATGAACAAATTATTCTAGAGATCTATAGCCAAAGATCCATGTTCGAGGAACGAATTGGGTTGAAATAGGATTGAAAATATACCTTCTTTAGTGAAAACATTGAAAGAATGCTACTGATTTGATGTCGATTCCAAGACACAACGAAAACGTCTTGACTCTACATAGTCCACCCCGTAAAAAACGAACAACCACTTTCTCTTGAACTTTTCAGAGAGAATTAAAAAATGGTCGCTAGACCTTTATTTTATTAAGTTGGTAACCTTTTCACACAAAGGGATTATCATCCTTTTATCCTCTTTGATATCACGTATTAAAAAGGAAAACCAAGATTATTCTCTCATTAATAGAGAAGGAATATGGAAAGTTAGAAAAATAAATTATATTCATTACAAAAGAATATTAATTTCCATGTCTTTTATATTTTGACCAAAATTAATTAATATAATTTGTTTATATTAATAAATTTGGTAAAATATATACAATTAATATTTTGGATGAATCAAATTCATATATTAATTATATTCTTTCCAAATCCATGTCTTTTATAATTTGACCAAAATTAATTAATATAATTGTTTCTATTAATAAATTCGGTAAAATATATACTTTAACACCCCAAAACCGACCCAGTGTTATGGCCAAATTTAGAAAGCTACATGGCATCGGAATGGCCCAGAAAAACTTTCGTGATTTCAAACGTATTTTTTTAAATCATTTGCACAGTTTGTTCAAAACCAGTAAAATTGAATGTTCAACTTTAATTTCAATCTCATTTCAAAAACTATTTGTCCATGAAAATGACCGAAATAAACTTTCGGTGCCCAATCTAGATATAAAGGATAAAATGATATGATACATGAAAAGTTTATCACAAAAAAAGTTATGTCGAATCACGGCTTCTTGTAACTTGGGTAGAAATGACGCATTGCTAGACGCCACTCATTTCTTGTAACATTATAAATATTCTAGTATTACTGCCAATGTTGTAAGAACCTACATGGTCACACCCTATGGTTAAAGCGAATAGACTTCACACCAATAGAATGGGTGTATACCCTCCTACAAATGATCATGACAGATTCTTATCCTTGGCAGATAAGTATCGCCTGGAGAACAAAATAACTTGGCGGATAGAATTACTTGGCTAATAGGATTCCCTTGCAGATATGATTTGCAATAGCTTTCCAAAGTTAATATTTATGGAAGTTAGTATTCTTTTGGAAATAATATAATTTCATTAACTTCTATGATTTTCTCCAAAAAGTAAAATGGGAATGGTTTTAATATAGATGATATTAATAAAAGGAATACAATCTCGGATTGTGGAGAGTGAGTAAGAAAATCAAACTAGGTATAGCAGCCAAAAGTTTGGATACTTTCTAAAAAGTTCAAAAGAATTTTCTATTTGCGATTGACTGGGTGGACTACGTAGAGGCTACGACACTTTGTTACGGCTAGGACTGACATCGTGCAAAGGTTTTCAACCAATGATATTAGTCAACATTTTTAGTTTTGAAAGGTATATCTTCAACCCTATTTCAACACGATTCGTTCCTCGTACATGGATCTGAGGTTGATGATTGTTGGAATATTTTTCTGCTGTGGCACAAGGCATACTAGTGATCCAATATGAACAACTCACCCTTGTATTTCAACTATGGTTGCTGTTGTAACACCACTTAACCCGTATCCGTCGCCAGAATAGGGTTACAGAGCATTACCGAAACTTTAAAAACATTTTACAAATAATTTATGTAAATTACTATTCATTATTCGAGATCATTCAAAATGTCCCTTAGTTGGACCATCGAGGCCCAATACGAGCACTAGAATCGAGTCGGGACTTAATCGGGAACTCTAAGAATTTTTTGCAACATTTCAAAAATTTGCCAAGGTACAGGGCTCACACGCCATGTGGTCCAAGGGAAACGCCCATGTGACCCTAGGACACGCCCATGTTGCAGGCCGTGTCAAACCCGTGTAACTCTCTGACTTGTGCACACGGCCATGCCACATGCCCGTGTGCTAGGCCGTGTGGTTAATTAATTCAATTCAAAATTAGGTCAGGTTTCACACGGCCAAGACAGATGCCCGTGTTCTAGGTCGTGTAGCACACACGGCTAAGATATACACTCGTGTCTCTGCCCGTGTGCTCAATTCTAAGCATTCTGTTTCTCAAAATTAAGGTGCAATGGACACACGACCTAAAAGTACGCCCATGTACTCGGTCGTGTGTCACACACGGTTTGGAAACACGCCCGTGTGTCTTCCCATGTGGACAAAATAAAGCCATTTCTAACTTCATTTCTCACCCAAAATCACACCAAAGGCTTGCACTTAAGACCCACATCCAATACCAACCATTTCAAGCATTTAAATTAAGCAAACTCTATCATTGAACAAGGCATATCATTACATGCATATATGATTATAAACTTACCTTGGTTTAACTTAGGCATTAACATCATTTGATCACATATACTTAACATAACATGTGTATATATCATAATAACCGACTTAATCATACCAAAATAAACCATTACTAGCCATTCCAATGGCTAAGTTACAAAACATCATTTTCAAGCCACTATTGGCCAATTTGTCCTATACATGCCATTATACCAAAATGATTCTACTATAAATACCCAAATAGCTAGCAGATAGTGTCACGATGCTTCAATGATCTCCAACCTTCGCGAGCTTCCGAGCACTATAAAATAGGGGAAAAATAAAACGGAGTAAGCATTACATGCTTAGTAAGTTCGTATAACGAAAACCAAACTTACCAATCTCATTTATTAAATCTAAGCATACAATATCATGTTTTCCATCCATTTGGTATAATTGCCTAAACACATGCATTCAATCAAACATGTTAGTCACAAAATCTTCAGATCAATCAAGTAAACATAGATGAGCTCTTTATACTAATTCAAGTCATCATTTATTTCATTCCATAATTCTCTTATCATGCCAAGAAGTTTTGTGTCTGTTGAATCATTGAAATTCCGATGGATACTCAAGTGGTACACTCGAGGTGTATGATTCAATAACCCGTCAATTCTTTTTTCAAGAGTACCTATTAGGGCACTTAATTGAGGAACACACTTTCGAGTCACATATCATATAACAAGATTACCAGTCCAGGCTAAATACTTTATATAATGTACGTTCGGAAGAGTTCAATTAGGATTACCAGTCCAGGCTAAATCCTAATTGTAACATATATTCGAGAGGTATTATATCAGGATTACCCATCCGGGCTAAATCCTTTCCATAATGAGGTAAATAGGATTACTTGTTCGAGCTAAATCCTGTCAGCAACAAATGCAAGGCCTCATTCATTTTGGGAAAGCATATATGTTCATCGGAATTCAATATTCAATCGGGACATAACCCTTTTTCACCATTTTCAAGCATGTATTAATTTCTCATATTGTAACATCCAAGTAAATCACATAAATGATAATCACATTTCATACAATCACAACATTTAATTTAACATAATTACAAGCTCGATTAAGTTACACGAACTTACCTCCACACTTGTTCGCGTAAGTAATCTACTTGTCAAAAACCTTTTCTTTTCCTCGATCTAACCTCGAATGTGAGTTTCCCGGATCTATATAACTAGATTTAATCATCAATTTCTCATATTTCATACTCATTTGGACTCAATTTACGTCCTAGGAAATATTACCATTTTGCGCCTAACTTTTCCATAAATTCAAATTTCGTCCCTAGGCTCTGAAAATAAAACTTGTGCAATGTACTCCCTATTCCAAGCCTAAAAAAAATCCCATTACAAAACTTACAGCACATGTATTCATAAAAATTTAGCATTTTTCTTGAATTTCACAATTTTACATTTTAGTCCCTAAATCATGTTTTCATCAAAAATCACTTTGTAAAAGTTGTTTATCTATCAACAACCTTTCATTTTCTACCAAATTTCTAATTTTCAGCATATTCATCCATGACCCAAATTTCATACCTTGATAACTTTTCAAATTAATCCCCTAAATAGATAGATTAAGCTATTTTGGTTTCAAAAATATCAAAATTACTAAAAACAGGACAAGGAAACTTACCCAATTAAGCCATGAAAGTTTATTTTCTCTCTCTTAGGATTCCCATGTATTTTAGGTTAAAGAAGATGAGAAAATAAGATGATATTTTCTTTTCATCTTTTAATTAATTAAATATTTTTTAAATTCCAATTTAGTCCTTGCCTGTTTTCTAAATTTCCATGGATGAGTCACCAGAAATCTGCATACTTTTCTTTAATGGTCTAATTAAAATATAAGGACCTCTAGTTTTGAATTCCATAGCTATTTAATCCTTATAGCTACTAGAATTCAACTTTCACATTTTATGCAATTTAGTCCTTCTCATAATTAAACACTTAATTGATAAAATTTTCACATGACATGTCTATCATAATACGGACCATATAATAAAATAAAAATAAATTTTATTTTCAGATCAAATTTGCGGTCCCGAAACCACTATTCCAATTTTACTGAAAAAATGGGTTGTTACAACCCTCCCCCCTTAAAATTTTTGTCCTCGAAAATCTTACTAGTAAAAAGATTCGGGTATTGCTTCCTCATACTATCCTCCGGTTCCCAGGTAGCCTCTTCTATACTGTGTCGTTGCCAAAGAACTTTTACTAATGCTACCTTTTTATTTCTTAACTCTTTTGTTTCCTAAGATAAGATTTTGATTGGTTCTTCACTATATCTCATATCAAGTTGAATCCCTACCTCTGTAAGAGAAATAACATGTAAAGGATCGGATCTGTATCGTCGTAGTATAGACACATGAAAAATATTATGAATCCGATCAAGTTCTGGTGGTAAAGCTAACTGATACGCAACCGGTCTGATTCTTTCTGTAATCTCATATGGTCCAATGAACCGTGGACTTATTTTTCCTTTGCGACCAAATCGGAGAACTTTCTTCCAGGACGATACTTTCAAGAATACCTTGTCGCCAACTTGAAATTCTATTTCTTTTTCTTTAAGATCAACATAGGACTTTTGGCGATCAGAGGCTGCTTTCAAACTATCTCGTATTACTTTCACATTTTCCTCGATTTCACGGACTAAGTCAAATTCGTGTAACTTTTTATCACTGAGTTTTTTCCAATACAATAGAGTTCTACATTTTTGACCGTACAAAGCTTTATACGGTGCCATTTTGATACTAGGTTGATAACTGTTATTATAAGCAAATTCAACAAAGGTAAATACTTTTCCCAATTACCTTCAAACTCAAGTATACAACACTAAAGCATATCTTCCAAAATCTGTATTACCTGTTCAGATTGACCATCTGTCTGGGGATGAAATGCAGTACTAAAGTGTAACTGAGTACCCAGAGCTTCTTACAATTTGCTCCAAAATCGAGATGTAAACCGAGGGTCTCTATCTGAAATAATAGAGACAGGCACTCCATACAATCTGACAATCTTAGAAACATATAATTTAGTCAATCTGTCCAAAGAATAATCCATGTGTACTGGAATAAAGTGTGCAGACTTAGTCAATCAATCAACAATCACCTTAATGGCATCTTTCTTCTTTGGAGATAGGGTAACCCCGATACAAAGTATATAGTAATTCTTTCCCATTTCCATTCGAGTATCGTAACTAGCTGTAATAGTCTAGAAGGCAACTGATGTTCAGGTTTTACTTGCTAACATATCAAACATTTAGACACAAACTCAGAAATATCCCGTTTCATTCCCAGCCACCAGTACATCTTTTTCAAATCATTATACATTTTATTACTACCAGGATGAATAGAAATGTTACCATTGTGAGCTTCATTCAAAATCTTCTGCACTAGTTCTAAACCTTTCAGTACACATACTCTGCCTTTGAATAACAAACAATGTAACACCCCTAACCCGTATTCATCGCCGAAGTAGGGTTACGAGCTTTTACCAATTAATACACAACGTATAGCATACATTTATAAACCATAAAGCATTCATTCTCATAAATCATTCAACACAATCACATTGTCCCTTATAAGGGCCTACGAGGCCTTAAACATGCTTTAAAAGTGGTTCGAGACTAAACCGGTATCATACAAAAATTTTGGAAACTTAGTAAAATCTCAACCATACAGGGGTCACACGCCCGTGTGAACAGGCCATGTGTCTTACACGGATCTAGACACGTCTGTGCCTCAGGCTGTGTGGAAACAAGGCATACATATTGACTTGGGACGCACGGCCAACCACACACGCCCATGTGCCCTTCGAAGTGGCCACACACACCTGTGTGCCAGGCCGTGTACTAGGCCATGTCAAAACTGTAGGGTATACTAACTTATGCAACACGACCAAGTCACACGCCCGTGTGCTAGGCCATGTGCCAATTAGGGGGTATACTGACTTGTACCACATGGTTGGTCACACGCCCGTGTGTGAGACCACGTGGAGCATTCTGAATTCATTTTTATAACATCACTAGGGGAAGTGTCAGACACGGTTGAGACACACGCCCGTGTCTCTGCTCGTGTGGACAAAAATAGGCCATTTGCAAGGCCAATTTTCCACCTTTACTCATGCTCACCTAAACAATTAAAATGGTACCATTTCATCATACAATTAGGCAGCCAAAATCATCAACTAAATGCACAATTCATACAATATCCATTACAACCAATTTTAATACTCAATTCAATGCCATTTACCTAATCAAATACTTATCAATTCAACTTCTAAAATCAAACCTCATCAAAGCATTTCTCAAGTATTTAAACTACGCAATTCAATTTACCATGTTCATACCATCCATGTCAATATAAACCATTTCTATTAGCCAAACATACATCAACATTAACATCATTTACAAGCTAGCTCTCATGGCTATAATCACAACCAAAATACCACAAGTAGCCTATACATGCCATATACCATATTTATACAACTCAAAAGTACCAATTAGATGTCTGATAGTGTGATGATGTTCCTAACGACTCCCGGATCTGAGCTAGCCTTGATTCACTATAAAACATAGAAAAATAACACAAAGTAAGCTTCATAGCTTAGTAAGCTCGTATGAAAACAACTTAATTCATAGAATAAATACAAATCAACCCATTACATATGATAAACCAATATACACATTAACTACAAACCTTTCTCATGTCTCAAAACATGATCAAATACAATCTCATCGAACTTTCACTATTTAATACTTGAATAGATTCTATACATACTTGTATCGCTTTGTACTAACCTCTTTCTCAACCACATCATTTGTATACCCGTTGAACCATTCAGAATAGAAATCAAATACTCATAAGTCTTGTACGATAAGTACCTATACCGTGGCCCGTAGCCAAATCAAGGTAACTTTTTTTAAAGAACTGTTTTCATGGCCAAAAGCCAAAACATACGATATGCATGGCCCGAAACCAAATCGGTATAACTCGCACCTGAAGTGCTAATAACATGGCCAGAAGCCAACTCATCTGATATGCATGGCCCGAAGCCAAATCGATATATCATCTTATAACATATCACCAGTATCCAAAATCTATTCCTAAGGTTCAACCGCGACTTCTAGCTTGTCGATTCCATCTTCGAATATATCCGTAGAATCGTATTTACAATTCATACATTAATGAAAATCTCGGAATCACAGTTTAGGCAATATCAAAGCATTTAACATACATTTATAAAGAAATCGTCACATACGAACCTACCTCCGGTATGAAAACAGCGAAATGAGTCAATTACTTGATAATCTTGCCTTTCCCCCGATCTAATTCTAGATTCCTCTTTTCTTGATCTAAATATATTTAAAATTAACTTATTCAATCTCATATTCTTTTAATATAATCCAAAACATACATTTAGGCCTTTTTACATATTAGCCCCTAAATTTTCACATTTAATCAATTTAGTCCCTATTTCACAAATACACAAAATTCACATAATTTCAATAAACCCAAGCTTGGCCAAATTACCATAGTACCCCTAACAGCCCAAAACTTTTATTTATTTCACAGTTCAACCACTCAATTTGCATATTTCACAATTTAATCCCTTTTTAACATTTTTGTCAAAAATCACTTAACAAAACATGTAAAACTATCATCAAACTTTCATATTTCAACATTAAACATCAAAGAACACACAGATTCAACAATGACACTTCTTAAAATCTTTAATGGTTTTGAAATTAAAGATACGGGCTAGCTAGATTGAGCTGCAACGATTACAAAAATATAGAAGTCATAAAAAAATTGAGCTAAAACCGTACCTTAATCAAGCTAGGAGTTGGCTAAATATCTCAAGCCTTAAATGGTTTTCTTCTCCCTTTGTTTTTAGCTACAAATGAGAAAGATGAACAAAAATTTAATTTATTTTTATTTTAGTAACCTTTATTTATCAAATACCAAAATTAACCTTAATTATATAACATAATAATCACTTAATGGTAGTCCAAAATTGTCCATTCACCATTCAAATGGTTTAATTACCATTTAAGACCATCATATTTAAAAGCCAAAGCTATTTTACACCTTTAACAAGTAGAATGCAACTTTTGCATTTTATGCGATTTAGTCCTTTTTCTCAATTTTAACCAACCAATTGATAAGATTAGCTCACGAAAATTTCACACATTCATACTTTCATACTCTAAACACATAAAATAATATTAAAATAATTTTCTAACGTCATATTTGTGGTTCCAAAACCATTGTTTCAATTTAACTAAAACTGGGCTGTTACAAACAATCATCGGTCTCGATCTAAAATTCTTAGTCAGGAGTCGATTCACTTTGTATCCGTTTTCCTTGCAACTCACTATCATTTTTTTGAGCTTTAGAGATCTATTGCAAAAACGTGGGTCTAGCTTGTAACTCAGCTGTAATTGAACCATTATCAGATAATGACAATCGAGTATTCATAGCTCGCAAGGAAAACAGGGATTTTCTGCTTAGAGCACCTGCCACTACATTGGCTTTTCCCGGATGATAGTCAATGACAAGGTCATAATCTTTCAGTAATTCAAGCCATCTGCGTTGTCTCAAATTCAAATATTTCTGAGTCATCAAGTACTTCATACTTTTATGATCCGTGAATGTGTGACATTTTTCACTAAATAAGTAATGCCGCCAGATTTTCAATGCAAACACTATGGCTACCAATTGAGGATCGTGCGTCAGGTAGTTCTTTTCATGTGGCTTTAACTATCGTGAAGCATAGGCTACCACTTTACCTTCTTGCATCTAAACACAGCCTAAACCATTTAATGACGCATCACTATAAACTATAAATTCCTTATCCGATTCTAGCTGAACTAACACTGGATCTTCTATCAATAAAGCTTTTAATCTATCAAAACTCTGTTGGCATTTATTAGTCCACTCAAATTTCACATCTTTTCGCAATGGACGATTATTGGAGAAGCTATCATTGCAAAACTTTTTACAAAACTCTGATAATAACCAGCTAGCCCAGAAAACTTCAAACTTCAGACACATTCTTTGGTGGCTTCCAGTTAACAATGGCTGAAATTTTATTCGGGTCCACCCGAACACCTTCCGTAGATACTATATGCCCAAGAAAACTAATTTCCCAAAGCCAAAATTCACATTTACTAAATTTGGCATACAATTGTTTCTCTCGTAAAGTTTGCAACACTATTCTCAAATGCTCCGCATGTTCATTTTCATCTCTGGAGTAAACCAAAAAAACATCTATAAATACCACCACAAACCTGTCTAAATATAGGCTAAAAATTTTGTACATCAGATCCATAAAAATAGCAGGTGTATTTGTCAAACCGAATGGCATTGCAAGAAGCTCATAGTGTCCATACCTGGTTCTAAAAGCTACCTTTGGCACATCTGAATCTTTTACCTGTAGTTGATAGTAACCAGAACAGAGATCGATCTTTGAAAATATAATGGCACATTTTAACTAGTCAAACAAGTCATCAATACGAGACAATGGATACTTCTTCTTTATTGTAACTTTGTTGAGCTATCTGTAATCAATGCTGTAACACCCCATACCCGAGACCGTCACCGGGGTCGGACACGAGGGGTTAACAGCCTTAATTCACTTATTTCCATAGTCCATTTAAAAATTTCCAGACACACGGGTTACTGCGTCACTGTCGCCTTAAAAATCATATCTTGAGTTTCAAAACTAGAAAATCAGTTTCGTCAATTTTTCATGAAAATAGACTCATATATCAATCTACAATTGTTTTTCTAGAATTTTTGGTCGAGCCAATTAGTACGGTTTATTAGTTAAAGTCTCCCCTGTTTCAGGGTTCGACTACACTGACCTTTGCGCATTACAACTTGGATATCTCCCTGTACAGGGCTTCAATACTGATGCCGTTTGTTTCTATAGAAACTAGACTCGAAAAGGAAACTATACATATATGGCATGACTTCTAATTATCTCTGGTTAATTTTTAATGAATTTCCAAAGTCGGAACAGAGAATCCAGAAACCGTTCTGGCCCTGTTTTTCGAAAACTTAAATATCTCATAATATACTATTCATATGATCGTTTCGTTACTTTCCTAAGAAAATAGATTCATCAAGGTTAGATTACATAATTTATTCACTATTTAATTCCATTCCTACTATTTTTAGTAATTTTTCACATTCACGTCACTACTGCTATCAGCATCTATTTTTAAGGTAGACTTTACCTATTACATAGTTTCCATGATTCAACTAGCCCTTTAGCATATATAGCACAAATATGATCATGATTAACCATTCCAACGGCTAATCATTCCCAAACATTTCCATACCTCTTAATGAACATCATACAAGACGATTATATTACTAAGCTCAAAGTGTATATAAGCCATTTTCGCATGGCTATCCAAATTTATACAAAACCAAAGGGTCCATGACCAACAACAAAACGGGTAGTCCTATACATGCCATTTTAAAGTTCAACCAAAAGTGTACCAAAAAGGGGCTTTGATAGTGTGGACGACTTCGACTTCAACAATCCCGAGTCTGATAGCTGACGAACCCAAAATCTATAAAACAGAGAATCAAAGAAACGGAGTAAGCATTTAATGCTTAGTAAGTTTGAGCCATGAAATTAGACACAACCAAAGTATAGCATTCATATGGCTAAACGGATAATCTCATATGCACAAATTCTCAATATCATATTTACTTCACCAACCCTTATATTCATACACAAAAGATCAACTTAGCCAAGGCCGGAAGCTCATTAATTTACTGAGCGAATATTATTTAAACGGAATCACCACCCTAATGCATATACGAAACGTACCTCATCGTTGGGTTTTACGAGCGTATCAATTTAACTTATTACAGCAAGATCACTCGTTCTCAAACCAAGTACCTTCAGAGTTTAGCCGGATATAGCCACTAGCTCAAATGCCTTCGGGACTTAGCCCGGTTATAGTGACTTGCACAAATGCCTTCGGGACTTAGCCCGGTATAATAACTAGCACAAATGCCTTCGGCACTTAGCCCAGATATAATAGCTCGCACAAACGCCTTCGGGACTTAGCCCGGATATAGTAGCTCGCACGAATGCCTTCGGGACTTAGCCCGGAATTAGCCACTAGCTCAAATGCTCTCGGGACTTAGCCCGGTTATCATCCGAACATTCATCCACATATCAATAAATCATGACACATCTAATTTCATTTTCATAATTAGAGTTCAAACACAAGTCACGTATTAAGCATTCCCATTTCGACTCACTAGCCACATACAAACAGCATGGTTTAGTTTGCTTTATAACACGATCTCTATGCACATACATTATGACTTAATCAAATCATAAACTAAGTCTCATTGCTCGAAAACTTACCTCGGATGTTGTCGAACGATTTCGATGGCTATTCGACCACTTTTTCCTTCCCTTTATCAGATTTAGTTCCCCTTTGCTCTTGAGCTTAATTTAACAAATAAATTGATTTAATCATTTGAGCATCAAAGGAGGAACTCAAGGTACTTAGCTCATATATATACATTAGACACTAAAGTCACATACATATGAAATCATGAATCAACTCAACATATTAGCCAATATTCACCTTAGCCGAATTTTCTAAGTCAAGATAAAGCCATCAATATGTTTACCTATGGCCGAACATACACATCAACCTATGTACTCATTCATGTGGTCGAGTATACATATTCCAATATGATTTCATTTCCATTTCGTTTAACACATAACTTTTACCACATATCAAATAACCCATTTCTTTACTCATGTGGCCGATTATATTCGGTCATGCATACACATATAAAATCAAATTGGAGACTCTATCAATCCAACATACATTCGGCAATAGTCCATAATTCTCTCTCTCGGCCACTTATTTCCCACTTAACAAAGCTTCCATTCGAACTCATTAGTGAGTATCAATTAACTTAAGCTATCTTTTAAACCTTTATTTATCACTTCATGCCAAACCAAAGACCACATTCGGCACTTTCATCCACCATTCTACCAAGCATGCAATATTCAACCACAACCAACTCACATTCGGCCCTAGTTCATAACAAGGTAGCCGAATTCTTTTTATGGTTCAAACACTCATCCATCATCATTCACCTAACTTTAACATGAAACAACAAAACTCACCATTATTAACTACCATAGTCAAAAACCTTACTCAATCCAAAAATCAAAATTTCATCATGGGTTACAAAAAAAAAACTTGATATCTCACTCAAGATCAACTAAAATTTCAAGAACTAATATGAACACCTTACCTTAATATTGACCTAAGATGGCCGATTGCTTCACTCCTTTCTTCCTCCTTTCAATTCGGCCAAGAAGAACCAAAGGACACAACTTGTTTTCATCACCGAATGCTCTTGTTACCTTTTTTTTTTCTTTAGATTCGGCTAGCAAGAACATGAATGATGATACCTTTTTTTTTTCTTTCATCATTTTCTTTTTTCCATTTCTTTATTACTAACTTTTTATTTTGTTGTTCCTCCCATGATGCACCAACATAACATGTCTATGACATGTTTTTCCCATCACACCTTGTCCACCCTATTTGTCATGGCCAGCCACTACTAAATGGGGGGGGGAAATTGACATGCAAGTCCCCCCTTTTTCTTACATGCACTAATAGATCCTTATGTTTTGATCTATCACATTTCAAAAGTGTCACACATAAGTCCTATTGACTAAATTCACATGCAATTTACTAAATCGAAGCTTAAAACTTTCACCCATTTATATTCACATATTTTATACAATAAATATCATATTCAAATAATTTGGTGACTCAATTTAGCGGTCCCGAAACCGCTTTCCGACTAGGGTCACTTTAGGGCTGTCACAACTCTCCCCCACTTAAGAAATTTTCGTCCCTGAAAATCTTACTGGTAAATAGGTTTGGGTATCGTTCTCTCATAGAGTTCTCAGTTTCCCAAGTAGCTTCTTCGACTCCATGTTTGAGCCATAACACCTTTACTAACGGAACCCTTTTGTTTCGCAACTCTTTCACTTCACGAGCTAGGATACGAATCGGTTCTTCTTCAAAACTCAAGTCAGATTGAATTTCAACTTCTGATGGATTAATCACGTGTGACGGATCAGATCTATAACGTCGAAGCATCGAAACATGAAAGACGTCGTGAATCTTTTCAAGTTCAGGGGGCAAAATCAATCTATAAGCAACTGGACCAACTCGTTCGGAGATTTCGTACGGCCCAATGAATCTCGGATTCAACTTGTCCTTACGGCCAAATCTGAGTATCTTTTTCCAAGGTAAAACTTTAAGAAACACTTTATCTCCCACCTGATATTCAATGTCTTTTCGTTTCAAATCCGCATACGATTTCTGATGATCTGTGGCTGCCTTCAGACTTTCACGGTTACTTTTACTTTCTGTTCAGCATCTTTAACCAAATCAACTCCGAAAATTTTTACTTTCACCGAGCTCGGTCCAAAACAATGGTGTACAACATTTACGACCGTACAAAGCCTCGTAAGGTGCCATTTTAATACTTGATTGAAAACTGTTGTTGTAAGCGAATTCAATCAAAGGTAAATACCGTTCCCATGAACCACTGAACTCGAGGATGCAACATCTCAACATATCCTCAAGTATCTGAATTATCCGCTCGGATTGACCATCGGTTTGGGGGTGAAAAGCGGTGCTAAAGTGCAGCTTGGTACCCAAAGCTTCTTGCAATTTCTTCCAAAATCGCGAGGTGAATCTTGGATCTCTATCCGACACAATAGAAATCGGTACCCCATGTAATCTCACAATCTGAGAAACATACAATTCAGCTAGTTTATCCAATGAAAAATCCGTACGTAAGGGGATAAAATGAGCCGACTTAGTCAGTCTATCAACAACAACCCAAATCGCATCTTTCTTACTTGTCGACGGTGGCAACCCAGACACAAAATCCATCGTGACTCGATCCCATTTCCATTCAGGTATCATGATCGGCTGAAGTAAACCCGTAGGCACTTAATGTTCCGCCTTTACTTGCTGACATATTAAACACTTCGAAACAAAATCGGAAATGTCTCGTTTCATACCATGCCACCAAAACTGACGTCTCAGATCGTTGTACATTTTCGTACTCCCCGGGTGAATCGACATTCGGCTACAATGAGCTTCGTTCAGAATCATCGAAATGAGTTCTGAATTTTTTGGAACACACAAACGACTTCTGAACCTCAAACAATCGTCATTATCAATTTGAAACTCTGATTCCATATTCGGAACACATTCAGCCCGTTTTGCAACCAATTCATCATCGACTTTCTGAGCTTCACGAATTTGATGAATCAATAATGGTTTGGCCTTTAATTCAGCTACTAACACATTGTCGGGTAGAACAGACAAGTGTACATTCATCGCTCGTAAAGCAAACAGTGATTTTCGGCTTAAGGCGTCCACAACCACATTAGCCTTTCCCGGGTGATAATCAATGACAAGTTCATAATCCTTTAACAACTCGAGCCAACGTCTTTGTCGCAGATTTAAGTCTCTTTGAGTCATCAAATATTTGAGACTTTTGTGATCCGAAAATACATGGCACTTCTCACCAAATATGTAATGTCGCCATATTTTCAAAGCGAATACGAAGGCAGCTAATTCGAGATCATGGGTTGGATAATTTTTCTCATGTGGCTTTAATTGTCTCGACGCATAGGCCACAACTCGACCTTCTTACATCAATACGCAACCCAACCCAAGTAGGGATGCATCACTATAAATGACAAACTCTTTGCTTGATTCGGACTGCACTAGAATTGGAGCTTCGGTCAAATAAGTTTTCAGTTGATCAAAACTTTTCTGACATTTTTCCGTCCATTCGAACTTAACATCTTTTTGAAGTAGCTTCGTCATTGGTGTGGCTATCATCGAGAAACCTTTTACAAACCATCGGTAGTAGCCGGCAAGTCCCAAAAAGCTCCGAAACTCAGTAATATTTCTCGGAGGTTTCCAGTTAAGTATGGATGAAATTTTGCTCGGATCAACTCGAATACCCGATGCAGATACCACATGACCCAAGAAGCTAACCTCTCTTAACCAGAACTCACACTTACTGAACTTAGCGTATAACTGCTTATCCCGTAAAATTTGCAACACTAATCTCAGGTGTTCAGCATGTTCGGTCTCATCTCTTGAATAGACCAAGATGTCATCAATAAACACAATTACGAACCGGTCCAAATACTGTCTGAAGATCCGATTCATCAAATCCATAAATATCGCAGGGGCATTAGTGAGCCCAAACGGCATCACTAAGAACTCGTAGTGGCCGTATCTCATTCAGAAAGCAGTTTTGGGTATATCCGAATCTCGAATTCGCAACTGGTAATAACCCGATCTCAAATCTATTTTTGATAACACCGAGGCTCCCTTTAGTTGATCAAACAAATCATCAATACGCGGTAATGGATATTTATTCTTTATCGTTACTTTATTCAGCTGACGATAGTCAATGCACAACCTCATGGTTCTGTCCTTCCTTTTCACAAACAATACTGGTGCACCCCAAGGTGAGAAACTCGGTCGAGCGAAACCTCTATCCTTCAACTCTTGCAACTGAGCTTTCAAATCTTTTAACTCGGTTGGTGCCATACGATACGGAGCTATCGAAATCGGCGTAGTCCCAGGTACAAGCTCAATACCAAACTCTACCTCCCGAACAGGTGGTAAACCCGGTAATTCTTCGGGAAAAACATCCGGGTATTCACAAACCACCGGCACAGATTCGGGTTTCTTTTCTAACTCTTTGTCATCAAGTACATACGCAAGGTATGCTTCGCACCCCTTTCTTACATATTTCTGGGCCAACATTGATGATATTACAGCTGGCAACCCCTTTAAGTCCGTAGACTCAACTCGGATTATCTCGTTATTTGCGCACCTCAAATCAATAGTCTTGCTTTTGCAATTCACAACTGCATCATGCACGGTCAACCAATCTAAACCGAGGATAACATCAAATTCATCAAACGGCAAAAGCATCAAGTCCGCCGGAAAACAGGAACCTCGAATTACTAGGGGACATTTCTTACACACTTTGTCGACAAGCACGTAACGACCCAAGGGATTTGACACCCGAATTACGAACTCAGTAGACTCAATAGGTAAAGTCTTACTGGATGCTAAGGTTTCACATATATAAGAATGAGTAGAACCGGGGTCAATCAAAGCAATCACATTAGAATCAAAGAGAGTAAAAGTACCGGTAATAACGTCTGGCGAGGAAGCATCCTCGCGTGCGCGTATAGCATAAGCTCTAGCAGGAGCACGAGCCTCAGATCTGGTTGTTGCATCTCTAGATCCTCTCTGACCACCACTAGCATTGCCCATATTTCTAGATGGTCTACCTCGAGCAGTGGTAGCACCCGGTTTCCCACTCTGATTTACATTCTGTTCAGACAGCCTCGGGCAATCTTTAATAAAGTGGTTAACTGATCCGCACTTGTAACAGGAGCGGTCATGGAATCTACAACTCCCTGAATGCCATTTACCACAATACTGGCACTTCGCTCTGTCTCGATGATCAGTTCCAACACTGGCGACCGAAGTGACTCGTGCATTCACAGGAGGTCGATCGCGATCTTGTCTAGAAAAGCCCGAAGTGTTTCTAGATCGGCCTAAATCATCTCTAAATTTCTTCGATGACTGTTGAAAGGGCCTCCCCGAAGACCTCTTACGAAACTCCTTTGCTCTCATATAAGCTTTTCTTTTCTCCATACTGAGCTCCTCAGCTTTGCAAGCTCGCTCGACGAGTACCACAAATTCTCGGATTTCTAAAATGCCAACACACAGCTTTATATCATCATTCAGTCCATCCTCGAAACGTTTACACATCACGGCCTCTAAAGAAATGCATTCTCGCGCGTATCGGCTAAGCCTCACAAATTTTCGTTCATAGTCGGTAACCGACATGGAACCTTGTTTGAGTTCAAGAAATTCCTTTCGTTTTTGGTTAATGAATCTCTGACTGATATACTTCTTTCGAAACTCTGTTTGGAAGAACTCCCAAGTTACTTGCTCTCTGGGCACCATAGAAGTCAACGTATTCCACCAATAGTAGGCAGAATCACGTAGCAAGGAGATAGTACACTTTAGGCACTCATCGAGTGTGCAAGATAGCTCATCGAGTACCCGGATAGTGTTGTCCAACCAAAATTCAGCTTGCTCGGCATCATCGCTGTCCGTAGCTTTAAATTCAGTAGCCCCGTGTTTTCGGATTCTGTCAACTGGGGGCTTATTTGACCTTATTTGGTCAGTTACCGGAGGTATGGTAGGTGCGGGGGTGGTATTTGTCGGGAATGGAGGTTGTGGAACAGCCGTATTAGTTCGAATGTATTGGTTGAACCAATCATTCATCACGCTATAAAAAGCTTGTCTAGCTTCATCATTCGGATTACTAGCATTAGGTTGAGAGTCCGCCGGCGCTGTCCCTTGTGCGGGAGCAGGCGCTACACTCTCGAGATCATCAGCTACCGCTCGGTCAGGATCGGGATCCATTACTATAAATAAACACATTTGCAAATGTCAGAAATCACCACACTATCAAATAATCACATAATGGCAAGTATAGCTAGACCCAAACGTAGTACGGTAGTCCTAGAATCGACTAAACCGTAGCTCTGATACCAATAAAATTGTAACACCCCGTACCCGATACCGTCGCCGGGGTCGGACACGAGGGGTTAACAGCCTTAATTCACTTATTTCCATAGTCCATTTAAAAATTTCCAGACACACGGGTTACTGCGTCACTGTCGCCTTAAAAATCATATCTTGAGTTTCAAAACTCGAAAATCAGTTTCGTCAATTTTTCATGAAAATATACTCATATATCAATCTACAATTGTTTTTCTAGAATTTTTGGTCGAGCCAATTAGTACGGTTTATTAGTTAAAGTCTCCCCTGTTTCAGGGTTCGACTACACTGACCTTTGCGCATTACGACTTGGATATCTCCCTGTACAGGGCTTCAATACTGATGCCGTTTGTTTCTATAGAAACTAGACTCGAAAAGGAAACTATACATATATGGAATGACTTCTAATTATATCTGGTTAATTTGTAATGAATTTCCAAAGTCGGAACAGAGAATCCAGAAACCGTTCTGGCCCTGTTTTTCGAAAACTTAAATATCTCATAATATACTATTCATATGATCGTTTCGTTACTTTCCTAAGAAAATAGATTCATCAAGGTTAGATTACATAATTTATTCACTATTTAATTCCATTCCTACTATTTTTAGTAATTTTTCACATTCACGTCACTGCTGCTATCAGCATCTATTTTTAAGGTAGACTTTACCTATTACATAGTTTCCATGATTCAACTAGCCCTTTAGCATATATAGCACAAAATATGATCATGATTAACCATTCCAACGGCTAATCATTCCCAAACATTTCCATACCTCTTAATGAACATCATACAAGACGATTATATTACTAAGCTCAAAGTGTATATAAGCCATTTTCGCATGGCTATCCAAATTTATACAAAACCAAAGGGTCCATGACCAACAACAAAACGGGTAGTCCTATACGTGCCATTTCAAAGTTCAACCAAAAGTGTACCAAAAAGGGGCTTTGATAGTGTGGACGACTTCGACTTCAACAATCCCGAGTCCGATAGCTGACGAACCCAAAATCTATAAAACAGAGAATCAAAGAAACGGAGTAAGCATTTAATGCTTAGTAAGTTTGAGCCATGAAATTAGACACAACCAAAGTATAGCATTCATATGGCTAAACGAATAATCTCATATGCACAAATTCTCAATATCATACTTACTTCACATTACCAACCCTTATATTCATACATAAAATATCAACTTAGCCAAGGCCGGAAGCTCATTAATTTACTGAGCGAATATTATTTAAACGGAATCACCACCCTAATGCATATACGAAACGTACCTCATCGTTGGGTTTTACGAGCGTATCAATTTAACTTATTACAGCAAGATCACTCGTTCTCAAACCAAGTACCTTCGGAGTTTAGCCGGATATAGCCACTAGCTCAAATGCCTTCGGGACTTAGCCCGGTTATAGTAACTTGCACAAATGCCTTCGGGACTTAGCCCGGTAAAATAACTCGCACACATGCCTTCGGGACTTAGCCCGGATATAATAGCTCGCACAAACGCCTTCGGGACTTAGCCCGGATATAGTAGCTCGCACGAATGCCTTCGGGACTTAGCCCGGAATTAGCCACTAGCTCAAATGCTCTCAGGACTTAGCCCGGTTATCATCCGAACATTCATGCACATATCAATAAATCATGACACATCTAATTTCATTTTCATAATTAGAGTACAAACACAAGTCACGTATTAAGCATTCCCATTTCGACTCACTAGCCACATACAAATAGCATGGTTTAGTTTGCTTTATAACACGATCTCTATGCACATACATTATGACTTAATCAAATCATAAACTAAGTCTCATTACTCGAAAACTTACCTCGGATGTTATCGAACGATTTCGATGGCTATTCGACCACTTTTTCCTTCCCTTTATCGGATTTAGTTCCCCTTTGCTCTTGAGCTTAATTTAACAAATAAATTGATTTAATCATTTGAGAATCAAAAGAGGAACTCAAGGTACTTAGCTCATATATATACATTAGACACTAAAGTCACATACATATGAAACCATGAATCAACTCAACATATTAGCCAATATTCACCTTAGCCGAATTTTCTAAGTCAAGATAAAGCCATCAATATGTTTACCTATGGCCGAACATACACATCAACCTATGTACTCATTCATGTGGTCGAGTATACATATTCCAATATGATTTCATTTCCATTTCGTTTAACACTTAACTTTTACCACATATCAAATAACCAATTTCTTTACTCATGTGGCCGATTATATTCGGTCATGCATACACACATAAAATCAAATTGGAGACTCTATCAATCCAACATACATTCGGCAATAGTCCATAATTCTCTCTCTCGGCCACTTATTTCCCACTTAACAAAGCTTCCATTCGAACTCATTAGTGAGTATCAATTAACTTAAGCTATCTTTTAAACCTTTATTTATCATTTCATGCCAAACCAAAGACCACATTCGGCACTTTCATCCACCATTCTACCAAGCATGCAATATTCAACCACAACCAACTCACATTCGGCCCTAGTTCATAACAAGGTAGCTGAATTCTTTTTATGGTTCAAACACTCATCCATCATCATTCACCTAAGTTTAACATGAAACAACAAAACTCACCCTTATTAACTACCATAGTCAAAAACCTTACTCAATCCAAAAACCTAAATTTCATCATGGGTTACAAAAAAAAAAAACTTGATATCTCACTCAAGATCAACTAAAATTTCAAGAACTAATATGAACACCTTACCTTAATATTGACCTAAGATGGCCGATTGCTTCACTCCTTTCTTCCTCCTTTCAATTCGGCCAAGAAGAATCAAAGGACACAACTTGTTTTCATCACCGAATGCTCTTGTTCCCTTTTTTTTTCTTTAGATTCGGCTAGCAAGAACATGAATGATGATCCCTTTTTTTTTTCTTTCATCATTTTCTTTTTTCCATTTCTTTATTACTAACTTTTTATTTTGTTGTTCCTCCCATGATGCACCAACATAACATGTCTATGACATATTTTGCCCATCACACCTTGTCCACCCTATTTGTCCACCCTATTTGTCATGGCCGGCCACTACTAAATGGGGAGGGGGAAATTGACATGCAAGTCCCCCCTTTTTCTTACATGCACTAATAGATCCTTATGTTTTGATCTATCACATTTCAAAAGTGTCACACATAAGTCCTATTGACTAAATTCACATGCAATTTACTAAATCGAAGCTTAAAACTTTCACACATTTATATTCACATATTTTAGACAATAAATATCATATTCAAATAATTTGGTGACTCAGTTTAGCGGTCCCGAAACCGCTTTCCGACTAGGGTCACTTTAGGGATGTCACAAATGCACAGCCTCAACAATCCATCTTTCTTTTTTACAAACAAAATCGATGCACCCCATGGTGAGAAACTAGGTCGAGCAAAACCTCTGTCAATCAATTCCTGCAACTGTACTTTCAGCTCTTTCAATTCAGTAGAAGCCATTCTGTAGGGTGCTATAGATATAGGTGTTGTACCGGGGACAAGATCTATAGAGAATTCTATTTCTCCATCTGGTGGTAAACCATGTAATTCTTTTGGGAATACATCAGGAAATTCATATGCAACCAGCATTGACTGAATCTTTGACTCAGATACTTTAGTATCCAACACATATGCAAGATAAGCATCATAACCCTTTTTGACATATTTCTGTGTTGATATTGCTGAAATCACATTAGGTAATCCATCCAGTTTATCAGATTCAACATGAAGTAATTCACCACTCTCACATTTCAATACAATATACTTTTATTTTCAATTCACCACTGCATCATATTGGGCTAACCAATCCATTCCCAAAATCACATCAAATTCGTCAAATGGCAATAACATCAAGTCAGCCGAAAAGCAATAACCTTTTACCATCAACGGACAGTTCTTACAAACTTTATCCACTATAACACACTGGCCCAAGAGGTTTGAAACTGTAACCACAAATTCAGTGAATTCAACGGGTAAATTCTTAACAGACACTAAGTTTGTGCATATGTATGAATGTGTGGAACCAGGATCAATCAAAGCAGTAATATTAGTGTCAAGTAGAGAAAATGTACCAATAATGATGTCTGGCACAGAGGCATCTTTTCTAGAACGAATAGCATATGTCCTTGTAGGTGCTCGTGCCTCAGATCTAACTGTTGTATCATTGGTAGTACCTCGACAACCACCAACATTACTGGGATGACGGGGTGGTTTGCCTATCGAGACAAGATTACTAGGCTTTAGTGCTGGTTCTATCTCGTTTTCAACTCTTTCTGGACAATTTCTGAAAAAATGGTCAAGTGAACTACATCCAAAACAAGCTCCACTTCTAGACTGACATTCCTCATGATGAATTTGTTACAATGTTTATGTAACACCCCTTACCCGTATCTGACACCGGAATAAGGTAAGAGGTATTACCAGACTTATACACAAACAATCAAACAAAATTGAGACGTAAATCTCCATCCAAATTTAGAACTTTTCATATACATTCATATCGCCCTTAAAACAAGCCTACGAGGCCCAAAACATACATTGGAAGCGGTTCGGGACTAAACAGAGAACTTTAGAAAATTTCACAACACTTAGAAAAATTTTCATGTTTTAAGAGCTACACACCTGTGTGGCTTGGGACACGCCTGAGTGGGCGAGTCGTGTGGTTACACACCCCCATGTCCCTAACCCGCGTAACTATCTATTTGTCATCCAAGAACAAATTGAAGTCATACGGCCAAGGCACACGCCCGTGTGCTTAGGTCGTTGGTCAATTAATTTTCATAAATTTTCATAAAATAGGTGCACACTTCACATGCCTAGGGCACAAGCCTGTGCCTGAGGCCGTGTCATCCACACGGCTGAGACACACGACCGTGTCTCTGCCTATGTACTCATTTCTAAGCATTCTTTTTTGCAAAAATTAAGGTGCAGGGGACACATGGCTGGAACAAAAGCCCATGGGGCATGCTGTGTGTCACATACGACCTAGACACACTCCCGTGTGTTTATCCGTGTGGACAAAATAAGGCTATTTTCCAAGCCATATTGTCACCCTTCCGTGCACAAACCTACACAATAAAAAATAACACTATTCCAAGTATATACATTCAACCAAAATTAGCCACAACCAAGGCATCAATTCCTCATTCACATGCTATCATTTATCATACACAAACATTACATATATCTCAACTCAAATCATGCAATTTCCCACTTATGAAAGACATCATCATATGCATATATACTTGAATCAATATTAACCAATTTCAATGGCCATTTACAAAATGAATTATCAACCAACATAAGGCAACACATTTGGCCAAATCAATTATGACACATAACAAAATGACCAAGTCCCTATACATGCCATAACTCAAAATATTGAAATCATTGGTACCCAAACTATTAAGTTGATAGTGTGACTGGATCTCCGAAAATCTTTGATCCCCGAGCTGACTTGGTGACACTATAAGATAAAGGAAAAGAAAGGGGAGTAAGCTATAAAACTTAGTAAGTTCCCATGCAAATAATAAGCATTATAAACTAACATTTAACATACAATTAACATGAAGTAAATTAACATAAATGTTATTATAAATCTCATAGTCAAACTTACTCAATCACAACCTTACCGAGGGATTCATCACATATTAAGCTCATTAAGCATGAGTTTTATGTACATACCGGTACCAATTTACAATATACCATAGTCTTTCACAACTTTGACATTCTCATTGCATTTCCCGTTGAACCACTTGGAATACTAAAGGATACTCAAGAATCTCGCACACATAGTACCATACCAATGCCATATCCCAGATATGGTCTTACATGGGATCTCATATAGATGCCAATAGCCCATCTATGGTCTTACATGAAGTCTCATTTTGATGACATATCCTAGATATGGTCTTACACGTAACCTTAGTAACCCTAATGTCATGACATTTGTATCCTAACTATTCCTAAGGTTCAACAGGGATTTCTCGCTTATCAAACTTTGTCGATTACGTTCAAGAGAAAATCACAATTCATAAAATATTAAAGAAATTAAAGCATAAATAATAATGCAGTATTTACATACGAACTTACCTCGATATAAAAATAGTAAAAATGGACCTAATCGCCAAACACTTTATTTTTCCCCTGATCTAGGTCTGAACTTCGTTTCTCTTTATCTATAATACCAAATTTAACTCATTTATTGTCCACATTATTCAATTCAGTCCAAAAATCATATCATGTCAAAATTACATTTTTCCCCTAAACTTTGACATATTTACATTTTCATCCCTAGGCTCGTAAATTGAAATCTATTCAATTTCTTCAAGACCCAATCCTAGTCGAACCTCTTTCATGCTTATAATAGTCCACATTTTTCATTTAATCACACTTTTACACATATTTTTGTAACTTTTACAAATAGGTCATTTTTAGGTGTTTCATAAAAAATCACTTAGTAAAAGTTGTTTATCATACTTCAAACATACCTTTTCTACCATTAGACATCAAAATAAACAAATATCTAACATGGTTCAAACCCTAGATCATAATCATTTCTCAAATTAATGGCAGAAATAGATAGATCGAGTGATAATGACTTTAAAAATGTAAAAAGCATTAAAAATGGGGCAAGAACGGGCTTACAATCGAGCTTGAAACTGGCCAAACCCTAGCTATGGCTTCCCTTCTAAATTTTGGCTCAAGCATGAAGAAGATGGACTAAATTTTGGCTTATTTTTGATTTTTAATTATTTTAATTACCAAATGACCAAAATGCCATTTTCTCAAAACACTAAATTGCCTTACCTCTTGTCCATTTTTGTCCAAATTAAACTAAAATGGTTTAATTAAAATCTAAGGACCTTCAATTTAAAATTTCATAGTAATTAGACACCTCTAGCACTTAGAACTCCACTTTTGCATTTTTTACAATTTAGTCCTTTTTGCTAAATTGAGTGCTCAAACGTCAAAATTTTCGAACAAGATTTTTATGAGATCATTCCATAGAACTGTAGACCATAAAAATATAATAAACATAAGTTTTTCTACGTCAGATTTGTGATCCTGAAACCACTGTTCTGATTAGGCTCAAAATCTAGCTGTTACAATTTACATTTCGGTTTGGGATTACCAACAATACCCACACTGGCCACAGATGGAGATGGAGACCTCGGGTTAGAATTTTGAGAGCCCCTCTTTCTTCCAAAATATCCCGTAGAGGCAGTAACATGATGATAAAATTCTTTAATTTCTTAGAAGTAAATGATTATAACTTACTCATAGTTCTTTTTCCAGAAACCCAAGCCTCTCTTTCAGCTTGTTTCTTTTATTTACTCAATTCTTTAGCTTTGTGTGTTCAATCGTCTAACACCGTAAATTCCCTTATCTTGATAATTCCAATCAATAATTTGATGTCTTCATTTAAACCCTTTTCAAAGCGTTTACACATCTAGGCCTCAAACTGGACCCATTCTCTGGCATATTTACTCAGCCGAACAAATTCTCGTTCATACTCAGATACAGTCATGTCTCCCTACTTGAGATCTAAAAATTCATTCTTTTTCTGCTCCATGAATCTCTAACTAACATATTTATTTCTGAATTCAGCCTGGAAGAACTCCCATGTAACATTTTCTCTCGGTACAACTGATGTTATGGTATTCCACTAATGATAAGTTGTATCTTTTAGTAGAGATACTGCACATTTCAGACATTCGGAAGGTGTACAAGATAATTCATCAAAAATCCAGATGGTATTTTCCAACCAAAGTTTAGCTCTTTCCGGATCATCATCTGCGGTAACTCTAAATTCTTCCACCCCATGCTTATCGGTTTTATCTACCGGAGGCTTACCAATTCTAACAGGTTCAGCACCCAGTGGCATCTCAGGAACCATTTAGGAAGCAGGTGGGGCAGATCGTTGTACAGCGGGGTTTGTACTGAAATACTTAGTAAACCATTCTCGCTTCGGCCCTTAGACATGGGCCTTTCACTACTAGACGCAAATGCAACTCTTTGAATTGGAGCTGAAGCATTGCTCTTATCTTCCTCGGATTCAGCTACAGCTTGGTTTGATGACATTACTATTTGAAAAACACATTTAAAATGATCAAGAGTCATCATGTAACACCCCTTACCCGTATCCGATGCCGGAACAAGGTACGAGGTATTACTGGACTTGAGTACTTGTAATTATTTAAAACCGAGACATAAAATTTCATCAATTTAAACCTTTCAAACATATTCAAGACTATCTACATTAAATGACTTTATACAATAGAGACCTTCAAATAACATAGGTCAATATTTTAGGCCAACTCCTAGCAGCTTAATAATAATTAAATGAGTCCCCATACATGCCAAAGACTTAAAAATACTTTAAAACCTTTATATATAGATCAATAGTTTGATAGTGTGATTTAACCTCCGACGACCTCCAACTCGAGCTAACATCTGTGACACTATAGGAAAAAGGAAAGGAAGGGAGTAAGCATTATAGCTTAGTAAGTAAATATGTAAATATTAATAAACAATACATTATCATACATTAAACAAAGTCACAATATGCTCCCGGAACATTACCATCACGAACACACATACTTTCACTATTACAATTATAAACAGGTTCAAAATAAGCTATCAAGCAGAGTACCAGAAGCTAAATTATTTATTTCTGGAGCTACAAAACTCCAAATTACAAAACGTTAATTTTCATTGAAACTAGGTTCACGTATATTCTTACCATAAAATTTTCAAAATTTTTGGTCTATCCAATTAGTACAGTTTATTCATTGAAGTTACCCCTATTTCACTGCTCAACTTCCCTGACCACTCTTCACTACAAATAAATTTTCTCTTTGTACAGAACTCATATGATGTTATTGTTTATTTTATTTGAAACTAGACTCATTAAGGATTTTAAACATATAAATTATATCCCATAATTATTTTGTACAATTTTTAATGATTTTTTAAAGTCAGAACAGGGGATCACGTAGTCATTCTGAACCAGTCTCATATAAACTTAAATATCTCAGAATATAGAATTCCTTTGCTTGCTCTATTTCTATTATATGAAAATAGACTCATTAAAATTTAATTTGATATCTCATTCAGTCTCTGATTCAATTTATACTATTTTTGGTAAATTTTTAGATTCTCGTCACTGTAACTATCTAGAACAGTTTTATTGTCAATTCTAATCTTTCACACTCCAATTGTATTCATCACTTACCCATAACAATCTTTCCAATTTCCAATCACATATCAAGCATATTACTCATAAGTTACACATGTATATACTTACACTTATCTTCACAAAGTCATACACAATTTCATTTAATCAATTTCCCAGTTGAACACTTCGGAATAATAACAGAGACGCGATGGTATCGCACACAGTCCACCTTTAAAATCGAAGCTTTCTTGTACACATAGTGGCCTTCACTTAGCACTACTCATGTGATCTAGCTCGATTATACAGATAATTTTGGCTCTCTTGTACACATGGTGTACAAATAGTATCACCCATGTGACCTAGCCACTTTATCTCGTAGCTCTCTTGTTTACATGGTGTCCTTCACCTAGAACCACACATGCAACCTAGCTACATCTATCTCGTAGCTCTCTTGTAGTATCACCCATGCGACCTAGCTACCTCATAATGTCTCGTAGCTCTCTTCTACACATGGTATATATCCCATATTACACATGTGACCTAGCTACATACCATCTGTATCTTTCGATTTCGAAGGTTCAAACGGGAAGTATCTCACTTTCTAATACTTTATTCCATTCTTCCAATAGTCAATTATGATTCAAATATCAGCTACAACACATAAAATATGCTGAAATATAAAAACGTAATAAAGATAATGTATTATTTACATACAAACTTACATACTTTCTCATTTCCATGTCGAATTAATATTGAACATTTAAATCATCATAATTATACTTACTTTCAACACCTCGACAATCATAGTAAATATATTAATTTTACATTGAAACATGCATAAATTAATGCTTATTATACATATGAACTTAACTCGATACTAAAACGGCCATTTTACCAACTTTCCCGATTTTCAATTTTTCTCCCATTCTAGGTTCAAATCTCATTTTACGGGATCTAAAAAATCATATTTTACTTATTTAATTAATGCACTATTCAAAACAGTCCTTAACTCAAACTTTGGAAAAATTACAATTTTGCCCATAAACTTTTGCATATTTACACTTTTTCCCCTAGGCTCGGGAATTAAACTTCATCCCTTATTCTTATGTTTTATGACATGCTGATCATTTTTCTCTTCTATGGAAACATCAAATTCTCACTCTAACACATAGTTATGAACAATAATTACTTTTACCGATTAAGTTGTTTTACTCATTTTTGCTTAAAACCGCTTAGCAAAAGTTATTTAACATAATTTCAGCCTTCATAGTCTACCATAAAACATCAAAATAAACACATTTCACCTATGGGTATTTTTCCAAATATGAACCCTAGCTTAAATTATTGCTAGAATAAGCTTAATCAAGTTACCGGGATTCTAAAAACATAAAGAACTTGAAAAACAGGGCTAGAACGGACTTACTATTGAGCTTGGAAAGCTTGGAAACCCTAGCCATGGCTTTCCCCATGCTAATTTCAGCCTCCATGAAAAAGATGAGTCAATTTTGGCTTTATTTCCCCTTTTTATTTCTTTTAATTACCAAATGACTAAAATGCCCTTAAGGTTAAAATTTTGTCCTATTCATGCCCATTTTTGTCCAAACAAAATATAATGGTCTAATTACCATTTAAGGACCTCCTCTTTAAAACCGCATTTCAATCAAGTACTTATGAATTAGAACACATATTTTTGCAACTTTTGCAATTTAGTCCTAAAAGTCCAATTAAGCAGTTTATTAGTAAAATTTCTTAACGATATTTTTACACAATATTTTAATCAATAAATAAAACTTAAAACTTAATCGGAATAAATTTTTCAACTTTTGAATTCGTGGTTCTAAAACCATCATTCCGTTTAGGCCCTAAATCGGGCTATTACAGTAACTTCTGCAAATAAGCCCTAATAGGCAAATTAAACATGCAATCTATAAAATTTCTTATCAATACTCTAACACATGCATCTAATCACTTGGTAAATCATAAAAAAAATAATCGAAATAAACTTTTCTATCTCAGATTTGTGGTTTCGCAACCACTATTCCATTTAGGCCCTATTTCGAGATGTTACACATCACACTATCAAAAATTATATAATGGCATGTATAGCTAAACTCGTGTTTGCTACATTAAATCTGATACTCGGCTAAACCGTAGCTCTGATAACACTAAATGTAACACCCCTTAACCCGTATCCGTCGTAAGAACAGGGTTACAGAGCATTACCAAAACTTTCAGAACATTTTATAAATAATTTATGTAAAATATTATTCATTATCCGAGATCATTCAAAACGTCCTTTAATTGGACCTTCGAGGCCAAATACAAGCACTAGAATCGAGTCAGGACTTAATCGAGAACTCTAAGAATTTTTTGCGACATTTCAACAATTTTCCAAGGTATAGGGATCACACGCCCATGTGGTCCAAGGGACACGCCCCTGTGACCCTAGGACACACCCGTGTTGCAGACCATGTTCGAACCCGTGTAACTCTCTGACCTGTGCACACGACCATGCCACACGTCCGTGTGCTCGGCCGTGTGGTTAATTAATTCAATTCGAAATTAGGTGGAGGTTTCACACAGCCAAGACACACGCCTGTGTTCTAGGCCGTGTACTACACACAACTGAGACACACGCCCGTGTCTCTACCCGTGTGCTCAATTCTGAGCATTCTATTTCTTAAAATTAAGGTGCATCGGACACGGCCTAAAAGCACGCCAATGTACTCAGCCGTGTGTCACACACGGTCTGTAACATCCCGAAATAGGGCCTAGTCAGAATAGTGTTTCGGAATCACAAATTTGACATAAAAATATTTATTTTATGAGTATTATGAGGCCTAAAATATGAGTATATGCATGTGTTAAAGTTTTATGAAGAAATTCTAAGTATAAGGTGTCCAATTGGAAATTAGGGGCTAAATTGAATAAATTACAAAACTTGGATTCTAGAAGAAAATTGTAACGCCCCCATACCTGAGACTGTCGCCGGAGTCGAGCATGAGGTGTTAACGGACTTAATTCATTAATTAAATAGCTCAAACAATTTATTTTAGAATTTCCAAACAAGCTAGCTAACTGCGTCACAGTCGTCAAAAAAATTCATATCTCCAGTTACGAAACTCGAAATCCAATTCTGTAAATTTTCCCTGAAACTAGACTCATATATCTACTTACTAATTTTTTTCTAGAATTTTTGGTCAGGCCAATTAGAACAATTTATTAGTTAAAGTCTCCTCTGTTTTAGGGTTCGAGTACTCTGACCCTTGTGTATTACGAATCAGATATCTCCCTGTACAGGGTTTCAATGACTATGCCGTTTGTTTATCATAAAACTAGACTCAATAAGGATTTCATACATGTAAGGTAAAACTCATTGTTTTTGTACAATTTATGGTAAATTTTTAAAGTCAGGACAGGGGATTCAGAGATAGCTCTAACCCAATTCCACATAAACTTAAATATCTCATAAAATATAACTCATTTACCTATTTCGTTTCTTCCATATGAAAATAGACTCATCAAGCTTCGATTCCATAACTTATTCATCATTTAATTCCATTTCTACTATTTTTAGTGATTTTTCAAATTCACATCACTGCTGCTGTCTGATTCTATTTTGTGGCCAATTTCACCTTTCCATGGATTTTCATGGTTTAGTTAAGACATACAGCATACATGTTATCATATATAACTTGATTAGCCATTCCAATAGCTAATCATTCTCAAACATTTCTATTCCATCCATGGGCCATATCGTAAGATTATACACACAAAATGATTGGAATGCTATACATGCCATATTTCCAAAAATTACAAGTCATTATACCGTGATTGTCCAGTGATAGTGTGAGCGAGCCTCCGACCGTCCTGATCTCCAAATTGACTTGTCAAAACTAAAAAGAATGAAAAGGAGGGAGTAAGCATAGATGCTAGTAAGTCCACATGCAAATAAAAAATAACTTAACAAAGCAATTACACCAACCAACATTAGCATAATATCACCAAAACATATATCACATTTCTATACATCATTCATCGTCTTACAATATTATTGTTGTCGTATCAAGTCTCAACCTGAGGGTTAAGCACATACCTGTCCAAAGTGCCCATTCCACAACACTTACCAATACGTCACTTGCATCTTGAGTATTGTTCCGTTTCACTAGAATTTTACCCGTTGAACACATCGGAATATAACTCGGATACATGGAAAGTTTGCACATAAGTGCCACATATGTAGCCAAGCTACCATGTAACCCGCCCATAAGCGCACTCAGACTCAACTCAATGAGCTCGGGCATTCGCATCCATAAGTGAACTCGGACTCAACTCAACGAGCTCGGATGCCTAGTTACATCTCACGAACTCGGACTCAACTCAACGAGCTCGGACATTCGCATCCATAAGTGAACTCAGACTCAACTTAACGAGCTCGGATGCCCAAATATCCTAGTCTATTCCTAAGGTTCAATGGGACTTTCCTCGTTCGTACTCCTTTACCATTCTCCTTGGAATACCAATGCCGATACTTCAGTAGTCTTTCACATTTTTCACATAATTCATAAAATTTTTGCATGTTGTCCAACAATGACCACAAAGCATAGAATTGCATGATAACAATCATAATATCGTATAAATAGCATTAAATGATTTAAAATAACAGTTATATTACAATATTTACATATGAACTTACCTCGATACAAAATGAGAATAGTCGAGCCTATTCCTCGTAAACTTTATTTTTCCCAAATCTCGACTCGAATCTCTTTTCTCTTGATCTATAATACCAAATTAATTTATTTAATACACACATTCATCAAAACAGCCCCTAGTACGAACTTTGGCAAAATTACTATTTTGCCCCTAAACTTTCACATATTTACACTTTTTCCCAAAGGCTCGTAAATTAAACCTCATCCTATTTCCTTATGTTTTATGACAAGCTGATCATTTTTCTCTTTTATAGCAACATCAAATTCACACTCTAACATGTACTTATGAATATTAGGTATTTTTACCGATTATGTCATTTTACTCGTTTTTACGAAAAATCACTTAGCAAAAGTTGTTTAACACAATCTCAAACTTCATATTCTACCATAAAACATCAAAATTCATACATATCATCCATGGTTAAAATTTTAAATATAAACCCTAGCTCAAAATATTGGTAGAAATAGGTAAACCGAGCTACGAGGATTTCAAAAATGTAAAGAACATTAAAAACGGGCATAGATATCACTTACAATCAAGGCTTAAAAGTGTTGAAGCCCTAGCTATGGTGGAGAGCAAAATTTGGCAGCAACTTATAGAGAAGATGATCATTTTTGTGTTATTTTTCCCATTTTATTTCATTTAATATCCAAATGACCAAAATGCCCTTCCTTACTAAACTTTCAAAAATTCCATCCATGTCCAATTTTTGTCCATAAACTTAGAAATTGGTCAAATTTCTATTTAAGACCTCTTAATTAATATTTCAAAGCAATTTCATACTAGAAACTTTTAGAATGCAAGTTTTGCAACTTATTCAATTTAGTCATTAACTTCAAATTAAGCACTTTATGCATAGAATTTCTTCACGAAATTTTTACACAGTCATGGAATCATATATAGGCCCTTTTTCGAGTTATCACAACTCTCCCCCCTTTAAGGATTTTCGTCCCCGAAAATCTTACCGGTAAACAAGTGTGGGTATTGATTCCTCATAGTTTCCTCGGGCTCCCATGTAGCCTCTTCTACCTCATGTTTTTGCCACAATACCTTCACGAGAGCGATACTTTTATTTCTCAGTTGCTTGACCTCCCTAGCTAAAATTTTAATCGGTTCTTCATTGTAAGTCATATCCGATTGTAACTCGATTTCTATCGGTGAAATCACATGTGAAGTATCCGAACGATACCGACGTAACATAGATACATGGAGTACATCATGAATCTTCTCTAATTTTGGCGGTAATGCTAACCGATATGCTACCGGGCCAATTCTTTCAATTACCTCATACGGTCCGATGAAACGTGGACTCAACTTGCCTTTCCGACCGAATCTAAGAACTTTCTTCCACAGAGACACTTTTAAAAACACTTTCTCACCAACTTGAAACTCGATCTCTTTTCGCTTCAAATCTGCGTAAGATTTTTGCCTATCCGAAGCAGCTTTCAAGCAGTCTCGAATCACTTTCAGTTTTTTTTTTCAGTTTCCTTGATTAAATCAACTTCGTAAATATGGTTTTCTTTGAGTTCAGTCCAATACAGTGGTGTCCGGTACTTGCGACCATACAATGCTTCATAAGGTGCCATTTTCAAACTCGTCTGATAACTGTTATTGTAGGCAAATTCCACCAACGGTAAATACCTTTCCCAACTTCCTTGGAACTCCAACACGCAACATCTGAGCATGTCTTCAAGAATCTGAATTACTCTCTCTGATTGTCCATCAGTCTGTGGATGGAAGGCAGTGCTGAAATTTAACTTCATACCTAATGCTTCTTGCAGCTTTTGCCAAAATCGCGAAGTAAACCTCGGATCTCTATCCGAAATAATTGACAAGGGTACTCCGTGAAGTCTAAAAATCTCACTGATATATAATTCAGCCAACTTATCAAGAGAATAATCAGTGCGTACTGGAATAAAATGGGCTGATTTAGTCAATCTATCGACTATCACCCAGACGACATATTTCTTCTTTGGAGTTAACGGCAATCCTAATACAAAATCCATACTAATTCGATCCCATTTCCATTTGGGGATCATGATAGGCTGAAGTAGACCCGAAGGCACCTGATGTTCAGCTTTTACTTGCTGACAAACCAAGCATTGTAATACAAACTCAAAAATATCTCTTTTCATTTTGTTCCACCAATACATTTTCTTCAAGTCATTGTACATCTTTGTACTACCCGGATGCATAGATAAACAATCATTGTGTGCTTCGTGCAAGATTCTCTGAATCAACTCATTATTTTTTGGTACACAGATCCAATCTTTAAACATTAGACAACCATCAGAGCCAATTCTAAAGTCTGATCCTGTATCTGCCTCACATTGTTTTCTTTTAGCTTGTAATTCTTTATCACTTCTCTGAGCTTCATAAATCTTTTGTAAAAACATCGGTCTTGCCTTCAACTCTGCTAGAATCGAACCATCATTAGATACCATCAATCGAGTATTCATTTCTATCAAAGCAAATAACGACTTTCTACTCAAGGCATCGGCAACCACATTCGCTTTCCCCGGATGATAGTCAATCACAAGCTCGTAATCTTTCAATAATTCTAACCATCTCCGCTGTCTCAAATTCAAGTATTTTTGTGTCATCAAGTACTTGAGACTTTTATGATCTGTATACACTCGACATTTTTCTTTGTACAGATAATGTTGCCAAATCTTCGAAACAAATACTACAGTAGCTAGCTCTAAATCATGAGTTGGATAGTTCTTTTCGTGAGATTTTAACTGCCTCGAAGCATAAGCCACAACTTTTCCCTCTTGCATAAGTACACATCCCAAGCCATTTAGAGAGGCATCACTATACACTACAAACTCTTTACCTGACTCTGGTTGTACCAACACCGGTGCTTCAGTCAGTAACTTTTTTAATTTCTCAAAACTCTATTAGCATTCTTTTGTCCACTCGAATTTAACATCCTTTCGGGGTAGTCTGGTCATAGGAGTAGCAATCATAGAGAATCCATTTACAAATCGTCGGTAATAACCAGCCAAACCCAAGAAACTTCTGACCTCAGTCACGTTCTTCGGCGGCTTCCACTCAACAATAGCGAAAATCTTACTGGGATCAACCTGTATACCATCACCTGAAATAATATGATCTAAGAATCCAACTTCTCGAAGCCAAAACTCACTTTTACTGAACTTTGCATACAATATTTATCTATCAGAATTTGCAAGACTATCCTCAAGTGCTCAGCATGTTCTGCCTCGTTCTTCGAATAAATCAAGATATCGTCAATAAATACCACAACAAACTTGTCCAAATATGGTTGGAATATTCGATTCATCAAATCCATAAACACAGCAGGAGCATTTGTCAACCCAAATGGCATAACTAAGAATTCATAATTGTCGTACCTTGTTCTAAAAGCAGTTTTAGGCACATCTGATTCTTTCACCCACAACTGGTAGCACCCAGACCTCAAATCGATATTTGAAAACCATGTCGCTCCTTTCAACTGATCAAACAAGTCGTCAATTCTTGGCAACAGATACTTGTTTGACTGTCACCTTATTCAATTGCCGATAATCCACACATAATCTCATAAAACCATCCTTCTTTTTCACAAATAATATGAGATCACCCCAAGGCGAGAAACTCGGTCTCACAAAGCCTTTATCTGTCAATTCTTGCAACTGTGTCTTTATTTCTTTCAACTCTGTTGGTGCCATTCTATACGGAGCAGTCGAGATCAGAGTCGTTCCCAGTATCAGCTCAATACCAAATTCCACTTCTTTGAAAGGAGGCAAACCCGATAACTCTTCTGGAAATACATCCGCAAATTCACACACAATCGGTACTAATTCAACTTTCTTCTCAGATTATTTTGTATTCAATACATATGCCAAATAAGCTTCATAACCTTTTTTTAAATATCTCTGAGTCGACATCAAAGTAATCACACTAAACAATGCTTCTGATTCGTCTGATTCAACCCGCAGAATTTCACCATTTTCACATTTTAATTCAATAACCTTTTGTTTACAATTCACTATAACATCATGCAATGTCAACCAATCCATACCCAAAATAACATCAAATTCATCAAACGGCAACAACATCAAGTCGGCTGGAAAGTAATGACCCCTAATCATCAAAGGACATTTCTTGCATACTTTATCAACTATGACACATTTGCCTAACGGGTTCGATACTTTAACCATAAATTCCATAGACTCAACAGGTATGTTCATATTAGACACCAATTTCATACACAAATACGAATGCGTAGAACCAGGGTCGATCAAAGCAATAACATTAATATCATAAAGAGAGAAAGTACTGGTAATCACGTCGGGAGACAAAGCATCTTCACGCGCCCTTATGGCATAAGCTCTAGTCGGAGCTCTAGCTTCAAATTTCAGCACTGATTCTCTAACTACATTCTTGCTCTTGCTTCGTTCCCAACATTTCTCGAAGATCTTCCTTTCGAAATAGTACCACTTGGCTTTGCACTCTGAAATTTTTCTTTCTCGATCCTCTCTGGGCAATCTCTAATAAAATGATCTGGAGACCCACACTGGTAACATTCATTAGTTCTACAAGACCAAAGTGACTTCTACCACATCGTTGGCACTCGGGTCTAGCAATTCTCGAATTTCCCACACTAGCCACCGAAGTAGTCCGAGATTTGGAACCCATATTTTTCTTCTTACGATCCCTATATGAGTGTCCCGCTAATGCCTGAGAATGAGAATACATATCTCTGGACTTTCTAGACTGCAGTGGGAGTGTACTGCTCATCAGTATTTTCTTCCAATTTCTTATCTCAGCCTCTGTCTTTTTCTTCTCTTTAATTAGTTCTTCAGCCTTGCAAGCCCAACCAACAAGTACCACAAATTCTTTCAACTCAAGAATACCCACAAATACCTTGATGTCTTCATTAAGTCCATCTTCAAACCGTCTGCACATTTTAACCTCTAAAGGGATATATTCTCGAGCATACTTGCTCAATATAACGAACTCTCTTTCATACTTCATAACTATCATGTTGCCTTCCTTCAACTCGAGAAACTCTTTACGCTTCTGGTCTACAAATCTTTTGCTAATATATTTCTTCCAAAATTCTTCTTGAAAGAATTCCCAAGTCACCTTCTTTTTCGGCACCACTGAAATTAATGTCTTCCACCAATGATAAGCCGAATCTCTCAGCAATGATATAGCACACTTCAAGCACTCTTCAGGTGTACAAGATAACTCATCAAATACCCGAATAGAATTTTCGAGCCAAAATTTTGCTTTTTCAGCGTCATCATCAACATTTGCCCTGAATTCTTCGGCCCCTTGCTTGCGGATTTGGTCAACCGGAGATCTATGAAATTTCATCAGATCCATACCTGAAGGCATCTGGGATATAGGTTGAGAAATCAGGGGTGGTGGGGGAGGTTGTTGAGCAGTTGGGTTCGTACGAACAAACTCTGTATACCAAGCATTCATCATTTGGAGAAAGGTTTCCAGAGCCCTTTCTCCTCCTCCTTGGCCAACAGTAGGAGGCCGATTTTTAGTCGGCACTGCCCCTTCAGCAGGAGCTAGCGCATTTCTCTCTACATCATCAGCCATAGTTGGATCGGGATCCATTTACTAAAAAAATCATTTAAAAAGGTCAGAAGTCGTCACACAATCACAATATATAAATATGGCATGTTTAGCAAAATCTGTACTTACACCACGTTAGTCCGAGAATTGACTAAACCTGCTCTGATACCAAAAAGTGTAATGCCCTCATACCCGAGACCGTCGCCGGAGTCGAGCATGAGGTGTTAATGGACTTAATTCATTAATTAAACAACTCAAACAATTTATTTTAGAATTTCTAGACAAGCTGGCTAACTGCGTCACAATCGATAAAAAAATCCATATCTCGAGCTACGAAACTCGAAATCCAATTCTGTAAATTTTTCCTGAAATTAGATTCATATATCTAGTTACAAAATTGTTTCTAGAATTTTTGGTTGGGCCAATTAGTATAGTTTATTAGTTAAAGTCTCCCCTATTTCAGGGTTCGGCTACTCTAACCCCTGTGTATTACAAATTAGATATCTCCCTGTACAGAATTTCAATGACTATGCCGTTTGTTTCTCATAAAACTAGACTCAATAAGAATTTCATACATGTAAGGTAAAACTCCTAATTGTTTTTTTACAATTTATGGTAAATTTTTAAAGTCAGGACAGGGGATTCAGAGATAGCTCTGAACCTATTCCACAAAAACTTATATATCTCATAAAATATAACTCATTTACCTATTTCGTTTCTTCCATATGAAAATAGACTCATCAAGTTTCTATAAAATAACTTATTCATCATTTAATTCTATTTCTACTATTTTTAATGATTTTTCAAATTCACATCACTGCTGCTGTCTGATTCTATTTTGTGGCCAATTTTACCTTTCCAAGGATTTTCATGGTTTAGTTAAGACATACAGCATACATGTTATCATATATAAACTTGATTAGCCATTCCAATAGCTAATCATTCTCAAACATTTCTATTCCATCCATGGGCCATATCGTAAGATTATACACACAAAATGATTGGAATGTTATACATGCCATATTTCCAAAAATTACAAGTCATTATACCGTGATTGTCCAGTGATAGTGTGAGCGTGCCTCTGACCGTCCCGATCTCCAAATTGACTTGTCAAAACTACAAAGAATGAAAAAGAGGGAGTAAGCATAGATGCTTAGTAAGTCCACATGCAAATAACAAATAACTTAACAAAGCAATTATACCAACCAACATTAGCATAATATCACCAAAACATATATCACATTTCTATACATCATTCATCGTCTTACAATATTATTGTTGTCGTATCAAGTCTCAACCTGAGGGTTAAGTACATACCTGTCCAAAGTGCCCATTCCACAACACTTACCAATACGTCACTTGCATCTTGAGTATTCTTCCATTTCACTAGAATTTTACCCGTTGAACACATCGGAATATAACTCGGATACATGGAAAGTTTGCACATAAGTGCCACATATGTAGCCAAGCTACCATGTAACCCGCCCATAAGCGCACTCAGACTCAACTCAACAAGCTCGGGCATTCGCATCCATAAGTGAACTCGGACTCAACTCAACGAGCTCGGATGCCTAGTTACATCTCACGAACTCGGACTCAACTCAACGAGCTCGGACATTCGCATCCATAAGTGAACTCAGACTCAACTTAACGAGCTCGGATGCCCAAATATCCTAGTCTATTCCTAAGGTTCAATGGGACTTTCCTCATTCGAACTCCTTTACCATTCTCCTTGGAATACCAATGACGATACTTCAGTAGTCTTTCACATTTTTCACATAATTCATAAAATTTTTGCATGTTGTCCAACAATGACCACAAAGCATAGAATTGCATGATAACAATCATAATATCATATAAATAGCATTAAATGATTTAAAATAACGGTTATATTACAATATTTACATATGAACTTACCTCGATACAAAATGAGAATAGTCGAGCCTATTCCTCGTAAACTTTATTTTTCCCCAATCTCGACTCGAATCTCTTTTCTCTTGATCTATAATACCAAATTAATTTGTTTAATACACACATTCATCAAAACAGCCCCTAGTACGAACTTTGGCAAAATTACTATTTTGCCCCTAAACTTTCACATATTTACACTTTTTCCCAAAGGCTCGTAAATTAAACCTCATCCTATTTTCTTATGTTTTATGACATGCTGATCATTTTTCTCTGTTATAGCAACATCAAATTCACACTCTAACATGTACTTATGAATATTAGGTATTTTTACCGATTATGTCATTTTACTCGTTTTTACGAAAAATCACTTAGCAAAAGTTGTTTAACACAATCTCAAACTTTATATTCTACCATAAAACATCAAAATTCATACATATCATCCATGGGTAAAATTTTAAATATAAACCCTAGCTCAAAATATTGGTAGAAATAGGTAAACCGAGCTACGAGGATTTCAAAAATGTAAAGAACATTAAAAACGGGCATAGATATCACTTACAATCAAGGCTTAAAAGTGTTGAAGCCCTAGCTATGGTGGAGAGCAAAATTTGGCAGCAACTTATGGAGAAGATGATCATTTTTGTGTTATTTTTCCCATTTTATTTCATTTAATATCCAAATGACCAAAATGCCCTTCCTTACTAAACTTTCAAAAATTCCATCCATGTCCAATTTTTGTCCATAAACTTAGAAATTGGTCAAATTTCTATTTAAGACCTCTTAATTAATATTTCAAAGCAATTTCATACTAGAAACTTTTAGAATGCAAGTTTTGCAACTTATTCAATTTAGTCCTTAACTTCAAATTAAGCACTTTATGCATAGAATTTCTTCACGAAATTTTTACACAGTCATGGAATCATATCATAGACCTCAAAATAATCATAAAATAATATTTCTATCTTGGATTTTATGGTCTCGAAACCACTATTCCGATTAGGCACTAATTCGAGTTATCACACAAATTGTATGAAATTGCCTGAGATTATGAATTAGAAGGTCATGGAGAGCAATTTTCCCAAATTCTAAATTTTTGGACAAAAATGGGCTTGCATGGATGAAATTTTAAAGAAAGGGCATAAGGGCATTTTGGTCATTTGTCATTTTAATGAAATAAAAGGGGAAAAATAGAGCAAAAATATGCTCATCTTCTTCCCACAGCTGCCGAAATTTGGAGGACACCATAGCTAGGGTTTCTTCAATTTTCAAGCACAATAGGAAGTGCTCCCAAGCCCCGTTTTTCATGTTCTTTGTATTTTTGAAACCCTGGTAGCTTGCTCTCTCCATTTCTACCCATATTTCATGCTAGGGTTCATGTTAAAAAATTTACCCATGCATGAGTTGCTTGTATTTTGATGGATTATGGAGGAATATGAAAGATGAATGTGTATTGAACATCTTTTCCAAGTTGGTTTTCATAAGAAACCCTTATAGGGACTATTTTGCAAAAGATGTAAATGTGTGGTAGAAATGAGGAAAATAATGAAAAATGTGGGTTGCCATAAGAGAGAAAAATGTTCAGTTAGGCTTGGGTAAGATAGAAATTGCATGTGTTTCATTATACGAGCCTAGAAACTAAATCGTAAAAATGTCAAAGGTTAGGGGCAAAACGGTCATTTGGACCGGGGTAGATATTAAACTTGAAATGTATAATGTGGGGTATTAATGAGCTAATTTTTTAATTATAGACCCCGAGGAACAAATTCCGGAGGTCGATCGAGGTAAACGCAAGGTTTTGAAATAACCGAAACATAACTTTGAAACTGTTACCAGGTAAGTTCAGATAACTTAAAGTAAACCCCTAATATGCATGATTGTATGATTTATGAATGCATGATGATTGCATTATTAATGGCATGAAAATGCATGAAATGCATCTTTGATAATGACTTGTTGATAACCGTTTCGGTTGAGGTTAAAAGGGAATTCGATGGATAAGCCATGTTTTACATGTGAAAGGAGATCCTGCATGTGTTGCAGTAAGGATTTAGCCCAGACGGGTAATCTGTGATCTCGAGTATGGAAATGAATCTAACCCGGACGGGTGTTCCTTGAATGATCAAGCCTCCCGAAGAATATGAGTGTATTGTGGATTTAGCCCAGATGGGTAATCTGATTAGGATCTGAATTTAGCCTGGTCTGTAACTCAGATCTGAGCTCTTTAAGGGTGCTTGTCGTTATAAGGGATTTAGCTTAGACTGGCAATCCCGACATCACCTTATGAGTTCATATAATGGGGGATTTAGCCTAGACTGGTAATCCCGCCATATGATGTGAGGTTCGAGAGAGTGCATATATGGAAAGATCATTTGAATGAATTGACGGATAATGGGTATTCCATCGAGATTTCCTAAAAACTCAACAAGATTAACATAGGATACATGTATGAATGAAATGTTGAATGATGAGCTCATCTAGTTAAATCACATGATACATGATTATGTGACTAACTCATTTATTGAGTGCATGTGATAGGAAATCATTTCATATTGGATGATTTCATGAATTAAGTATAGATGTATGCTAATTACTCGGTAAGTTTACTCTTTGGTTATTCGAGCTTACTAAGCATGAAAATGCTTACCCCTCTCTTTCCCCTATTTTACAGAGCTCGAGGACTTATAAGGATTGGAAGATGGTTGGAGAAGCAACACACTATCAAGTAAACAAGCTTCGATATAAAGAGTCTGATTATTTTGTTCAATGGTATGTATAGTATTTTTGAGTATTTTGTTATATGTGTCATTTGATTTGCCCGGTAAAGGCACGTAAAAATATGTTTATCTCTTTGTATATGGCCATGAAAATTTGCTTAATTTAAGTAGGCTATGACCTACGATTTTACGCATGGTTTTAATTACAAATGATGGGTTGCAATCAATTGGCAATGAGTCACATGAATGAGCCAATTTCAGATGGATTAATGTAACATGGGAACCCATGTCACTAAAGAGAAAATAGCCATTTATGTATGAAACTAATGATATGAGGTTTCTATACATCTATTTTTCATTAAGATTATTTACAAGCATAAAATTATGTTTTTTTTTCAAACTTGCTAACCACTAGGCACAAGTAGTAGAAAGGGGTGACTAAAGGGTTGGAAAATAGCCTAATAAAGTCCATATGGTTGGACACACGGGTGTATGTCTAGGCCGTGTGTAACACACGATTCCCTCCCATGGGCGTGTGTTATGGTCGTGTGTCCCCTGCACTTAAAATTTTAGCTCAGAGTTGTACATGGGTAGGCCACACGGGCGTGCGCCATGGCCGTGTTAAAATGATAGTTTCATCCACGGGCAGGCAGTACGGGCGTGTTCCATGGCCGTGTTGATAAGTTAGTGTTGCCCACAGTTGAAAGGCATGGGCATGCCCTAAGATATTCGGGCGTGTGAGTCCAAATGGCCCACCTACACGGGCGTGTGTCCCTTTATGTTAAGGAAAATTTTCTGAGGAGCCCAAGGTTAACTGAACGTGCCCGTATTCATCCCGCATTGCTTTCCGATATGTTATAGGTCTCAAAGGCCTATACAAGGGACGAGATGTTCATGATTGAAAAGTTTTAAATTCAAATGAAATTTTGTGACCCGAGTTAGTATACTAAAAGTGTAAAGTTCCGGTAATGCCTCGAGCCTCGTCCCGGTGTTGGATATGGGTTAGGGGTGTTACATTTATTGGTATCAGAGCTACGATTTTGTTGGTTCTAAGACTACCGTAGAGGACGTTAAAGGTTCGCTATACATGTCGTTACTCAAATGTTGATAGTGTGACGTCTCCTAATTGTTTAAATTGTTTTCAATATAGTAAATATCTTCCAATCAAGCACAAGATGAGTGCGAGGGAGCTGAGAGACATGCTCCAGCTTCCGTACAATGAGCTGTATCTAGTAGTAGCAGAAGGCTAATGTCAAAAGGCCAAGAAGAGGCCCAAGCTGCCTTCTTTGATATGATGGATGAATGGTTTGGGGATTATCTAAGAAATTGCCCCAATATACCGAGACCTCCCCCGCCCCTAACCAACCAGATGAGGATGTGCCATGAGGTATGACACCGATGAGAATAGGTAAAGCCCCTGTAGATAAGCTTAGAAAGTATGGGGCTGAGGAATTCAGAGCTAGAGTTGATGATGACGCTGAAAAAGCCGAGTTCTGGCTCGAAAATACTACACGGGTGTTAGATGATTTGTCATGCACACCAGTAGAATGTTTGAAGTGTATTGTAAGGACACTGCATACAATTGGTGGAAAATCGTATCCTCAGTAGTGCCGAAGGAAAATATTACTTTGGATTTCTTCCAAGCAGAGTTTGGGAAAAAATATATTAGCCAACGGTTTTTGGACTCAAATCGAAAGTAGTTCCTGGAACTCAAACAAGGTAACAAGACTGTAGCGGAATACGAGAGAGAGTTCATACGACTAAGTCAGCACGCAACTGAATAGGTCCAAACGAAATCAGAAATGTGTAAACGCTTCGAGGAAGGTCTGAATGAGGACATCAAGTTGTTGATTGGGATCTTGGAAATACGGGAGTTTGCCGCATTGGCCTATTGAGCCAAGAAGGCCGATGAACTTAATAATGAAAGAAAATAACCTAAGAGAGAGGCTCGAGTTGCGAGCAAGAGGTCTAGCGGTAAAACACTCTCGTTCTCCACGAAGAAAGCCAGAAGCCTGCATAAACGCTCCACTTCGTCAGTGGGATATTCAGGTAGATCGAGAAGCTCTAAACGACGAGGTCAACAGTCTTCCTCCCCGATGGAGACTAGTGTGGGGAGTGTAGATGATAAAAAACCAAAGTGTAAGAGCTGTAACAAATTTCACTTTGATGAGTGCCGAATGAAGAGCGGTGCGTGTTTCAGATATGGTTTTCTTGATCACTTCCTTAGAAACTGCCCAGAACTAGCTGAAAAAGGAGTGGATGTAACCCCTAAATCGAGCGCTCCTATTCTTCGAGGTAGACCTCTTAGATACCCTGGGAGTGCTAGTGGTAGTTGAGTTATAACTAAAGCTGCTGTAAAACCAGAAGTTCGAGCCCCAGCAAGAACGTATGCGATACGTGCTCGAGAGGAAACCGCTACTCCTGATGTTATTACGGGTACCTTCTTTCTTTTTAATATAAGTGTTGTTGCTTTAATTGACTTGGGGTTAACGCATTCATATATCTGCATGAGATTGGCGTCTAGTATGAACATACCTGTTGAACATACAGAAGATATTATTAGAGTGTCGAATCCACTAGGTAGATCAACCCTAGTTGATAAAGTCTGTAAGAATTGTCTTTTGACAATTCAAGGTTGTTGTTTCCCGGCTAACCTTATGTTGTTACCATTTGATGAATTTGACGTAATGCTTGGTATGGATTGGTTAGCCCTTCATGATGGAACTGTGAATTGTTGTAGTAAGTATATTAAGCTAAAATGCCCGGATGGTAAGGTTCTACGGGTCGAATTAAGAGAATTGGGTTCGTTGCTGGTTGTAATCACGACAATAGTTGCCCAAAGATATATGAGGAAAGGATACGAAGCCTGCCTTGCATTTTGATGAACACTAAGGAAATTGCATTAAAGATTGAGTCTGTGCTGATAGTATGTGAGTATCCAGATGTGTTTTCGTAAGAATTACTCGGGCTACCTCCTGAAAGGGAGATAGAGTTTGGTATTGAGTTGATGCCAGGGACGACTCCCATTTCTATTGCTCCGTACAGAATGGCACCAACTGAGTTGAAAGAGTTGAAGGCACAGTTGCAAGAGCTGACGGATAAAGGATTTGCAAGGCCAAGTTTTTCACTTTGGGGTTCCCCATTGTTGTTCGTGAAGAAGAAAGATGGGTCGATGAGGTTATGTATCGATTATCAGCAACTGAATAAGGTGACTATCAAGAATAAGTATCCTTTGCCAAGGATCGATGATTTGTTTGACCAATTGAGAGGAGCCACCATATTCTCCAAGATAGACTTGAGGTCTGGCTATTATCAGTTGTGAGTTAAAGACTCGGATGTACCCAAGACAGCTTTCAGAACGAGGTATGGCCATTATGAATTTCTTGTCATGCTGTTTGGGCTAACGAATGCACCGACCGTGTTTATGGATCTAATGAATAGGATCTTTCGACCATATTTGGATAAGTTTTTCATTGTGTTTATTGATGACATTTTGATCTACTCTAGAGATGAGACAGAGCATGCGAAGCATCTGAAAATTGTGTTGCAGACCTTACAGGAAAAACAACTGTATGCTAAGTTTAGTAAGAGTGAATTTTGGCTCCAGGAAGTTGGATTTTTGGGTCATATAGTTTTGGGTGAAGGCATCCGAGTTGATCTAAGTAAAATTTCTGCAATTGTTGAATGGAAATCGCCTAAGAATGTAACCGAGGTTAGAAGCTTTTTGGGCTTAGTCGATTACTATCGAAGGTTTGTAAAAGGATTTTCCATGATAGCGACTCCGATGATGAAGTTGCTACAGAAAGACATTAAGTTTGAATGGACGGAGAAGTGTCAGCAAAGTTTTGAAAAGTTAAAGACATTGCTGACCGAAGCTCCTGTTTTAGTGTTACCTAAACCGGGAAAAGAATTTGTGGTCTACAGTGATGCATCCTTAAATGGATTGGGTTGTGTGCTTATGCAAGATGGCCAGGTGATAGCCTATGCTTCACGAAAATTGAAGCCTCATGAGAAGAACTATCCAGCCCACGACCTAGAGCTTGCTGTTATTGTTTTTGCCTTAAAAATTTGGAGACATTATTTGTATGGTGAGACTTGCCGTATATTCATGGACCAAAAGAGTTTGAAATACTTGATGACTCAGAAAGAATTAAAGATTATGATTTGATTATCGACTATCATCCGAGAGAGGCGAATGTGGTCGCTGATGCATTGAGTAGAAAATCCCTGTATGCCTTGAGAGCCATGGATACTCGTTTAATATTGCTTGATGATGGTTCAGTTTTGGCCGAGCTGGAGGCTAGGCCGACATTTCTGCAGGAAATTTATGATGCTTAGTTTAATGATGATAACTTACAAGCAAAAAGGGCTCGATGTGAGTCTGGTATTGAGACCGATTTCTGAATTAGTCCTTATGGATGTTTGATGTTCAAAGATAGGTTTGTGTACCCAAAGACAATGAACTTATTCGGAAGATTTTGCAAGAAGCACAGAACAGTTGTTTGTCAGTTCACCCGGGAAGTACCAAGGTGTACAATGATTTAAAGAAGATGTACTAGTGGAAATGCATGAAAAGAGATGTTTTTGAATTTGTATCGAAATGCCTGGTATGTCAGCAAGTTAAAGCTGAACAACAAGTGCCTTCAAGTCTGTTACAGCCTGTAATGGTCCCCAAATGGAAGTGGGACAAAGTTACCATGGATTTCGTGACATGATTACCTTTGACTCTGAAAAAGAAAGATGCCATATGAGTTATAGTGGAAAAACTGACAAAGTCGGCTCATTTTATCTCGGTAAGGACGGATTATTCCCTGGATAGATTGGTCGATTTGCACATTTTTGAGATAGTAAGATTGCACGAAGTACCACTGTCGATTATTTTGGATAGAGACCCAAGGTTCACTTCGAGATTTTGGAAGAGGTTACAAGAAGCCTTGGTTCAAAGTTGAGTTTTAGCACAGCTTTTCACCATCAGACCGATGGTCAGTCTGAGTGGATGATTCAGATTCTCAAGGACATGTTACGTTGTTGCATCCTTGAATTTCAGGGTAGTTGGGAAAAATATCTGTCATAGGTAGAATTTGCCTACAACAATAGTTACCAAACAAGTTTGAAGATGGTGCCTTATGAGGCCTTGTATGGTAGGAAGTGCTGAACTCCATTGTACTGGACAGAACTTAAGGAAAATCAGATTCATAGAGTTGATCTGATTAAAGAAACTGAAGAAAAAGTTAAAGTGATACGGAATTGTTTAAAAGCGGCATCAGATAGGCAAAAGTCTTATGCTAATCTAAAAAGAAAAGAAATTGAGTTTCAAGTTGGAGATAGAGTATTCTTGAAAGTATCTCCATAGAAAAAGGTATTGAGATTTGGTCGGAAAGGTAAATTGAGTCCACGATTTATCGGATCGTATGGGATTATCCAAAGAATTGGACCGTTAGCCTATCGTTTGGCGTTGCCACCCAAACTGGAAAAGATTCATGACGTGTTCCATGTATCCATGTCAAGGAGATACCGATCAGAACCCTATCATGTAATTTCACCGACTGAGATTGAAATTCGACCGGACATGACCTATGGAGAGGAACCGGTTAAGATATTGGCACGCGAAGTTCAACAGTTGAGAACTAAAGATGTGGCTCTTGTAAAAGTTCTATGGCATCGACATGGTGTAAAAGAAGCGACAAGGGAGCCAGAAAAAACCATGAGAAGCCAATATCCAAATCTATTTTCTGGTAAGGCTTTCGAGGACGAAAGTCCCTAAGGGGGAGAATGTAACATCCCGAAATAGGGTCTAGTCAGAATAGTAGTTTCGGGACCACAAATTCAACATCAAAAATATTTATTTTATGATTATTATGAGGCCTATAATATGAGTATATGCATGTGTTAAAGTTTTATGAAGAAATTCTAAGAATAAGGTGTCCAATTGGAAATTAGGGACTAAATTGAATAAATCACAAAACTTGGATTCTAGAAGCAAATTGTATGGAATTGCCTTAGATTATGAATTAGGTCTTGAAGAGCAATTTGCCCAAATTCTAAACTTTTGGACAAAAATAGGCTTGCATGGATGAAATTTTAAAGAAAGGGCATAAGGGCATTTTGGTCATTTGTCATTTTAATGAAATAAAAAGGGAAAAATGGAGCAAAAATATGCTCATCTTCTTCCCATAGCTGCCGAAATTTGGAGGACACCATAGCTAGGGTTTCTTCAATTTTCAAGCTCAATAGTAAGCTCCCAAGCCCCGTTTTTTATGTTCTTTGCATTTTTGAAACCCCTGTAGCTTGCTCTCTCCATTTCTACCCATATTTCATGCTAGGGTTCATGTTAAAAAATTTACCCATGCATGAGTTGCTTGTATTTTGATGGATTATGGAGAAATATGAAAGATGAATGTGTATTAAACATCTTTTCCAAGTTGGTTTGTAACGCCCCGAGCCCGAGACTGTAACACCCCAAACCCGAGACCGTCGCCGGAGTCGAACACGAGGTGTTAACAGACTTCAAACCACTTATTTGACATTTCCCAGACAAGCTGCCAATCTGCATACTAGTCTCTTTAAAAATCATATCTTGAGTTCTGAAACTCAAAATCCAGTTCCGTAAATTTTCCCTGGAACTAGACTCATATACCTATATGGTAGAATTTTTGTAGAATTTTTGGTCGGACCAATTAGTACAGTTTATTAGTTAAATTCTCCCCTATTACAGGGTGCGACTACACTGACCTTCATGCATTACGATTTGGATAACTCCCTGCACAGAGCTTAAATACTGATGCCGTTTGTTTCTATAGAAACTAGACTCAGAGAGGAATCTATACATATATGGCATGACTCCTAATTATCTCTGGTTAATTTATAATGAATTTCCAAAATCGGAACAGGGAACCCAGAAACCGTTCTGGCCCTGTCTCACGAGAACCTGAATATCTCTTAACATACTGTCCATATGATCATTCCGTTACTTCTATATGAAAATATACTCATCGAGCTTCGATTACATAATTTATTCACTATTTAATTCCATTCCTACTAATTTTTGTAATTTTTCAATCCCACGTCACTGCTGCTGCCAGCATCTGTTACTGAAGCAACTATGCCCATTTCGTGATTTCTCATTGATCTAACTAGTAATTCATCATACATATCACAAAATTATAATCATGACTAGCCATACCAAATGCTAATCATTGTCAAACATCTCCCTACTACACTATTGCCATATCATGAATCTTAAAACCAAAATTAATCAGCCATGACATATGGCATAAAAATCGAATTACGAAGACTTACGACCTAACGTTATAAAACCATATCCAACCGAACATTTATGCCATTTTCGCATGGCTAAAAGTTTACATACCAAATTTCAACAAAACATATTAGCCTATACATGCCGAAATGTTCTCCGAGACCGACTAAAAAGAAGATACCAAAAGTTGCTAGCCGGTGTGATGACTCCGATGACGGCCCGATCACGCAAAAAGAGACGAGTCCAAGAAACCTAAAATAGGTGACAAGGAAACACCGAGTGAGTATATAACTCAGTAAGTCATAAGCAATGCACTACCATCCATTAATAACATTATCACAAGAGGAAACAAAATGGAACGAGGCTAGTTACTCCATCCATACCGAACCATACCATAGTTCCTTAAACCTATCGGTTCAATCTCATACCAAGTCATGCATTCACATTCCATATACTAATCAATAGGATATTTGAGGCATTTTCATACATCATTTTATTTTCGTTACAATCATACAACTAAACGACCTTTCACCTATTCCACGATAAATCTTATGTACGTGACTTCAATTATAATTGTCACATAGGTTCAAACTTACCAAGCTCAACTTCAAATATAAACATAGCGCCTATTAGTCACGAACTCAAGGTACTTACCCGATCCGCTGTCCGTGATCAACTCAATAATGTCGCACACTTAGTGTCCATAGTGATTCAAAAGTATATATTAAGTCCGCACACTCAGTGCTATATAATCAACTCGCACACTTAGTGCTATATAATCAAACTCGCACACTTAGTGCTACATAATCAAACTCGCACACTTAGTGCCGTACAATTTAAACCCGCACACTTAGCGCCAATCTCATGATCATAAATGTTTATACCCGCACACTTAGTGCCGAGATCAACAACTCAATACATCTCACCTCTTTTCTTTTCATTCAACACTTTCATCACCACATACATACATGTATATATATATATTTATCATTCCATTCAGCATCATTACATAGACGTTATGACCATTTAAATTAATACAAACTATATGCTTAATGACTTACTTTATGTTGGGTAAAATAATTCCAAGTCGGCTACTCGATGACCTTCGATTTCCCCTTGTTGGACGCCTCTCCTTTAGATTCTTGAGCTTAAATAAATAAATCAACTAGTTTAATTACCTTGCTAGTTATTTATATCCCATAACATTAATAGTTTCATATCAAAAGAAGCATACAGCAACATTTTATTTTTATTCACCTTATGCTTTTTACTAACTTTAAGCCATTCGGCTATTGATCACCTAAGATCCAATTACTAAAATTAACCCAATAAATATTTCAATAAAACACACATAAATATTATATACACGGCAACCACCCTTGTTAGTTACTCATATATATTTTAATAATTTTCGTTTCATCTTACAACCATTCTTGTTCAAAACATTAGAACCTTAACTAATACTTATAAATTGTCTCAAGGCCGAATGCATTCTTACTTCCAAAGTAACATAGTCGATGATATATTTTATTTCAAGGTACATATTCATAAATCAAATTCAACCATATAAACCAATATCACCCACTTGATCAATTATAGAGAATTAAAGTTAATATCACAATGTGTACTCTATATGGCCCATTATACATAATCAAATTTAACATCATCTATATATTTACTCATATGGCCGAATATACATACCCCCATATAATATCATTTTCATTCCATTTAACACTTAATTTCCACCACATAAACACTTGGCCGAATAATCCTAAACTAGCAAAACTCCACATTTGTTCATACCATCTTTTAAATTCACATATATCTATTTAGGTAGCTCATATTTTCCCCTTTCTAATATTTCAATCCAAAATATCAAAACACCATCCTTTTAGCATTTATCCAATAATACCGTATGCACAATTTGTCACCAAAACTAAAGAAAAATCAACATATGGTTTACAATAAGAGCTTGACTACTACTAGATTCTCATAAAAATCAATAGAAATAACATGAACTCCTACCTTATTTAACCTCCAAGATAGCCGAATGCCATAGACAAATTCCTTCCTCTTTCCCCTTTTGTTTCGGCTTTGCAAGAAGGTAAGGAAGATGAACACACTCTTTCTTTTTTTTTTTCTCTTTTCTTTATCTAGTTACGGCAAATGGAGGGGGGAATGGATGAGACAACTTTGTTTTCATCACCCCTCCCTTTTCATTACTTAATTACTAACCCTTTTATTTATTCTTTCTAACATAACACACTAAGCCAACATGTTCCCAACATGTTTCCACCCATAGCATGGCCGGCCACTAGCTCAAATTTTGGGTAATTTGACATGCAAACCCATCATTTTCATAACATGCATTAATAGGCCACTTCACATTTGCCTAGCACATTTCTAAATTTTCTCACATAAGTCCTATTTAATAAAATTCACTTACAATTAACAAAATTCAAGCATGAAATTTTCACACATGCATATATACATATAATAAGCATCAAATATGATGGCTAATTATTAGTATGACTCGGTTTTGTGGTCTCGAAACCACTTCCCGACTAGGGTCAATTTTGGGCTGTCACAACTCTCCCCCACTCAAGAAATTTTTGTCCCCGAAAATCTTACCGGTAAATAGGTTTGGGTATCGTTCTTTCATCGAGCTCTCGGTTTCCCAAGTAGCTTCCTCGATCCCGTGTTTGAGCCATAACACCTTTACTAACGGAACCCTTTTGTTTCGCAACTCCTTCACTTCACGAGCTAGGATACGCATCGGCTCTTCTTCATAACTCATATCGGCTTGAATTTCAACCTCCGACGGACTAATTATGTGCGAAGGATCAGATCTATAGCGTCGAAGCATCGAAACATGAAAGACGTCGTGAATCTTTTCAAGTTCAGGGGGTAAAATCAATCGATACGCAACTGGACCGACTCGTTCGGATATTTCGTATGGCCCAATGAATCTCGGACTCAACTTGCTCTTTCGGCCAAATCTGAGTACCTTTTTCCAAGGCAAAACTTTAAGAAACACTTTATCTCCCACCTGATATTCAATGTCTTTTCGTTTCAAATCCGCATACGATTTCTGACGATCTGTGGCTGCCTTTAGACTTTCACGGATTACCCTTACTTTCTGTTCGGCATCTTTAATCAAATCGACTCCGAAAATTTTACTTTCACCGAGCTCGGTCCAAAACAATGGTGTACGGCATTTACGACCGTACAAAGCCTCGTAAGGTGCCATCCTAATACTTGATTGAAAACTATTGTTGTAAGCGAATTCAATCAAAGGTAAATACCGTTCCCATGAACCACTAAACTCGAGGATGCAACATCTCAACATATCCTCAAGTATCTGAATTATCCGCTGGGATTGACCATCGGTTTGTGGATGAAAAGCGGTGCTAAAATGTAGCTTGGTACCCAAAGCTTCTTGCAATTTCTTCCAAAATCGCGAGGTGAATCTCGGATCTCTATCCGACACGATAGAAATAGGTACCCCGTGTAATCTCACAATCTGAGAAACATACAATTCGGCTAGTTTATCCAATGAAAAATCCGTACGCACGGGGATAAAGTGAGCCGACTTAGTCAGTCTATCAACAACAACCCAAATCGCATCCTTCTTACTTGCTGACAATGGCAGTCCGGACACAAAGTCCATTGTGACTCGATCCCATTTCCACTCGGGTATCATGATCGGCTGAAGTAATCCTGAAGGCACTTGATGTTCCGCTTTCACTTGTTGACATATTAAACATCTCGAAACAAAGTCGGAGATGTCCCATTTCATACCATGCCACCAAAACCGACGTTTCAAATCGTTGTACATTTTCGTACTCCCCGGGTGAATTGACATTCGGCTACAATGGGCTTCGTTCAGAATCATCGAAATGAGTTCTGAATTTCTTGGAACACACAACCGACTTCTGAACCTCAAACAATCGTCATCATCAATTTGAAATTCGGATTCCATATTCGGAATACATTCAGCCCGTTTTGCAACCAATTCATCGTCGACTTTCTGAGCTTCACGAATTTGATGAATCAATAATGGTTTGGCCTTTAATTCAGCTACTAACACATTGTCGGGTAGAACAAACAAGTGCACATTCATCGCTCGTAAAGCAAACAGCGATTTCTGGCTTAAGGCGTCCGCAACCACATTAGCCTTTCCCGGGTGGTAATCAATGACAAGCTCGTAATCTTTCAACAACTCAAGCCAACGTCTTTGTCACAGATTTAAGTCTCTTTGAGTCATCAAATATTTGAGACTTTTGTGATCCGAAAATACATGGCACTTTTCGCCAAACAAATAATGTCGCCATATTTTCAAAGCAAATACGATGGCGGCTAGTTCGAGATCATGGGTTGGATAATTTCTCTCGTGTGGCTTCAATTGTCTCGACGCATAGGCCACAACTCGACCTTCTTGCATCAATACGCAACCCAACCCGAGTAGGGATGCGTCACTATAAATGACAAACTCTTTGCCTGATTCGGGTTGCACTAAAATTGGAGCTTCAGTCAAATGAGTTTTCAGTTGATCGAAGCTTTTCTGACATTTCTCCGTCCATTCGAACTTAGCATCCTTTTGAAGTAGCTTCGTTATTGGTGTGGCTATCATCGAGAAACCTTTTACAAATCATCGGTAATAATCGGCGAGCCCCAGGAAGCTCCGAACTTTGGTAACATTTCTTGGAGGCTTCCAGTTAAGTATGGCTGAAATTTTGCTCGGGTCAACTCGAATACCCGATGCGGATACCACATGACCCAAGAAGCTAACCTCTCTTAACCAGAACTCACACTTACTGAACTTAGCATATAACTTCTTATCCCGCAAATTTTGCAACACTAATCTCAGGTGCTCAGCATGTTCGGTCTCATCTCTTGAATAGACTAAGATGTCATCAATGAACACAACTACAAACCGGTCCAAATACTGTCTGAAGATCCGATTCATCAAATCCATAAATACCGCAGGGGCATTAGTGAGCCCGAACGGCATCACTAAGAACTCGTAGTGACCGTACCTCGTTCTGAAAGCAGTTTTGGGTACGTCCGAATCTCGAATCCGCAACTGATAATAACCCGATCTCAGATCTATCTTTGAAACACTGAGGCTCCCTTTAGTTGATCAAACAAATCATCAACACGCGGTAATGGATATTTATTCTTTATCGTCACTTTATTCAGTTGACGATAGTCAATGCACAACCTCATGGTTCCGTCCTTCTTTTTCACGAACAATACTGTGCAGCCCAAGGTGAGAAACTTGGTCGAGCGAAACCTCTATCCGTCAACTCTTGCAATTGAGCTTTCAATTCCTTTAACTCGGTTAGTGCCATAAGATACGGAGCTATCGAAATTGGCGTAGTGCCAGGTACAAGCTCAATACCAAACTCTATCTCCCGAACAGGTGGCAAACCCGGTAACTCTTCAGGAAAAACATCCGGGTATTCACAAACCACCGGCACAGATTCGGGTTTCTTTTCTAATTCTTTGTCATCAAGTACATACGCAAGGTATGCTTCGCACCCTTTTCTTACATATTTCTGGGCCAACATTGCTGATATTACATCTGTCAACCCCCTTAAGTCCGTAGACTCAACTCGGATTATCTCGTTATTTGCGCACCTCAAACCAATAGTCTTGCTTTTGCAATTCACAACTGCATCATGCGCGGTCAACCAATCCAAACCAAGAATAACATCAAATTCGTCAAACGGCAAAAGCATCAAATCGGCCGGAAAACAGGATTCTCGGATTATTAGAAGGCATCTCTTACACACTTTATCAACAAGTACGTATTGACCCAAAGGGTTTGACACTCGAATTACGAACTCAGTAGACTCAACAGGTAGAGTCTTACTGGATGCTAAGGTTTCGCATACATATGAATGAGTAGAGCCAGGGTCAATCAATGCAATCACATTAGTATCAAAGAGAGTGAAGGTACCAGTGATGACGTCAGGGGAGGATGCCTCCTCTCGTGCGCGAATGGCATATGCTCTAGCAGGAGTACGGTTCTCGGCTCGAACAATCGTATCAGAGGCCCCTCTCTGACTACCACCCCTACCTCCTAAAATTCTCGGTGGTCTACCTCTAGTTGTCACTCCACTAGGTCTTGCACCTTGAATCTTATTTTTCTCATCAAGCTCCGTGCAATCTCTAATGAAGTGGTCCTTCGAACCGCATCCGTAACAGGCCCTGTTAGTAGACTTACCCCAACATTCACCTAGGTGTCGTCTTCCGCATTGGGGACATTCAGGTTTCTCTTGACGATTATTGCCCACACTAGCTACCGAAGTAGCTCAGGAGTCCGTCGATGGTCGTGCTCTGATGGAAATTCCCGCAGTCGTCCTCGACTTATTAGTGTCCTCCCTGAACTTCTTTACAGCTGAGAACGGAGCTTTACCCGTCGATCTTTTACGATAGTCTCTAGCTTCAAATTCAACCTTCTTCTTCTCCTTTCCAAGTTCTTCTGCCTTGCAGGCTCGTTCGACTAGTGTTACGAATTCTTTTATCTCCAAAATACCCACTAGTAGCTTTAAATCTTCATTCAATCCTTCTTCGAATCTTTTGCACATAGCAACCTCATCAGTTACACACTCCCGGGCATACCTACTGAGCCTTACGAATTCATGTTCGTATTCAGATACTGTCATACGGCCTTGCTTGAGTTCCAAGAATTCCTTGCGCTTTTGATCAATGAACCGTTGACTAATATATTTCTTTCGGAATTCCGTTTGAAAGAAGTCCCAAGTAACTCGTTCGTTTGGGACTATGGAAATCAGGGTCCTCCACCAATAGTAGGCTGAGTCCCACAACAAGGATATAGCACACTTTAGACATTCATCGGGTGTGCATGACAGTTCATCAAACACCCGAATGGTGTTATCAAGCCAGAACTCAGCCCTTTCAGCATCATCAGTAACTATGGCCCTGAACTCCTCAGCCCCGCGCTTCCTAATCAAGTCTACAGGTGGCTTACTCAGCCTCACAGGATCAGTGACTGATGGCATTACGGGCTCTTGGGGTGGATTATTCAAATTCGGGAATTGTTGGACAGCCGGATTGGTTCGGGCATATTGCGCGACCCACTCATTCATCATGGTAAAGAAGGCTTGTTTAGCCCCCTCACCTTGATTATTCGCAGATGACTGAGGTTCAACAGGCGGCGTCCCTTGTGCAGGAGCAGCCGCTACCCTTTCAACGTCATCCGCCAAGGTTCTCTCTACACCGGGATCCATTTACTAATCAAAACAAAAATTTTAACCGTCAGAAGTCATCACACATTTAACATTAACATTAAGACATGTATAGCTAGACTCATACGTGCTATGGTAGTCCTAGAACCGACTAAACCATAGCTCTGATACCAATAAAATTGTAACACCCCGAACCCGAGACCGTCGCCGGAGTCGAACACGAGGTGTTAACAGACTTCAAACCACTTATTTGACATTTCCCAGACAAGCTGCCAATCTGCGTACTAGTCGCTTTAAAAATCATATCTTGAGTTCTAAAACTCAAAATCCAGTTCCGTAAATTTTCCCTGGAACTAGACTCATATACCTATATGGTAGAATTTTTGTAGAATTTTTGGTTGGGCCAATTAGTACATTTTATTAGTTAAATTCTCCCCTATTACAGGGTGCGACTACACTGACCTTCATGCATTACGATTTGGATAACTCCCTACACAGAGCTTCAATACTGATGCCGTTTGTTTCTATAGAAACTAGACTCAGAGAGGAATCTATAAATATATGGCATGACTCCTAATTATCTCTGGTTAATTTATAATGAATTTCCAAAGTCGGAACAGGGAACCCAGAAACCATTCTGGCCCTGTCTCACGAGAACCTGAATATCTCTTAACATACTGTCCATATGATCGTTTCGTTACTTCTATATGAAAATAGACTCATCAAGCTTCGATTACATAATTTATTCACTATTTAATTCCATTCCTACTAATTTTTGTAATTTTTCAATCCCACGTCACTGCTGCTGCCAGCATTTGTTACTGAAGCAACTATGCCCATTTCGTGATTTCTCATTGATCTAACTAGTAATTCATCATACATATCACAAAATTATAATCATGACTAGCCATACCAAAGGCTAATCATTGCCAAACATCTCCCTACTACACTATTGCCATATCATGAATCTTAACACCAAAATTAATCAGCCATGACATATGGCATAAAAATCGAATTACCAAGACTTACGACCTAACGTTATAAAACCATATCCAACCGAACATTTATGCCATTTTCGCATGGCTAAAAGTTTACATACCAAATTTCAACAAAACATATTAGCCTATACATGCCGAAATGTTCTCCTAGACCGACTAAAAAGAAGATACCAAAAGTTGCTAGCCGGTGTGATGACTCCGATGACGGCCCGATCACGCAAAAAGAGACGAGTCCAAGAAACCTAAAATAGGTGACAAGGAAACACCGAGTGAGTATATAACTCAGTAAGTCATAAGCAATGCACTACCATCCATTAATAACATTATCACAAGAGGAAACAAATGGAACGAGGCTAGTTACTCCATCCATACCGAACCATACCATAGTTCCTTAACCTATCGGTTCAATCTCATACCAAGTCATGCATTCACATTCCATATACTAATCAATAGGATATTTGAGGCATTTTCATACATCATTTTATTTTCGTTACAATCATACAACTAAACGACCTTTCACCTATTCCACGATAAATCTTATGTACGTGACTTCAATTATAATTGTCACATAGGTTCAAACTTACCAAGCTCAACTTCAAATATAAACATAGCGCCTATTAGTCACGAACTCAAGGTACTTACCGATCCGCTATCCGTGATCAACTCAATAATGTCGCACACTTAGTGTCCATAGTGATTCAAAGTATATATTAAGTCCGCACACTCAGTGCTATATAATCAACTCGCACACTTAGTGCTATATAATCAAACTCGCACACTTAGTGCTACATAATCAAACTCGCACACTTAGTGCTGTACAATTTAAACCCGCACACTTAGCGCCAATCTCATGATCATAATGTTTATACCCGCACACTTAGTGCCGAGATCAACAACTCAATACATCTCACCTCTTTTCTTTTCATTCACACTTTCATCACCACATACATACATGTATATATATATTTATCATTCCATTCAGCATCATTACATAGACGTTATGACCATTTAAATTAATACAAACTATATGCTTAATGACTTACTTTATGTTGGGTAAAATAATTCCAAGTCGGCTACTCGATGACCTTTCGATTTCCCCTTGTTGGACGCCTCTCCTTTAGGTTCTTGAGCTTAATAAATAAATCAACTAGTTTAATTACCTTGCTAGTTATTTATATCCCATAACATTATAGTTTCATATCAAAGAAGCATACGGCAACATTTTATTTTTATTCACCTTATGCTTTTTACTAACTTTAGCCATTCGGCTATTGATCACCTAAGATCCAATTACTAAATTAACCCAATAATATTTCAATAAACACACATAATATTATATACACGGCAACCACCCTTGTTAATTACTCATATATATTTTATAATTTTCGTTTCATCTTACAACCATTCTTGTTTAAACATTAGAACCTTAACTAATACTTATAAATTGTCTCAAGGCCGAATGCATTTTACTTCCAAAGTACATAGTCGATGATATATTTTATTTCAAGGTACATATTCATAATTCAAATTCAACCATATAAACCAATATCACCCACTTGATCAATTATAGAGAATTAAGTTAATATCACAATGTGTACTCTATATGGCCCATTATACATAATCAATTTAACATCATCTATATATTTACTCATATGGCCGAATATACATACCCCCATATAATATCATTTTCATTCCATTTAACACTTAATTTCCACCACATAAACACTTGGCCGATAATCCTAACTAGCAAACTCCACATTTGTTCATACCATCTTTTAAATTCACATATATCTATTTAGGTAGCTCATATTTTCCCCTTTCTAATATTTCAATCCAAATATCAAACACCATCTTTTAGCATTTATCCATAATACCGTATGCACAATTTGTCACCAAAACTAAAGAAAATCAACATATGGGTTACAATAAGAGCTTGACTCTATAGATTCTCATAATCATAAATAACATGACTCTACTTTTTAACTCGTAGAATGCCCTACATTCCTTCTCTTTCTTTTGTTTCGGCTTTGCAAGAATAGAAGATGAACACATCTTTCTTTTTTTTTCTCTTTTCTTTGTTGTTACGGCTGGAGGTGGTGAGCCTTTGTTTTCATCACTCCCTTTTTTCTTAATTACTAACCTTTTTTTTTTTTCTACATAAACCTTAACATGTTCCATGTTTCCACCATAGATGCCGACTAGTCAAATTTTGTAATTTGACATGCAACCACATTTCATACTGCTTATATCCTTCAATTTGCCTGCACTTTCAAATT